>NW_028258320.1:73591703-73900737 GCF_053883595.1 Heterocephalus glaber | reverse complement strand
AAAGGGCCGGGGGTTTAGCTCAGTGGTTTCACTGCCAAGGACCTGAGTCTGATCCCTGGTACCAAAAAAAAAAAAGAAGAAGATAAAAGTACTATTCATTTCTCTGAGCTTTCTCCCTGGAAAGCAGAGAGGGGCTCTGCTGCACCCCCAGTCTGAGACTCTAAGCAATCTTGGTCCTCCAAGGTTCAACTTGATAAGTGGTTGATGGGCTGACGGTTTACTGGAGTGGGAGACAGCAACCCTTCAATAGTCTCCCGCATGAGAAGACTAAAACGGGAGAAATCTGTGTAGGAGATCAAACACAATTACAGCTTCAGAGGAGAGTTTTAACCTTTTCAAACATTTCAGTTTGTTCTAATAAAATTGATAGTCATAGGAACAGTGATGAGTGAGGCTCTCGTAAATTGTTATAATATGGCCTTATTTTTTCATACAGCTAACTAAAAGATAGACTTGTGGTTACACCCTAGAGAGGAATGGAAGAAGAAAGCCAACTTTCAAGATTGTAGAGTCTGCCAGAACAATGTACTGTAAATTAGGGATGGGATAATACACTTGGCTCAGTTCAAAATCTACTCACCCTTTGTATTCAATGAAAACTGAACTCAGACGTTTTGATATCTGAGTTCCATTTGCTCTTGGCAAGTTCAGTCCTGTGGTTCAAATAAAAAATAAAAATTTTTAAACCTTTAAGAGGCCCATGGGGTTTCTTCAACATCAAATCATGCTTGCACAAGCAGCATATTGATGAGCTGAGTGTAAGTGAATCACAAACATACAGAGTCAGTGTTTTCTGGAACACGCAGACTTTCCCATACTGGGGGCTGGGGAAGTAGGGAAGCATTAATCCTGTCTCTTCCTTTAAGGGGTATCCCTTTTTACTGTGTTTTATCCCCTCCTCAAGGAGCCTTTGGAGAACATTTGCAAAATGTGGGAAAGGAAAGAGAGTGTATCCAGCTGTTCAAGATGTTGACTTCTCATAATCCCTTCCTACTTATGTCTTAAAACAGGCTTTGGATAGAGTTAGCATAGCTTAGAGGTCAAGGTCAAGAGACAAGTTCTGGCCCTGGTTCTGCCATTAAATAGAAGATGAAGTCCTACACAGAGAACTTGAAGTTGGTAACCCGGCAGACATGTCCTTGGTGACCCTCACCATACTCTTTTGTAACAGCTTTGTTGGGAAATAATTCTCGTAACTTACAATTAGCCCATTTTCAATGTGCAACTCAATGATTTTTAGAATATTCACAGAACTATGCAACCACCACAATTTTCGAACATTTTCTTCACCCCAAAGGACATACCCTTTACAGTCACTTTCTTTTTCTCCCCATCCTCCGTACCCCAGACAAACTCTTGCCTACTTTTTGTCTCTTAGACTTGCGTCTTCTGGGCATTTCATAT
Source organism: Heterocephalus glaber (assembly GCF_053883595.1). NCBI lineage: Eukaryota > Metazoa > Chordata > Mammalia > Rodentia > Bathyergidae > Heterocephalus > Heterocephalus glaber. The sequence continues at coordinate 73,899,333 of NW_028258320.1, read as the reverse complement.
AAATGGTATCATATACAAATGGGGTTTTTTGGACTGGCCTTTTCAAAGCTGACCCATATTGTAGCATGTATCCGTACTTGACTTGTTTTATTGCCAAATACGATAAATAATATTCCATACAATATAGCAGTATCCTTTTATCAGTTGATGAACATTTGAAAGGTTTTTACTTTGTGGATACTGTGAATAAGACTGCTGTGAACATTTATTTGTGTATAAGTTTTGATGCAGACATATGTTTTCATTTATATTAAATAGACACCTAGGAGCAGAAATGCTGAGTCACATGGTAACTCTATATTTATCCTTTCGAGGAATGGCTATACTGTTGTCCAAAGTAAATAAGCTGTTGCACATTCTCACAGGCACTACGTGGGGTTTTAAATTCTTCTCAGCTCACCAGCACTTCTTACTATCTTTTTTATCCTAGTCGGTATAAGGTTGTAGCTTACCATGATGCTGATTTCTCTGATGCTAATGTTGAGTATCTTTTCATGTGCTTATTAGACATCTGTATATTTTACAAGAAGATAACTCTATTCAGATGCTTTTCGTATTTTTAAATCCAGGCTGATGATGATGATGATGATGATGATGATGATTTATTTGGTTGTAAGATTCTTTGTATATTCTAGGATAAATTCTCTCATCAGATATATGGTTTGCAAATAATTTGCTCCCATTCTGTGAGTTTTGACATTTTTTCATTCTAATGAGATGGCATCATTTTCAAAAGAAAATTTCACAATTTAAAAGCCCATATTGTAGCCGGGTGTGGTGGCACACACCTGTAATCCCAGCACTCGGGAGGCTGAGGCAGGAGGATTGCCACAAAGTCCAGGCCAGCCTAGACTACATAGTGAGTTCAGGGCCATCCTGAACTACAAAGTGAGACTCTGTCTCAAAAAACAAAAGCAAAAATAAACAAACAAACAAACTACAACCCATATAATCAGTTTCCTTTGAAAAAAGAAAAAGAGAGATTTGGCCACACTGGTCCTTCCTTCTATACAACAACAAGCAACATGCACAGAGTAGAAACTGCCCATGCCTCACCCCCAACTCACCCTGCCAGGACTGAAAGCCCCTCCCTAACGGGGTAGGCTCTTGTAATTTACCTGCCAGACTCCTGTTGACTTTGATTTGTGGCTCCCCCTCCCAAAAACTCTTTGACAAAGCATGGCCTGGATTTCAACTCCACTGAAATTGCCCTCACAATTAAAGTAACTACTTCTGGCCAAGGTGTTGTCACCTTTGGCTCTTAAACATAGAATTCCCCCGAATTTAGAACCACCTGGTAAGTCCTCATCTCTTATTTTGCAATTCGGATTTCGCAAGGCTTGGAATGAGTCCCTCCCTGAGACTTGGCCAAACCCCCTAGAATTTTGGCAGCTCTATCTGCACTGATGTCATGAGCGTCCCTTGCCATAATGCATCCTCATTACTAACTCAAAACAGCCAAACAAACAAATGGAGCCGACAAACAGACTAACAGACTCCCTGCGCCTCAAAACACTGCAAAAAAAAAATACTCAGAAAAACAGTTTAGTGCTGAGGACCACATGGAAGAAGGACAATTGTTATTTCTTACTCTCAACTGTCATGTTCCCTGATCCCACTTTGCCACAAAAAGCAGTCTCCTCTCAGAAGAGAATGACTATCCCTAAAAAGCAGTAAACTAACCTAGTCAGATAGCATACTTTTCCCCTCATCTCATTAACCTAAGTTTAACTTTTTATTCATCTACCACTTCACTCAAATATTCTTTTTCAGCCGAGCGTGATGGTTGCATGCCTGTAATCCCACCACTCGGGAGGCTGAGGCAGGAGGATTACCATGAGTTTGAGGCCAAGCTGGACTACATAGTGAGTTCAAGGCTAGCCTGAATTACATAGTGAGACCTTGTCTCAAAAAATCAATCAATCAATCAATCAATCAATAAAATTATATATATACTTTTTTACTATGTCTTTATAAAGCAGCTTTATTCAATATAGTTTACATATCATAAAATTTACCTATTTGAAGTATACAGTTCAGTGGATTTTAGCATATTCACAGAATTGCACAACCATCACCACAACCAATTTTAGGACATTTTCATCCCCCTCCCCCAAAGTAACTTCATATTCTTTAGCATAGTTCCTCATTTTCCCCATCAGTCCCAGTCTTAAGCAACCACTAGTCTGCTTTCTGTCTCTTTGTGCATTTCCTAAAAATAAAATTATACAATATAACACCCTCTGTGATGGGCTTCTTTCATTTAGTTGAGTATTCTCAGGATTTATGATGTGGCATGCATCAGAACTTCATTGTTTTGTTTTGTTTTAAATTTTATTTTATTATTGGTACATTTTAGGTATACAATATACTGACATTCATCATTGGAAATTTGCACCTTTACATAATCTCTCTTGGTTCTTAATTTTTCCCCCTTCCCCTGCCCTCTCTTCAACCCCTCCATCCCTCCCTATTTACAAAGACTTTGTTTCCATTTTCTCATTTTCTCATATTAATTCCATTCCCTGCTTTCCTTTCCCCTACTCCTCCCACTTCCCCTTCCCCTTTGCCCCTTCTCTTCCTATTTCACATTATCTATTATACTTTTTAGTCCTTATTTACACTTTCAGTTTCTCACACTAGAGAAACTATTCAGTATTTACATGTGTGTCCTATTTATTTCACTTAAGAGTATCGCCTCAATATGCATTCATTTAGCTATAAATGTCTCTATTTTTTCATTTTTTTATGGCTGAGTAGTACTCCATTTTATTAAAAAAACACATTTTCTTTATCCAGTCTCCACTTGATAGGCATTTGGGCTGTTTCCAAATTTTAGCTATTACAAACTGTACTGCTATGAACATGGGTGCACGTATATCACTGTGGTATGATTCTTTTAATTCTTTTGGGAAGATACCCAGCAGAGGAATAGCTGGGTCAAATGGGACTTCCAGTCCTAAGAACTTCATTGTTTTTGTTACATAGATACAGCATATGTTATTTATCCATGTAAATGGACCTATGAGTTGCTTCCACTTTTATTTAGTATGAATAATACTGATACAAACATTTTACAGTACATGTATATGAGTTTTCTTTTCTTGGATAGACACCAAAAAGTGGAACTGTTGAGTTTTATAGTAACTCTGTTTCATATTTCCAAGAAATATTAACAAACTGTTTTTTGTTTTGTTTTTTTTAATTCTTTTATTGGTACATTTTAGGTATACAATACATTTACATTTCTCATTGGGAACTTGTACCTTTACGTGATGTATCTTGGTTCTTATTTTTTCCCCATTCCCTGCACTTCCTTCAATAGATAATGTGAAATAGAAAGAAAAGGGGCAAAGGGGAAGGGGAAGTGGGAGGGGTAGGGGAAAGGAAAGAAGGGAATGGAATTAATATGAGAAAGTGGAAAAATGGAAACAAAGTCTTTGTAAACAGGGAGGGATGGAGGGGTTGAAGGGAGGCCAGGAGAAGGGGGAAAAATAAGAACCAAGAGAGATTATGTAAAGGTGCAGATTCCCAATGATGAATGTCAGTATATTGTATACCCAAAATATACCAATGATTAAAATGAATAATTGATAATGTGAAAAAGGAAGAAAAGGTCCAAAGGGGTAGGGGATGTGGGAGGGGCAGGGGAAAGGAAAGAAGGGAAAGGAAAAATTATGAGAAATTGAAAAAATGGAAACAAAGTCTTTGTAAATAGGGAAAGGAAAGAAGGGAAAGGAAAAATTATGAGAAATTGAAAAAATGGAAACAGAGTCTTTGTAAATAAGGGAGAACAAACTGTTTTTAAAGCGACCGTACCATTTTCCATTTCTGATAGCAATAGATAAATCTTCTGACTCCTCTTTATCCTTGCCTATTCTTAGTGTTCTCTGAAAATATACTTGTCCTTCCCTCATCAATCTCCCTAGATTTCATATAAAATTTCTAAAGCTTTTTGTGGTTGGGGAAGTAGGGTGGTAAGATAAGAGACAAGGCATGGCTTAGGCTGGCTGGGAAGAGAGGCATGGCGGGATCCCAGAATCTGCATGGCACCTGCTCTCAGGACCCTGTGTGTAAATTCTCACCAGTTGGTTCCCATGAGGTGTGGATGGCCGAAAAGGACTCAGATTCCAGGAAGAGCCTGCTGTTGTACCTCTTCATGGTAGCCCGCCCTCCTGACATGTCTCCCAGTCCCAGGGGGTACTTTTATTTCTGTTTTGAATTTTTCCTCTTTTTTTTAGCCCAAGTTCACTCTGCAAGACAATTTTTCCCTGCTTTCTGCTCTTTGCTTTTCAGATAAACTTTGGCACCAGTTTTAGCTTATCTTATTCATTTTGAGACAAGACAGTTCAAGTTTGTCTTGTTCAGTTTGAGACAAGAAGGACCTAGAGATCAGGTACCAGGAGACCAAGGTAAGGCCCATGTTGGCCATATTTTTTGTGCCTAATGAGGGTTTTTTTTTTTTTCTACTTCTCCCCCTCACTCTATCCCCTATGCTGAGAATCTGGGACACCTCTTCTCATGGTGCCAGGGAGGGGCTTCCTGGCCCTGTCATAAAAGGTGGGTGAAGGGAATGTAGGCTTTTTATTTTCTTCCTAGCAGTTTGCACTAGCTCCACGGCTATACCTTGTTGCTTGCACATTTGCTACCCTTTTTGGAAGTTAGCCTGCTCTCCACTTACTCTACTTTATAAATGCCCTTTCTCTCTCAGGTTTGTGTTTTGGTCCAGAGCATCACCATATTACCTTGCCACATGGCCACCCACTATATTGCCTTGCCACCTGGCCGGCCACCATCTTGTTTTGTTATGTGACTGTACATGGGCCTGCATCGCCAGCTGCCATCTTTTTTTTTTCTTTTTCTTTTCCTTTTATTAAGTGGCCTTACGTGCTAAGCCTCTGATTTTAGAGAACGTGTAGGCTTGCGGAGAACAAGAAAGAGAAAACTCTTTCTTTTTTCCCACGTAGAAGACAAAAATGTGTGTGGCTACTTTAAGAACTCTTGTTGCTTGGGGCAGGGCAAAACAAAGCAATGAGAGTGAGTGAGCTGCACTCAATGGTGCCAGAGGCCTGTTCCCTTCAGGGTATAATCATCTTACCAGGGTGCTGGATGGGTGCAGACACAAGAAAAAACTGTCTGTTTCAAAAACCCCCAAGGCTTTTGGCTGGCCTGGGCACAGGGCAAGCTGAACTGCATTGGCAGCCAGAGGAGGGGGGCAAACTGAGTGTGCTAACATCAGTGGCACCCACCCCAAATGGGCAGCCCTTGGTGGCAATGAGTGGCACTGAGAAAGAGGCTCCACAGGGCTGGCACCGGCAGGAACAGAGAATACATAGTGCTGAGTTTCCCAGCAGCATGCAGAGCGTGCCAGGTGGCCCAAGTGTGCACACCTCTGGGTCTGTATGGAGCCCCTGCCCCATGCTTGCAGCCCATGGCTTCTGGCTCTCCATGACAATGAGGAATGCCAGGGACATGGCCACATGAGTGCAGTGAGGGGCCAGACCAGGGAATAGGAGGAACCTAAGTACCCGGGGCTGAGACACATTTTTCTCCATCCCTATACACCCAGACTCTCAATTTCTGTTTGCCTTTGAATGAGATAATATTCTAGTTTACAGCCCCAGATATTTGACATGAACTACAACAACTTCAGATGAGCCTACTGACAGCTATGGCCCTGTTGCTGGACATGACCTTTTCTGTGTTCAGGATCCAGAAGGGGGACCAAAAAAAAAAAAAGCTAAGATTATAGCTATCACAATTGGCAATGCTTCAAACTCATCCAAATTGTCTAAGGAAAAACACAGGAACAACTGAGATTCCTGTTTCAAGTACAAAAAGACTGGACACTGTACACAAGATTACACCAAGCCACTGCCTGAGTCCTGAGGTGGCCAATGTAATTACCTAGCACTGGAGGTTTGACTGTCTCTACTCCCACAGAGGGGCTAGGCCAGCCAAAATCCTCATTTACTGAAGAGACCCAGGGAACCTGCAGTGCCCCTATCCATGGACATTGCCATCTGGTCTCAGGAACCCTGTGTAACCCTAGATGTCATGAGTGAACCAACTCAATTACTTCATTCTGTCTTGATTTCCTACTCTACAAAACCCTCCTCTGGATCTATAGCCATAGTTGGGGTTAAGGGGGACCCTAATCAGAGATTCTTTATTTGTCCTCTGCCCAGAAGTTAGCCACTCTTGTAAACAAGTAATCTCTCAGACTGCAAGTCCTGCAAGTAGGCAGGACATCAGTGACCTGCCCCTCTAAGACCCTGAGGAGGTATGGTTCACTGATAGAAGCACCTTTGTCCAAGAAGAACATCAAAAGGCAGGTTACGCAGTTATCAGCTCACAACAGGTCATTGAAGCTAAACTTCTTCCTCCAGGAACCTCTGCTCAAAAAGTAGAATTAATAGGTCTTACTCCGGCATTTGATATTAGAAAAAGTTACAAAGTTAAGCATCTATATAGACTCCAAATATGCCTTTCTGGTTTTACACATCATGCAGCAATCCAGAAAGAAAGAGGGTTGCTGACTAACACACAATCAGCTATAAAGAACAGGAAGGAAATTCTACAACTCCTAGAGACAGTTCATTTTCCCACACAAGTTATAGTCATCCACTGTAAAGGGCACCAAAGAGGCATGTCTGAAGTCTCCTTGGAAAATTAAAGGGCTAATAGGAAAGCAAGAAAGGCAGTCCTATAGCCCCTCAAGGCCCTAACCTTATTCCCAGTTCTTGAGGAACCCTTCTGGTCCTTCCTCAAGGGACATAGTGCCAAGCTATAAAAGTCCTACAAGAAAAATGGTCTTCAGTCTTCTGGAATGGTAGCGAGAGCCATCAAGACCCTAATGTGAGCTCTGAACACAAGAGACATCTGAGTCCTGGCTGCCAGTGGTGCTCAAGAAGGTTTATAATATTCCCAGAACAGAGTTAAGTTTGAGCCCATTTAAGATGCTATGTAGAAGGCCATTTCTATCCTCTGACATGACAGTAGACCCAGAGACTGTGAGACTCTTATGATATCTCATGAATCTTGGCCAAGTACAACAAGCTATCCAAATATATGGAAACAGAGTCCTACCAGCTCCTGGCCCAAGGAGACCACCTAGTGTCTGCCCTGGAGACCAGTGGTCATAAAACTTGGAGAGAGGGAACACTCACAGGCCAATAAACCTCAAAATAAAAGGGCCCCTTTTCAGTGATCTTTGCCACACCCACTACAGTAAAGATAGCAGAGATAGATATTGGATTCATCTTTCTAGAATAAAGCCAGTCCCACCTGAACTGTCTGAAGGACAAGATTACCCAAGAGGAGAAAGCTACACCTGTGAGCCTCTAGAAGATTTGAGATTTCCCTTCGAAAAGCAAGACTCTGGTGCTGCTACAGATAAGTAAACAGGATCTTGGGCCATGAATAATTTACCTGACATACCTCTCTGACATACATTTGTCTCTACTGGAAGTGTGAAACTCTGACCTGCTCCTCATATTTGGGCTAAGAGTAAAATTTCTTTCTCCCATCAAACAGGCAGCTCAATGGTCACTAACTCTTTTCTTGTTTTCTGACAGGTTTTTCTTTCTTCAACCCAGCCAGCAAGCCACAGCACCCCAGGTAGTTGGACAGCACATCATCCCTAGTAGGTTGGTTCTAAAGCCTCTTCCAGCTCGAAAAAGCTATAGAAGACAAAAACCTCTGCTCCCTCAGCAGCCCATAAAGAATATGGAATTTATGTCTTTCAGGGGGAAATGAGATAGGAGATAGGGCATGGCTTAGACTGGCTGGGAAGAGGCATGGCAGTAACCAGAATCTACACAGCGCTGCCTCTCAGGACCATGTATGTAAGAAATCCTCACCAGTTCTCACAAGGTGTGGATGGCATAAAAGGACTCAAACCCCATGAAGAGCCCACTGTTGTGCCTATTCATGGTTGCCCACCCTGTGTCTCCTAGTCTCAGGTGTACTTTTATTACTGCTTTTTAATTTTTCCTCTCTTTTGTTTGACCCAAGTTCACTCTGCAGAGCCAGTTTCAGTTTCTCCTTTACTCTCCACCCTTCACTTTTCAAATGAACTGTGGCACCATTTTTACCTTGTCTTGTTCAGTTCTTTGTTCAAGATGAGAAGCACTTGGAACTAAGAGGTGAGAACCCCAGAAACCTGGCAACATTTAATTGGCAAGCCATTTCTAAAAGGAGCTCCCTGATAACAGTGGCATTTAATTTTAGAGTGAACACTTTGCCTCTTCTTTTAGAGAATTCACTGGAAAATATCACACTTCAAAGAGCCCTTTGCTCTCATAAATCAGATTTTAAGGGTGTGGCTTAAGCCTGAATCTCTAAGTACCTACTCTAGATATTTTAGATACAAACAAAATATATAGACTAAATCATGAAAATTAAAGCCACAGACATGGAATTCACTAGTGGCTTCATTTTTATAGCTGAGGATGCTCAAACCAAACCAAGAGACCCCTGTGAATAAGCCCACATTGCTGTTGATTACAGAATAAGACTGAAACCTCAGTGTTCTTATCAGTTCACACTGAAGTCTCTCAGCCATCTGGGCTTGCAAACAGGAGGGTAGTAAAAATATCAAAAGAAAGCACTCTGTCCATACACAACAAGCAAAGTGTAGAATTAGGTGATTCTGGATATCTGTGGGCTGAATTTAGCTCATAGAAATGAGTTTAACTTGCCCAATATGGTATTTTAAGATATTTTTAAGTAGTTGCTGAGGTGATTTGGATGTGATTTGTCCCACAATGTTTTGTGTTGAAAGTATATTTCCCAGCGTGGCGATGTTAAGAGGTTATGGGGCCTTTAAGAGGTGAAGCCTAGTGGGAGTTCTCACATCACTGGGACACTGCCCTTGGAAGGGATCAAGGTAGTTGTCATAGGATCTAACTTCTCACGGAACCTGTGATTCAGTAATACAACTCAATGCTACCAGTGGACCTTACTCATCATCTTACTGTTATAAACAGTGAGTGAAAGGCCTCAGACACAGGCTTTGTGTGAGGAAAAGCTTTATTCCTGTCCGAGTGTGAACAGACTGAAATTGGGGGCAGATTTCAGCAGCTAGCTGGGAAGAGCCGTATTTATTTCATCTGTATGTGGATGAGCTGACGGGGGCGGGGGGGATCAGCAGCTAGCTGGAAGAGAAATTAAGTTTATATAGGGCTTGAAAAGGGGCTGTAATCTGGAGTGGAATGCTTATGACTGAAGGTCCAAGGACGGCCAGTGAGGTATGCAGATTCTACTGGACTCATTGGTGCCAGGGAGATCGTACACTCCATCTTAAATTTTCTTTATGGCCATCTGTCCTATTTACTGAGAGTAGCCTGTTGTTTACAGAGAACTGCATGTTTTCTGTGGAGGTCTCACTCAGGCCAGGCCTGACACTTACCCACCCACCTAGTTCCTGAAAGTATTCAACCCAGATAACAGGAACCTGTGTGAGATGTTGGGGCACTTGCCGTCTGCAGAAGTACCCTCACTCTGCATGGCCCTGGTTAAGGGAGAGACAGCACAGATACTGGTGGACAACTGAGATCTTTGCAGCCTTCTAGGGCTTATCAGGGAAGCAGCAGAGTGAGAAAGAGGCCCAGGACCCTTTGTGGGGCCTCCCTTTGGGCTACATTCACAAAACAAGCAGCAGATGCAGCAAGAACCCTGCAGACTTCAAAGAAAAATGAAGATAGCATGTTGCACACATCCCCTCAAGAGAAGGCCTGGGACCATCATGCACTCCTGTGAGCTGAAGCCCTCCACCTCCTCCAGTGTAAGGAGCTTGACCTTACTTGTTTCCAGGAAGTGTCCTGTACTTCACCCTGCTATCCTCTACAGCAGCTCTTCTAACTTATTACTTATTGGTGGACTGGGCCATGGTAACCTACAGTCCCTAGTGGATCCCAGACTGACAGATCCTGTAGAGCAAAGCACCACAAACCTAACTTCTCTTGGGCTGGTTTCCTGCACTCATGTGATGAGTGTGAAAAGCACACTGCCCATTTTGAGTTTTTCTTAGTCCTTGGAGGTGACCAAAGCTCAGCCTACAGTGAAGTCACAGACCCTGGAGAAGTTTTCCCTATTCCAAGCACTTAACACCAGAAGGTCTACTCTGTTTTTGATTAGCTGTGAGATCTTTGGCAACCTACTTTTCATCTTGAAGCTGCACCTGTAAAGCGGGGAACCGATGCCTGACTCTGAAGCTAATCTAAAGACTAAAAAAGAGAACAGGAAAAGCACTTTGCACTGTCTGGAGCACAGAAAGAACTCTGTTCACACAGTATGTTGTTAAAAATCTGATATCTACACATCTTCATAAAATCACAGACTGCCAGAATTGGAGGAGTCTTTGGAGACCCTCTAGGTCACCAAACTTATGAGAAAAGCAGCTTCCTCCCCCATTAAACGAGGTGATGGCCTCAAGCAGCGTGTGGTCTCATCCGTCCAGGGCTTTGTCAATGCCCTTATTATATGAAGCAAGGCACACCTGCAGCACCAGCATGGGTTTGCCCATGGGGTAGCCCTTGCTCTTATGCTAAACAGCCGCCTTCCCCGCAGTTTCGGCTTCACTTAACAGTCAGCACTTAAGAGGCCCCTGGGTGAAGCTCAGAGAGACAAATGAGCTTGGAACACATGTGGGAGGGCAGGATTTACATCCTTTCTCCCTTTGCCAGAGTCACAAGTGTGTAAGGAGTGGGATGGACAGCCCTGAGGTTGGCGTTCAGCACAGCTGTGAAAACAGCCTGTCCCTGCAGCTTCGCCCAGCTCTTTGGCACAGACAGGGGCTTCCAGCAGCTTTGAGCAAAGGAGGTGCTACTCTGAAATGGAGAAAGCACAACGAAAAGCTACTATTGTTATGACCTCATCTCCAATCCAGTCTTCCTTCCTTTCTTTGAAGTTGGGTGAGATTGGAGTCGTGTGGTTGTAAAGTAAAGCAGGGAAGTAAAAATCTCTAAAGAGATCCCTCTTCATAGGGCCTGCTGACTGCAAGCAGACTTAAGGTACAGAAACACCTGAAGGGTCTGCTGACAGATGAATGGAGAAAGAAATTGCGGTGTTATTTACGTGCATAATGGAATATTCTCCTGCCTTTTTAAAATGGAGATTTGCTGTTTACAACAGTATGGAAGAACTTGGAGGATATTATACATTTTGCTGTGTATTTCAAAACATCTTGTTGTGTGTACTTTAAAAATACAATTACATAAAACTGCAAGCAGGATTTCAAAGTCTAAAAGCTTTATATTAATCTGCTTTCCAGTATTATAACAAAATACCTGAGGCAGACTGCTTATGGAACAGAGAGATTTATTTTGACTCATTATTCTAGAGGTTCAAGTTCAAGATTGGATGGCACCATGGGTTTAGACCTCTGGTGAGGGAAGCCCATTACGGCAAGAACACATGTCAGGAAAGAAGGATAAACTCAAGTCACTGGTAGGAACATGGATGCACCTAGAGTTGTTAAGGAAGTAAATCAGACACACAAGCTTAAATATCCCATGATTTCTCTTATATGAGAAGTCCAAATTATTAATAAAAGATAGACAATAGGAAAGAGAGAGAAGAAATTATTGTAATCGGGATAAACAATGTATCTAAAAGTGTACCTTGATTTAGTATGATTGTCCTATATGTTCTATATGGGTTTTTTGACCTGGTAGTCTGGCTGTTAATCTTTGTGTATAATAATTAACTTTATAAAGAAGGGCTTATAAATAAATGAATCTGACACTGGCAAAAAAAAAAAAAATCCTAAGGAGGGTTATGTAGGGGAAAGGGGGAAAAAGAACTGAGATGTGTTATGTACATGTACCAAGTCCCTGCAGTGAATGTAATCATGTACTGCAGACATGTACTGATAAAAATTAAAGTTTTAAAAATAAAATAAAATCATTTCCTCCCCCATAAAAGAACACATGTCATAGCAAACAATCCCCTTTGAAGGCACACTCTGATGACCTAACATTTCCCATCAGGCATCACAACTTAAAGGTCCTCAGCCTCGCCTTATTCTGCCCTCTGGAGACCAAGCCTTTACACATGGACCTCTGGGAACATTCATCCGGACCATAGCAAGCCTTGAGCTACTGTGCCAGGCAAAGCTCCGTCCAACCCTCTACCTGATCCATACACCTTCTCTAGGCCCCAGAAAGGCTTACCTCCCTTCGTGCCTCAGGACTTCTGCATATCTTCTTCCCTCTGAATGAACCCACAGCATCACTTCTGCCCCAATTCCAGTTCTTGACTAATTTCTACTCATCTTCAGGATTCACGTACTATGTCTCTCCCATAAGGAAGCTTTCCCCTCACTCCCACCCATGTTAAGTATTACCTGTACCACCTTTCCATGGCAGGGTCTGCCCCAGTTCTTTTCTACAATGGCAGGGCTGAGCACTATTCCCAGTGCATAGTAGATCTTCAGTTCCATTTAATACAAGAGTCAATGTGCGGATATCAAACACAGTCCACAATACTCAGGACTTTTGTCTTTTCCAGGGAGCTCAAACTCCCCAAGACTAGGTGTACAGGGTTAGAGAAACATTCACCTTTTTGCAAAGCCCTGCTGCCCTAGAAAGGTAGTGAGTAGTGCACATAAGAAAGACTGGATCAAGCAATATTTATTAAGCACTTGATATATTCCAGGCCCTATGCTTAGCAGACCCGTGGTGGAGTCAAAGACTACTGAGCCTCTAACTGGCAGCAAAAACCCTGGGGGATATTAAACTTGGAGGCTCTTTCCTTCCAGTTTCTACCAAAGATGGGTATACTTCAGCTAAAGGATCTGCTCCTCCTATCTCACATGCCAAATCTTTGTGTTACAAGGTGGAAAAGTAGAAATATCTTCCATAAAAATCACTTAAAAGTAGATCTTCTATGTGGCAAATGTCTACACAATCTGTAGTCTTAGAAAGTGGGAAAGATAGACCCTTTTGACTTTGAGAACCTAAAAAAAGACAGTAAGCAGGACCAAAAGACCAATTCTAGGCAACTTCAGAATTCATTCTGATAATTACAAAAAATTTTTGTCCTACTGTGTGTCAGGACCTCTGCTAGGCAATGCTGATACAGTAGAAAACAAAATCAGTGGAAATTTCTCCCTACTGGAGAAAGACAAAGAATAATGTAAAAGTATAGCATGTGAAGTGACAGTAAGCACCACAGGAAAATAAAAGTGAGAGGGGGAAATCGGGGTTGCTAGAAGCGCGTGAGGAGCAATTTATGTAGGACTGTCAGACTCTTAGAGCTCAACATGTACAGGAGCTGAGGGGGCAGCGTGCTCACCAGCATGTCTTGAGAGATTAGCAGCATGAAAGTTGCCAAAGTCCCTAAAAAGAAGAGTTGGACTGTGTAGAATGTGCCAGTATCCCAGAGCAGTGGCCAATGTCAGGATGCAGGCTGGCCTGGGCAGCTCACATCTCCCACATCATTAGGCTCCTACCAGCACCACCCAGGGATCCCAGCCACACAGTTGCACGTTACAGATCCACTGAGGCTCACGACACCACACAGGCAGAGCTGGGGTCTGTGGGTCACACATGTCATCACCAGCTGTCATGAGCCAGGCAAGGAGAGAGCTTTCTTACCACACATGTACTGGGATTGTCAGACAGGTCCACACCATGGGCAAGACAGTGCTAGGGAGCCCCAGGGAAGGAAACCACCAGGCTTGCCAAACGTGTAACGAGGTGCTGCCGAACAGCAGAGTGCTCAGGGAAGGTGTCGAAGAGGACAATGGTTACAGCAGGAGCCAGGACAAAAGCCCAGGTGTGTTCTGGTGAACTGGTGATGACAAGAGGGAGACTGGCACAGAGCTTGAAGCAAAAAGGGCCCAACTGACCACTCAGAGGAGCAGCAGGACAAGTTTGGGTCTAGTTCTGCCACGTGTGAGCTGTGAGCTTTCTGACCTCAGACAGGTCAGAGCCCATACTGGGCTGGAACCCCCTTACCTGGCCTACCGTGGACTGGATGTGCCCCCAAGCCTTCCTGACCTAACATTTGGTGTCTCTAAAATCAACCGAGGAGCAAGCCACTTCCCCTGGGTCTGCACGCCCAATAGAAATATGTACTTGTGCTCATGGTAGCCAAAAAAATCAGTAACCACCCAAAAGCAGTAGGATGGATAAACACATTGTGGAACATCCACATGGTGAAATAAAATAAAGCCAAGGAAACGAACAAAGACATTACAGTTTCTGCACAATGTGAATGAATGGCAGAAGCAGGTGCTCTGTGGGTCTGCCCTCATACCGTCCAGAGACAGAAGAGAAGCAATTTGCAGCACTGGAAGTCAGGTTAGAGCCAGAGGCGATGATAACCTTTAGGAGACCTGAGTGACACTTCCTGGCTTCTCATAATGCTCTTTCTTTCTTTCTTTTTTCTTTTTTTTGGGGGGTGGGGGGGTACCGGGGATCAAACTCAGGTCCTTGCGCTTGCGCAGCAGGCGGCGAAACCACTGAGCTACATCCCCGGCCTCATAATGCTCCTTCTTGATCTGCTCTCAACAGGTAGATGTGTCGGCTTGGTGAAAATTCGTGGAGCTGCATTTTTGTAATGTGTGCATTTGAAGTAAATACACTCCAAGAAAAACAATTAAGACAGTTTTAGAAGAAAATACAAGAGACTGTCTTTAAGATCTTAGGGTAGGGAAAATGTTCTTATATAAGACACTTATAATATAAATGATAAATGAAAAACTAACTCAGTTACATAAATTTTTTTTTAAATTAGGAGGGAAGTAGAAATAATAGCAGCAGTAAACCCGTAAACTGTATAAAGAACGACTTCATTGAAAGGTTACACTCATTTTGTCATCAGCTATCCCAATCTCTCTGCAAACGTCATCCCACTGAGCCCTTAGAAGTACCCTGTGAAGTAGGGCTATGATCATTCCCATTGCAGATGGGCAAGCTGAGGTTTGGAGAATGCCAATTTTTTGTCTATGGGACACTTGGCTGCTAAGTGAGACAGTATTTGAACTTGGGTAGGTGTGGCTTCTAGGCCTTTTGTCATCCCTCAGTTAGCAAAGGAGATTCAGAGGCCAGACTGGGTGAAGAGTGAAGCCATCCCTCACTGTCCCAGTCCATGCCCAGCAGTGCTACCAAACAGTGCAGAGCTGGAGTTGCTATGCAAGCCACCACTCCTCCGACCCTAGGAGTCCAAGGCAAGGGCGCTCTCCTCCCCATAGGGGGAGTAAGTGTGAAGGGTGGGATGGTGGGATTGAGAGCCCAGAGAAGGAGGATGGGCTTCCCTGTTGTATTCTCTGTCCTGTTAGCACTAGAGCAATGGCGGCCTTCACAGCTCCTCAACAGGAAGGCTGCACTTCAGCTAGTCCTCACTCCTGGGGGTTGATTCAGGTTCATTCCAACCTCTGAACACCTAACAACTCTTCCCTCCGCTCCTATTTAATTCCGCTATCCTTCCAGGTCCAGGTGCAACCCAATCTGTACTCCGAAGTCAGCCTCTATCCCTCTAGGCCCAGACTCCAATAGGACTTTCTGCCTAGGGAGGTTAATTTTGCACTGCCCAATAGAGTGGCCCTGAGTCACACGTGTTGAGCACTTACTATGGTCAGTATGACTGAGAAAGTGAGCTCTAGCTTTGTTTTGTTTTGTTTTTTGGTACCGGGGATCGAACTCGGGTCTTTGCGCTTGCACAGCAGGCGGCAAAACCACTGAGCTAAGTCCCCAGCCCTACTAGCTTTTACTTAATTTACATCCACGTAGCTGCCTGTGGATTCCAGATTGGACATCGCAGTTTTGTATTATGATGACTTGCTATGTTGCCTTGATTGTATTTCTTCAGGAACCAAATGCAAAGTTAATTAGTTCCCTAACTATTTTACTTGCATAAATATTGTTTTTTGGAGTTGAAGCATTAGCATAAGAAGTGAGTTAAAGATAAGGAAAATCTACTTGTGTGGCCCTACTATTGGCACACAGTGCAGAGCACCATATGTATGAATTCCTACTAACATGGATTGCCGAGTCAAAATAGGCAAAGGCAGAAAACCAGGACTGGAGCACTTGGAACCCTAAGCAGTAGATGCTCCGCTACAAGGCGTGGGGTGGAGTATGCACTCCCCAAAGAGGCCAATAGCTCTGCACTTGCAGAAGCCAGCATCTCGGGCCTGAATGAGGGCAGAGTCAGTCCTGACCAAGTACTCCTCTAAGGCCTTCTTGTCATTTCCAGTCGTCCTCTTGCACTTCAGAAGCAGCTCCGGGTCCAGAGCACAGCTCTGAGGCACAGCGCAGGGAAATGCTTACAACACAGGGGGCAGAGGGAGCAGGGACACCTGGGAGGCTAATTACAGGCATCACTGGTGGCTCTGAGCTCTCCCTTTTCTTGACCAAGCCTCAAAAACACTTCCTTGGGGTTTCTCTGAAGCGGTGATGGTTGAAGGGAAGAAGCTAGGCTGGTGACACCTTTGATGTGGGCCCTGTCACCAAAGCTAGCCCCTAGGCCTTGTCCAGCAGTCTAGGGTGTCTTCCAAGCAGACAGCAGAGAGGGGTAGGGGTCACCAGGGACACTATCAGCAACAGATAGAATGAAGGGGCTGTGGGCCTCTTGAGTCAGAAAGAAGGAAAGAAGCAACAAGGGAGCTACAGCCTGTTAAAGAATGGTCATCAGATCCTCCCAAGGCCCAGCCTTCCTACAGACCTAACATGGGTTTTGAAAAGGTTCCAGATCAGTTTATAAGATGAGAATTGGAGTGAAAGGGAAAGAGTCTGGGGAGGCTGGACGTTCTGCCAAGTAGTCTACACACGAGGCAATCTGGAGGGACCACAGTGCAGTACCTTCCTTCGGGATGAGGTAACCATTGGAGAGATGTGGAGGCAGCAGCCATCACCCTGGAGGTCCACACTGCCTCAGGAAGCTACTCTTGGGCTAGCTTATAGTGGACAGGAGGAGCAGAAAGGTACCTGGATTCCTGAGCACATTACAGCTGGCGCTGGAGTAGCATCAGCCCTTATCCAGTCTAGGAAGACGAAGTACCTAGGGTCTGTGTTCTGTGACTGACCATGGGTAGTAGATCCCAGGACCTGGCTCCTGTCCCCACACCTGCCCACCCCATCCAGGAAAGGAGCATCATGAAGTTACATGGCCTGACACAAAACGTGCTTAGCCTCCTTAAAGCTTTTTCAGGAGAGAGCCTTCACCTTCTTCTCTGAGTTCTGCCCACTCTTCCTTTGATCTTCAGAGCAAGCGCTGCAGAGTTTGGTCTCCCATCACTGCCTGCTCATATGGTGACCCCTTGCTCCTCACTGACTCCTCCACAGAGAACTAGGGACCCTCCAGTTGCCAAACTGCAAAAACCCTGCTGAGGCTCCTCTTACCTGGCTTCTGTGGCCACCTCTTCCTCCTTCCTGAACCTCTCTTTTCCATTGGCCTTCCTAACACAGTGTTCCCCATACTTTTTAAGCCCCTGATCTCCTTTCTTTTCCCATGTTTATAGGTGCCAGGGCTCCTACACTATTCTGGGGCATACACCTGGTACTCACTCACCTCTACTGTCAAGGATTTCACTCCCATATCTCTATCTACCTATCAAGGTTCTTATAGGTATAGGTATACATATAGATATTGGTATTGATATATTTATCCTTAGCCCAGATCTGAATTTCTGAGTACTGGATTCTTAACTTTCTCCTCAGCAGCAGTGTCCACATATTTTGCAGACATTGCAAACCGAACATATTCAAAATTAAAACTATCTACCTTAAACTTGATTCTCTTGTTGTATTTACAAATATTTGGCAATATTTGCTGGCCACCAAGGTTGTTTTAGGACTAGGGAGGACATGGCCCAGTTTGAGCTAGGGAATGCGAGGAGAGATGCTCTTCGGGAAAGAATTACTTCATCCTTATAAACTGAACAACTGCACTCACATCCTGTGAATAAATAAGGAACCATATAGTTCTCAAAACATAATGGCAGCCATCCTATGATCACTAGCCATCCAGATAAGACAGGGTGAAGCAGCCATCTTAGATGTCTAGAAGGAAAACAGAGGAAAACTGAGACTTTGATGGCATTGTTGAACTTCTGGCTCAAGCCTTGCTGGAAGAACACCCTACCTCTGGAGTTATAAATTCCTTTCTAGGCAGTGGGTTGCGGGGGGGGGGGGGGTATAGCTCAGTGGTAGAGTGCACAAAGCCCTGCATTGCACAAACCCGTGGGTTGGATTCTCAGCACAACTAAATGAATGAATAAATAAATAAATTACCTTTCTATTTTAAGACTTCTAGAATTGAGTTTCTATTACTTGCAACCCAAAGCACCCTCAGTGATACAGCTAGTAGCGATCTTCAACAAGTATTTGTTGACTTGAACTCACCTCTAAAAATTCACTAATTATGTGTGAACCTCCAGGTAATGGAATGGCTCGACCCAGTTAAACAACATCTTATTAAGAAAGTGCATTAGCATCCAAGACTGCTTATTTTGAGGTTTATAGGAGTAATGGGCCTCATGAAGCACCTCAATTCATGGAGATAGCTAATGCTGCTGCCTCTCCATGAGCCCAAATCTCTCAATTTCCTTGTCTCTAAATCAAGGTGATAAGACTTGCACCTCCTGCTACCACCCCTGAGTCTTGAAAAAGTTGAGAAATCAAAAATAATTCTGAAAGGTTGTGTTTCCCACAGCAGAAATACAGATGTTGTCCATGTGCAGCAGGCTTCCTCCCCTTCAGAAGAGTGAATTTTCTTAGGAAACTTGTGAGAAGAGCCCTCAGGTTGGCTACTTACATTGAGAAAACCACTAATGAAGTGTCAAAATCACAAGCAAAACTTCCACTCATTATGCTTAAAACAAATTTATTGAAGAGCAATAAAATCTTTAAAATGAGGAGGTTGAATTATGTCAGGAGGTTTTGACCATACTGTTCTAACTTACTGGTAAATCACACAGCCCATTGGGAATGCATGTTGTCAGTACTTAGTACTAATTGTCGAAGTATTTACTGTAGTAGCTGTTAGTTTTGCCCATCTAGACTCCTTTCTTGTATTGCTACTAACACTCCCTCCCTTTTCCCTTTGAGGAATTCTCCACACCCATCCTTAGTCCATGCCATCAAGATGAGCCCAACTCCACCTTTATCCTGAGAGTGAGGAAGAGAGAGAGACAGAGAGAGAGAGACAGAGAGACAGAGAGAGAGAGAGCCTAGCCAATTCTCTTTTCACAGGAAGCACTAAGATTTGAGAACACAAGTCTAAGACAGTCAGAATCTATCACTCATGAAGAGTTCCTGTCTGACAATGCCAATACACAAAAAAGGAGAACCTAGGAGTGGATAACTAATCTAAGTCCCAAGGAAACCATTTGAAGCCCTGGATCCAGCCAGGACTGAGGGATCTCCTCCTGGATATTCTTTTATTTCCTAAATCAGTAAATTTCATCTTTTTAAGTCAGTTTGGGTCAGGGTTTTGTTACATATAAGAATCTTGAGTTTGCACCTGTGGAAAACAGAGTAAAATCAAGGTTACTGCTATCATAATATCTATCACACATTCAGATATATTTTCTTGTGGTGGGGGGCAGGTGGAGAAGAAGCCAGGACCAGCATTGGCCCCTGGTCTATTGTGTAGGTATCTCTGGAAGTGTCAGACCAGAAATCTGAGGCTGCCAAAGCAAAGTGTCCTGCTCATGGCTGTGACTCACAAGATAAAGGTTGAAAATCTTTTTACTGTGTTATTTCTTAAGTTTCTTCCAGCTCCACAACTTCCACAATGTGTAAGTGACTTTTATCACCACAGCCTGTTTCTATCTATAGTTTTTTTCTATTTCCCAAAACACTTCCTTGCCCAGCCCGTGGGCACACTGGCATTTCTACAACCCTGAGCAATCATCTGTGATTAATAATATGAGGTACAGAGGGAGAAACTGAAACCACAACAGGTGAGGCAACCTCCCCGCAGGTGGCCACAGAGCAGAGGACACCCCAGCTTCCTCACCCTGACTGGCTCCGTTTCCCTCTCCTGTGAGGAGTAAATGAGTTCATGAATAGGAAAGCACTTTGGAAAGAAACTCTATCCATGCCAGATGTACTATTATAAAGGCAAAACTAAGTACAGAGTGACCTTGTTGTCACCTCTAGAGGTGGGAATGCTTACAGATCACTCCTGCTTAATCTCCTGTACTCTGGGGAAACTATCTGGGGCTTTCTCCAGCAGGATAAAGTCTTGCATGTTTCTGACATGGTTTTCTCCAGAGGGGACCCATCAGAGAAAAACATTCTCTAGAAACAGCACCCTCTGATTATGCTCAACACAGGGTAATCCAAAAGCCAGAGGGTAATTGTGTAGATGTCAGGATTCAAAATTTATAGACATTGTGGACATGTGTGATGGTTTATTTGGGGAAATGGATTTGTCATGTGCAAAATATATGGCAGCGGATAAAGCATCCTGACAATATTGCACACTTGGGGGGGGGTGGAGGATTTTATTTTGAAAGCACACTGTTATGACATTTTAAAAATTCCAGAGTGAATGCTGAGCAGACCCAGAGGCTAAGGCAATGCTGGAACACACAGCTGTGCAGGACCAGGAAGAATCATCCATTTTGCCTCATAAAGTTCATTTTTCATTGCCTTCTATCTCAAATCATGGAGTTCAGCACCACTACTGTTTTAAAGCAAATTTGATTTGGCTATATTTAAAAGAGTGTAGAAGCTTCCAGGCCACCATACCACTGGCCCCAGCATGGAGGAGATGAGCTTTGGGGGAGCCAGCAGCACACATCCCTCCCATCCCTTGAAATGAGAAGACACTTAAACAAGTCTCAAAATCAGACTCCCAGATCACCTGAAGCAACCCCAAAGGGAAAGGAGATGGAACAATCTGATATTCAACCACCTGGACTCCCTGAACTGCCAACAAGAGAGGATCTGAAAAAAATGAAATCAGAAATAATTTCTCAGATAACACCAGAGATTGTGCCCATAGTGCAAGACATGATTAATAAATCTAGAGAAGAGCTGAGGAATATGATGGAAACCCAACATAGGAAACAAATGGAATCCATAAAACAGATGCAAACAGATTTCCAGATTAAAAACTCCATTGAAAGCTTACACAGCAGAATGAGCCAATGTGAGGACAGAATTTCAGATATAGAAGATAAGATTGCAATTAGTGACCAGGAAAATAAAAATTTCTTTAAGATAGTAAGGGACCATGAGAAATCAATCCAGCAACTGCTAGATGATACAAAGAAGAATAACATCGGACTGATCAGAATCAATGAAGAAACAGGAGAGAGTGCAGACAACATTAAAAAAAACTCTTCACAGAAGTGATGGCAAAAAACTTCCCAAGCAAGGAAAAGAACTTGACATACAGATAAGTGAGGCATATAGGATTCCAAATAGCCTTGATCAAAAAAAAAAAATGTACACATAGGCATATAATTGTTAAGAACAAAATTCTACAAGCAGTTAGAAACCCAACAGAAGAACAAAATTCTACAAGCACTTAGAGAAAAGAAACAAATCACATAAAAGGAAAGCCCATCAGAATCACAGCAGACTTCTCAACACAAACCCACAAGGCAAGAAGAGCATGAAGTGACTTATTTCAAACCCTAAAGGAAAACAGCCTCCAACCCAGATTGATGCACCCTGCAAAACTATCTTTCAAAACTGATGGCGAAATAAGATACTTTCATGACAAAGAGCACCTTAGGAACTTCATGAATACCAAATCAGCACTCCAAAAAAATTTAGACAATATCCTAGGAAAAGACAATGAGGATCACAACCCCAGGAAGCCCAGCAGAATGAATCCATTGGGAAGGACAAGAAATTAAATGCAAAGGGGGAGAATCCAACAAACAGAAAAAGTCATGACAAGGATAAGTCAATACATATCAGTTATAACCATCAATGTTTATGGTCTCAACTCGCCAATCAAAAGAAATAGACTGGCAGAATGGGTCAAGAAGCAAAATCCAACAATATACTGCATACAAGAAAGACACTTAATTAAAAAAGAAACTCATAGACTGAAAGATAAAGGGTGGAAAACAATACTCCATATGACAGGAACCTGAAAAAAAGCAGGAGTAGTTATCCTCTTTGCAGATCAAGTGGATTTCAAACCAACACTAATTAAGAGAGACAAAGAAGGACATTGCATCCTTGTAAAGGGAACAATCCAAGAGGAAGAGATGACAATTATAAACATATATGCACCAAACACTAGTGCGCCCAACTATATAAAAAAATACTAATGGACATGAAAAATCAAATAAGCACTAATACAATAGTAGTGGGGGACTTCAATATCCCACTGTCACAAATAGATCAACTAGACAAAAAATAAGCAACAAAATACTAGAACTCAATCAAATTCTTGAACTGATGAACTTAACAGATGTTTACAGAGTGTTCCACCCCACAAAATCAGAACGCACATTCTTTTCAGCTGCACACAGATCATTTTCCAAAATACACCACATATTCACTCATTGAACATGTTTAAGGAAGTGCAAAGAAATTGAAGTTATCCCCTGTATAGTATCAGACCATAGTGCAGTGAAATTGGAGATCAACACCAAAAGAAACTGCAAGAATTTCATAAACACATGGAAATTGAACAATACACTTCTGAATAACCAATGGGTCACAGAGGAAATTAAAGAAGAAATCAGACAGTTCCTACAATTCAATGACATGACAATACAACATATTGGAATCTATGGGACACAATGAAACCAGTCTTATGCGGGGAATTCATAGCAGTGAATACCCATATTAGGAAAACGGAGCAAGCCCAATTAAACAACCTGATGCTAAACCTCAAGCTTCTAAAAAAAGAAGAGCAGGACAACCCCAAAGCTCATACAAGGGAGGAAATTATAAAAATCAGAGCAGAAATCAATGCCATGGAGACTAAGAGAATGATACAAAAAATCAATAAAGCCAAGAGTTGGTTCTTCAACAGAGTAAACAAAATTGACAAACCCTTAGCCAACCTTATCAGGAAAAGGAAAGAAAAGGCCCAAATCCATGCATTAGGAATGAAAAGGATGAAATAACAATGGACTCAGCAGAAATCCAGAGGATCATCAATACCTACTTCCAGAACCTATATGCCAATAAGATGGACAACACGGAAGAAATGGACAGATTCCTAGATAATGTGTGAATTACCAAAGTTGAATGAAAAAGACCCAAAAATTCTAAACAACCCAATATCAATCAATGAAATTGAAAACATAATTAAAAACTTACCAACTAACAAAAGCCCAGGTCATGATGGCTTCACTGATGAATTCTACGAGACATTTAGAGAGGAACTGCTGCCACTACTGCTTAAACTCTTCAATGAAATTGAAAGGGAAGCAATACTCCTGAATTCATTCCTGGAAGCAAGCATCACCTTGATTCCCAAAGCAGAGAAAGACCCAACCGAAAAAGAGAACTGTAGGCCAATCTCACTAATGAACATAGATGCAAAAACCTTAATAAGATACTGGCAAATAAAATGCAGAAGATCATCAAGAAGATCATACACCCTGACCAAGTGGGATTCATCCCAGGGATGCAAGGATGGTTCAACATATGCATATCAATCAATGTAATACACTATATCAATAGAGCCAAGGACAAAAACCATATGATCATCTCAATAGATGCAGAAAATCATTTGACAAAATCCAACATGCATTTATGATAAAATTCCTACTAAAAATTGGAATAGATGGTCTCTACCTCAATTTTATAAAAGCCATCTATGAAAAACCAACAGCCAATATCATACTAAATGGCCAAAAACTGAAAGCCTTCACACTAAAATCAGGAACAAGACAAGGATGTCCACTATCACCAATCCTGTTCAATATAGTCTTGGAAACATTAGCCACAGCAATTAGACAAGAGAAAGAAGTAAAAGGAATAAAGTTAGGAAACAAAGAAGTCAAATTGTCATTATTTGCAGATGACATAATACTCTATATAGAAGACCCTAAGAACTCCACCAAAAGTCTTCTAGACTTAATAACCAAATTCAGTAAAGTAGCTGGATACAAGGTCAACACACAAAAATCAATAGCTTTCCTCTACACAAACAACAGACTCACTGAGAGAGAAATAGGGCAAACAATTCCTTTCACAATAGAATCCAAAAAACTGAAATACCTAGGAATCAGCCTAACAAAAGAAATCAAAGACCTCTTCTCTGAAAACTATAGCACTCTGAAAAGAGAGATTGAAGATGATATTAGAAAATGGAAAGTCATACCTTGCTCCTGGATAGGAAGAATCAACATAGTGAAAATGGCCATACTTCCAAAACTGCTATATAGATTCAATGCAATCCCAATTGAAATCCCCACAGCATACTTTACGGACCTTGAGAAAACAATCCAAAAATTCATTTGGAACAAGAAGAGACCTAGAATAGCAAAAGCAATTCTAGGCAACAGAGGCATGGCAGGGGGTATCACAATCCCCCACTTGAAACTATACTACAAAGCTACTGTGATAAAAACAGCATGGTAGTCAAAGAAACAGACCTGAGGACCAGTGGAACAGATTAGAAGATGCAGAAACAACGCCAGACACACTCAGCCATCTCATCTTTGACAAAGAAGCCAAACACCCTCACTGTAGGAAAGATATCCTCTTTAATAAATGGTGCTGGAAAAATTGGGCTTCAACTTGACAAAGATTAAAGCTAGACCTAGATCTCTCAGCATGCACTAAACTAAAATCGAAATGAATTAAGAATCTAAATAATAAAACAGAAATGCTGAACCGGCCGGAACAGAAGTTAGGCAGAACTCTTGAAGACATTGGGGTAGGAAAAGATTTTAGGAACAAAACCTCAGTTGCACATGAACTAGCACAAACAATCAACAAATGGGATCTCTTCTAATTAAAAAGCTTCTGCACAGCAGGAGAAACCAGCAACAGTGTGCAGAGACAACCTACAATGTGGGAAAAAATTTTCACCTGCTGTTTCTCAGACAAAGATCTACTATCTAGAATCTATAAAGAACTTTAAAAAAATCAGACCTCCCAAAATTAAAGACCCAGTCCAAAAATGGGCATCTGAAATGAACAGACATTTCTCAGACAAAGAAGTAGTAATAGCGAATAAGCATATGAAAAAATATTCAACATCACTGGTCCTTCGAGAGATGCAAATGAAAATAATGCTGAGATTCCACCTCACCCCAGAAAAAATGGCTGCTATCATGAAATCAACCTATAACAAATGCTGGCAGGGCTGTGGGGAAAGAGGAACCCTGCTCCACTGCTAGGGGGAGTGCAGACTGGTGCAACCACTACGGAAATCAGTATGAAGATACCTCAAAGAACTAGGACTGGAAGTCCCATTTGACCCAGCTATTCCCCTGCTGGGCACCTTCCCCAAAGAATTAAAAGAATCATAACACAGCGAGTGAAATATGTGCACCCATGTTCATAGCAGCACAGTTTGTAATAGCTAAAACTTGGAAACAGCCCAATTGTCCATCAACTGGAGACTGGATAAAGAAAATGTGGGATTTTTTAAAAATATAAAATGGAGTACTACTCAGCCATAAAAAATGAGAAATTAGAGATATTTATAGCTAAATGGATGCACACTGAGGCAATACTCTTAAGTGAAATAAATAGGACACACATGTGTAAATACCAAATAGTTTCTCTAGTGTGAGAAACTGAAAGTGTAAATAAGGACTAAAAGGTATAATAGATAATGTGAAATAGGAAGAAAAGGGGCAAAGGGGAAGGAGAAGTGGGAGGGGTACGGGAAAGGAAAAAAGGGAATGGAATTAATATGAGAAAGTGATAAAAAATGGAAAGCCTTTGTAGATAGGGAGGGATGGAGGGGTTGACAGGAGGGCAGGGGAATGGGGAAAAAAATAAGAACCAAGAGAGATTACGTAAAGGTGCAAATTTCCAATGATGAATGCCATTATATTGTATACCTAAAACATACGAATAAAATTAATATGAAAAATAAATGTTTAATATAAAAATGATGGTGAAGATTCTTTTTTTGCAAATAAGATTAATAACTCTGAAATTTAAAATTTGCCCAAAAATCCCAAAATTTTCAACCTGCATGCTCAGCAAACTGCAAACGAAGCTCATTCTCTTGCCAGCTGCTTGCCACATGGTTACCATCCTTTGTCAGAAAGAATCTTGTATCATGGGATTTGTTCGTGTGTTTTGTGCCTGTGTGAGATTCTAACACGCAACTCTCCTAGAAGACGCAGCTTCCTCAGACTCAGATGCAGTTAATGTTCTCAGAGGGCTTATTGTGTAGTATAAACTTACACACATCCGCTACTTTAAACCTAACAACAGGCCAGAGAGAGAACACCAGCCTCACATCACAGAGAAGATGGAGGCTGAGCTCTGACTCCCTCCCCGAGGTTCATCAGCAGGAGGAAGCTGCAGACCTGGAACTCACAGGGTTTCTAACTCCTCCACACCGCAGCCACCCTGTGAGAAAGGCACCGAGCCCATTCATGCACACATGAGCTCACTGGTCTCCTGGTGTGTGCCCAGCACCTTACTAGGCACTGGGTTAATGGACACAGAAGGATGTCCGCAGTGGAACGAGGCAGTGTCCAGGTTAGTTCCAGCAGATGTCAGTATCTGGAGAGACGCCGGGTGATAAGAGATGGGGCGGGGGCGTCGAGAACAGGCTTCCCCCGGATGGGGTGGGGAAGAGCGCAAGCAACCAGAGTTCTCCTGCTCTGGTAAACCCTACCCAGAGCCTGGAGGTCAGAGTCAGAGAGTGTAAGTTCCGGAGGAGGACTCCACAGACAGGAGAAGCATTAAGAAGGCAGCCCAGTGTGCACGTCTGACGTACGTACGATGCTGCTGTTCTCAGCTAGTTTCAAGTGGTCTCCACAGGCGACACGTGGAAGACAGGCAGGCAGCAGAGCTGTGCTCCTTCGGTCAGTTCGCTCAGACAAGGGACCTAACCAACGCCTGTCCAGAGGAGAGGGAGATGTGAGGTACATTGTCCTGTCCCTGAGACCACGTGGCTCACAAAGTCAGCATGCAAAACCTCAGCACAGAAAGGACAGCAGCTCTGTCAGTCACGCCAGTGTGCCGTCCAGGAGATGAGTCTCTGCTACGTACCCTACACCACAGATGAGCACAGTGACCTGGAAGCCGCGTCTTTGGGCCAAAGACTGAGCAATCTGCTTCGAGATGAAGGTGGCTCAGGAACCAGAGGGGGACGCGCACCGGTAAGCGAGGCGAGAGAAAACGCAGATTGCCTCGACTTTTCCAACTTCCCTTCCAGGGGAGGCTGGGGAGTCAAATCAGATTAGATCTCCCAGAGTTGGGAGGCGGTGTGCAGCTGAGAGGGGTGGAAAGAGAGCAAGGGCCAGGTTTACAAGGTCTCAGTGAGATCACAGGAGCAGCAGGAGAAACAAGGACGCAGATACACACCCCAGCGCCTGCATCGAAGCTGTGGACTGGTCCTAGGAGTGAGGGGCACCGTTTGGTTTTGACTTTGATTTGACTTTTGGACGTTTTTTCATGACAATCCACATTTTATATACTCATCCCATAAGTATGCTAATTAAAGCAGTTTCCCAAACTCGGCTTGCGAGCTGGTATTTTCATCATCTTTCTCTCTCTCTCTTTCTTTCTTTCTTTCTTTCTTCTCTCTCTCTCTCTCTCTCTCTCTCTCTCTCTCTCTCTCTCTCTCTCTCTCTCTCTCTGTCTCTCTTTCTCTCTCTTTCGTCCTGTGGTATAGTACTGGGGATTGAACCCAGGGCCTCACACATGCTAGGCAAGAGTTCTTTCACTGAGCTACTTCTCCAGCCCCCATTTTTATGGGTTTTTTGGTTTTTGTTGTTGTTTTTGGTACCGGGGATCGAACTCAGGACCTTGTGCTTTTGAGGCAGGTGGAGGAACCACTGAGCTAAATCCCTGGCCCCATTTTTATGTTTTAAAAGTATGATTCACTAAACTGATTTAACAGCCCACTAATGGATCATAGTTTGCTGTTTAAAAAGCATTATCTTAAATCCTATGTCTTTACACCCTTTGGCTATTCATTTTTTTCTATCATTAGCCCTTAGCAGTGCTGTGTTTTCGGATGTCTATTCTTTTCCTAAGCCCTTTCTTTGAGAACTGTTTTCTACTCCTCCTACCTGGGCACCCCAGAAGGAGTTGAGGCTGAGGATCTACACCTCTACAACATGCTGTTTTCAATTTGAGCATATCTAATTGGACAGGAGTAGATAACTGACTCACAATGGATGACCAAAATGTTTTCCTCTTCCCCCAGGAATGTAGAACTAGGTCACTGAGAGAATAATTAGATGGTAGGAGGTTCTTGTGACGGGGCTATAATATTTGGTTGTGCAGGTTGTGAACTACAAACTTTAGAGATTATCAGTCCCATAGACTATAATGTAAAATCCGCCTTCTAGAACTGCCTCATGTGTATCATACACAACTGTCTGTGACAGCTCTACTGGACCTGAAAGTTAATTTAATCCTAGGGCTAAAATGGCCATACTGTATCCTATCACGTACATACAAAGTTTTAACATTCTTTATGATATTACCTGCTGGAACCAGAATTCATTTTAGAGAAAGAATTTTTTATTGGAAAATACCTTGATAAACTGCTTTTAGAGAATCCTTCAATAACAAACAGAAGGCAGTGCCATGGCATCAGAAGAAGAGGCAATCCACTCTACTTGAGACAAAGGGGAGAAATTCAATTTCTTGGTTTTTCTTCTAAAATGGAGAGAGAGAGAGTTGGACAATGCTATGCTAGGTGGAGGCTGATAGACCACTACCCAGAATAGCAATCTATAAACAGCAGTGAAATCTCACCAGGGTAAGAAAAATGTCACTGGAAATGGAAAGGAAGTGAGAAATTTCAGGTTGCCAAAACTTCTCAGAAAAGAAAGGCACATTTGTAACAAGTACATTGTTAAACTGCATGGGTTTGGGATGAGCCTACCAGGAGCTGATGACATAAAAACAGTTGGTTTTAAAACAACTTTAACAGACACAGAGCAATGGAGCTGACAAGAGAGGCAGGAGGTGAAGGCAGGCATCTCACTGCCCACAGATGTGCTGAGGACACACACAGGAGAAAGGCCAATCGTTTTCATTAAATGGTGCTTGGAAACTTGGAAATCCTCATGCAGAAGCCTGAAAGTAGAACTCTGTGTCTCACTGTTGCACAAATCAACCCAAGACAATTAAAGAGGTAAATGTAAGACCTGAAGAGAAAGGTTTAAGCAGATACAGAGAGACACCGTGTTGTTCTTGTATTAGTAGATCCAGCCGGGGCAACAAAATGTTTTATTGCTCAAAAACAATAGTTTGTTTTCTGCTTACCTGACAGCTTGACCATAGCTCTCCTCCCTGAAGTGATTCAGGTTCCTTCCAGTAGGTGGCTGCACTAGCCTCCAGGGCAGCGATGGCGAACCTGTTAGAGCTCAAGTACCCAAATTGCAACCAAAACCTACTTATTTATTGCAAAGTTCCAACACTGTCCCCGTGTCATTGTTAGCGAGTGCTCTGCTGCTGGGGCGATGCTGAGGCTACGCTGGGGCGACCTGGCTCACGTGCGACAGAGAAGGCTCTGCGTGCCTGGCCGGGCCGAGTGCCATAGGTTCACCAGCACTGCCCCAGGGCCTAGGACCTCGCCCTTTCCTTTGTCCATCAGCGGAGGGGGAATGAGGGCAAAGGAACACACCTTCGACCCTTCCACTCACATTCTGTTGGCCAGAACTCACTCCTACCTCCACGCCCAACTGCCTGGAGAGCTGGGGAAAGTGGATGTCACATAAGAGAACAATGATCGTTAAGGAGTGGGGTTTTAGTAAACAGCTGCCAGCCTATTACTGTCCACTCTTCTGGACACTGACGATCCGTTAGCAGCCTTCGGCCCACCCAGAGGCTGCACTCAGGCTGCCCTTAAGGAAGCCAATACAAAGTCCCATTCCGTCACTGTACTCCATGCCTCCGAGTCCAGGATGCTACAGGTCACAGTTTGTTCTCAGTCTGTCTTCTGTGTGGCTTCTCATGGTTCAGCAATTCACTGATTAAAGGGCCATTATCTGTGTCCTGAACACACACTCATTACAGAGTGCAGAACAGGAATCATTAAGAGCAATGAGACCCTCATCCGATTTAAAAAAAAAAAAAAAGAACGGGGAAACAGACAGCTACACAGTGTGATGGAATCCTGCTCAAGTTTTTTTGGGTGTGCAGTATGAAGATGCTCTGTCTGACGGTGGGGTTAAGTCCCTTCCTTAGTCCCTTACCCTGCTCTCCGGGAGGAGGAATTACATGTCTATATTCCTTCCTCTAGAGTTTCCTTCCTTTTCCATTACCCACTCAGGCTGCTTCCGGAGTGCCCCCTTGAAGATTGTACAGCCTTCATAGCCCGATGCCTGCTCATACAAATTTAAGACCCAAGGATAAGGCTTAAGCAGCCAAAGTTTATTTCATCTGAGCTTCTGATTTCTTTGGGAATACAATTCCCTCAAAAACAATAAGCTTCTCATTTATATGCTTCCAGCAAATTCCAAATGCCAGTAACCACACCCAGAGTTCTTTCCTCAGATCTAGTTCTGAGGCCTAAATATTTGTTTCTTTGTCTCCATAGCTTTCTCTGGACTTAATGACAACTACTTTGAGGCCATTTGAACAATAGCTTTGGCTGGGAAAGCTACAGGGTTCATTGCTGCAGGGACTCACTGCTATATTTAACTGGGAATTCTTTTCTTTAAATATAATACAAGTATTAACTGTGAATTTTTAATGGGCTTTTCTCCTCTCAAATGTGTGTGTGTGTGTGTGTGTGTGTGTGTGTGTGTTTTCCTTGTCTTGTTCTGAGTCTGGAATCCAGAATCAACAGGCTTTTCCAAATGTAGGGACTCCCTGCATTCTCTTTCATTTCTCCCCATAAACTGGTCAATTATTGCCAGGAATCATATTTTTCTAGTAATTACTTCTTATAAGCAGCAAGGAACTCAACTCAAACACACTCTAACATTCTCTCTCCCATTTCCTCTCTTCTCCCTCTCCCTCTTTCTGTCTCTTGTTATTATGGTACTGGGCCTTGAACCTAGGGCCTTCACACTGAGCTATATCTCTAGCTCTTTTTGTTTCTTATTTTGGTACAGTGTTCCACTAAGTTTCCCAGGCTAGCCTTGAACTCACAATTCTCCTACCTCAGCCTCCAGAATAGTTGGCAGCCTGTGGCACTATTGGAAGACAGTAGAACCTTGAAGAGGTGTGGCCTAGTGTAAGGAAGTTAGGTCACTGGGGGGCGGTGCCTTGGGACCCTGCCCCCCACCTGCTTCTTGGCTGCCATGATGTGAGCACCACATGCTCCTGCTGTGATATATTGTGCCACTACAAGCCCAAGGAACAGGAACAAGCAACCATGGACTGAAACCTCTGCCACTGAGCCAAAATAAGCGCTGCCTCATCACAAGTCGATTTATCTCAGGTCTTTGTTACAGCAACAGAAAGCTGACACACCTACCTTACTCTATGAAGGCGGGAACTCTTGGAACCATCTTGCCACAACAAAGGGGAGCCTGGAACTGCTGGGGCCCATGGCACCACATGGAGGCAGAAAACCAAGCCAATCCAGCCCAAGGCAGAACTTAGATATGGAGAGAACCAAGTCCTGATGACCTCCTTTGCACCATGAAGCCAGCCAGCCTCTTCTGAAGCCAGCCTGGCCTTGGACATTTTAGTTAATTGGCCCAATACATTTCCTTCTTCACTTACACCAATTTGAATTGAGTTTCCTATCTCATCAGAAAGGGACCTAACTGATAATTCCCCCCACTCCAGCAGTGGCAGGCAATGGGAGAGACAGTGAGAGTTCTCTTAGAACTAAAATGCAGGGATGAAACTCCAGTTTGATTTAACACATCAGTGGGGCCAACGTGAACCATGGATAAGCTCTACTGAAGCGTAAAACCAACATGTGACTCTTCCCCCAATTTAACCCTGTCAGCTCTTGAGACACAGATCACTGGGATCTTCCAGTGAATATTTCACATCTCTGTCGGAGTTGATCAAATTTCTCAAAGCAGGTGAGGTGGGAGTGGAACACTAGCGCTCAATGAGGCAGCTGCCTGGTGATCCCAAAGCCCTGGGAGGTCTTGGATAAAACCTGGCCAAGAAACAAAGGCAGAGATTTTTTTCAGTCCAGCCTGTCCCGGTCAGCCACTGAGTCCTCATGCACAATGGCACATACTAAGCAGTCTCTCTTCCAGGCCGAGCCCTGGGAGCTCGCTGCAGGTGCCCTGGCAGAGCACAGAGAGCCTGGCAAAGGCCAGGTGGCTTTGTTTCCTCCTGCTGCCTCCTCCTTCGAAGTAGTTTGTTACAGCATGAGCCGGTGCTATTATGTAATACAACACAAGCTCGGCCTGACTCCACTAGAGTGCGAGAGAGAGGAAAATATTTAAATGGTTTAAACACACCACGGACTTTGGACTTTGAAAGAAGGGCAAGACATTGAAATTCTAATATACCCTAGACTTTGTACAAGGTACCTCTTATAAAGGCAAACACTTGTTACATGATAAGAGGCTTTCAGTGCAGGGCCAACAGTCATAAAGCCTGTATTTCTAATACTTCTTGGCACTGCCCGACCAACTTCCTTCCAAGGATCTCCACAAGCTTTGAAAACGTTTGCTGCGGAATAACTTTGCACATTTACACACACACATGCACACATATATGCACATTCACACACACAACTATGGTTACTTTTAAAAGTCACCCTTGAGAATAAGCAAAGGGTGATTATACACACTCCTTTTAATTAACAAATGCATCCTCCTGTAACCACATATCTCCTGAGACAGGAATAAGAAGCACAATACCCAGGAGATGGAAATGAGTCCAGCTGTTTTTTAACCCTTTGTAAAAGTACGGGGATGCTATGTAAAGAACGCGATTTCTGAGCAGAAGTATGTGGGGCAAGAATGCCATAAGCCATTGAGGCACAAAACAGCAGAAGCCCTGGAGGCTATGAGCAGGTGGACAGTCGTGCTCATACCTAGCCAAGCCCTCTCATACCTGTGCAGGTCCTTCTGGGTCAACCTGTGAGGTCTCAAGGTCAGAGGCAGATGAGAGGAAGTTTTACTCTGGGAAATAAACAGCAGCCAGGGCCAAAAAGAAAGTTTAAATCATGGTCACCAAGGAGAAAAACAAAGGTTGAAGCTAGAACTGTAGAGTTTCAGGGTATGACAAGTATAGAAAAATAAGCCACAACCTGAGAAGGTCAGGTAGAAAGGTCAAGGACAAGGTAAGTCAGGGCAAATAATTTAGCAGAGAGGAAAAAAAATAAGAGATTTTTTAAAAATTGGCACTTGTGACTGCAGGCAGGTCCAGAATCCATAGGGCGGGCCAGAAGCTGGAAATTCAAATGAGAGCTGGTGTTGCAGGCTGGAGTCTGAAATCCGGACAGCAGACCAACAGGATTTCAACTCAGATGGACTTTCTCTGTTTCAGTCTTCAAACAGAATTCCTTCCTTACCAGGAAACCGCAGGCTTCATTCTTAAGGCCTTCAATAGGTTGGATGAGGCCCACCCATATTACGGAGAATAAACTGCTCTATTTGAAGTCGACTCATTGTAAATGTTAACCGTATCTACAGAATATCTCCACAACAGCATTGAGACTAAGGTGTGGCCCCAAATTAGCACAGGCTAGACAGTGGACACATAAATTTAACCATCATGTAGTACTAAAAAGATGCCCAATGGAACCAGATATTTACTGAGGTTTTTGCTCATAGAGACTTAGGGCTAATGATCCTCTACAGGTGGATAACTCAGGAACCAGATAACGCTGGGAAGTGCCACTTGGATCACCCACGGAGCGCACAGGATGTAGGTCTCCTAAATCCCAATTCAATGCTTTTTCAAGTTCCGTACCTAGGCATCCTAAGCCTCTCATTGTGCCAACTCCCAGGCGGTTTCTTTTTTGATCAGACTTGGTTGGGTGTAAAAATGGCCATGTCCTTTTCAATTAGTGCTGGCAAGATGACATTCTGATCTTCCAAATAGCTGTTTCTTCAGGAACCTCAGGAGGAAGTTAGGTATAGCAGAAGGCTAAAGACAACAACAAAATGCAAGAGTTTCCAAGAGGCTGAAAAGCACATGTGCATTTGGTGCTTTGCCCTTGTGAGTTTTATGTCAGAGCTGTCTATGTTCCAGCCAGCAATTACTTTGGGAATTCTCATCTGTACCTATGTTCACCTCCTTGCAAAACTGAGTTGTATCGAGATTCAACTGCCTATCAGGACAGAGCTATTTACTTTTCCATTGGTTAGGTCTCAAATGGTAAAATCGGCTTGTTTCTGACTCTTTGTGAATGGAATGAGAGCATTTGCTGTGTGGACCCATCTGGCCCATGCACAGCCTGGGTTGTTCCATCGAACCCGCTGGCATCCCTCTGAGGTCAGAATCCTCCCGTGACTGGGGTGGCTCCAGAAAGTGCTTAGAGAAACAAAAACTTGGCAAAAATAATCCACGAGAACATCATCAATGCAAAAATTCTTCCCGCAACAGAACGATTACCAGCCCAGCCCAACACTTTTCTGTGGGCATCGGGATGAGAAATCAGCCAGAGATCAAGGCAGGCAGAGATGGTCTGTTGATCCTCCCCAGTCAGCCTAATTTTACTGCTCCGAAATCATGGTCTACAATGTGTGCTACTGTGTTTTGCCCCTGGCAGAATAACAACCAAGAAAACCACCACTCTTCAATTGAACAAGAATTTGTGGATTTGAGTGGTATATTGTGAATAACAGCAATAGCTAATTGAGCACTTATGTGCCAAGGAATGTTCTGAGCATTTTATGTGAATCGATTCACTAAATCCTTACAACAACCCTATGAGGTAGGAGTTTGTAAAGGGGAGGATGAAACTGAGAGAGGTTAAGTTGGAGAAAGAGTCAATTTCCTAAATAAGTGCCATGGTCTATCAATTCTAAGGGGCATTTTTGTCACATCTTAACGTCAATGAAATTAAGATGTGTCCTACAATACATGTCATTGTCATTGTGTCATAATTTAACCAGAAGCTTTTTTATTTGTTCTTAGTGATGCTTACAGCTACAGTGCATCTTATAGTCAATAGCATCTTAAATTTGATGAGGTGTGGAAGATGAGAAAATCAGGAGTCCAGGTACTTTACCTGCTAGTGCAGTGAAAATAGGAGGGGAAAACAGGCTTTGATTTCAACCCAGCTTTCAGAAACTGAATCAAGTAGAATTTCTGAAAAGACTTCACCACTTATCTCCTTCTGAAATTGGTGGCTAACAAACAAAACTTTAGGTGGATATGATGGTGCACACCTATAATACCAGAAACTCAGGAGGCTGAGGGAGGAGGATCACAAGCTCCAGGCCAGTTCAGACAACTTATCGAGACTGTCTCAAAATGAAAAAAAATAAATATTTTCATTCCTCACTTTTCTTTCCTGGGAACACCGAATACAGAGGGGCTGGGGGAAGATGAGGCCTCTATAGTCACTGCCTAGACTGAATGAAGCAAGCCTCCCAGGGGCTCACCTTGCACCCCGGCGAAAGATGCCTGAGCGATCAGAATAAGAGTCCAGGGTGACTGGCCCTCCCAAGTATACAAGGGTGGCAACGAAGGCTGAACAGCATGCCCCACTGTTGGCAGGAAGACCCGAATACCCAGCCACTCCAATGGTCAATATACGCTAGATGCGACCACAGTCAGTGTCCCACGGCATAAACCTGACTCATGTCGGGGTGGAGGAGGAGAAAGGAAATAGGACTTGAAATCCGACAGATCTAAATTTGAATCCTGGCTTTGCCATTAGCTAGTTGATTGAGTTACCACGAATGACCTGAACTCTATGATGTAACTGATCACTCCTGAGGGTTCACTACCCAGGTGGGAGGCCCTTTACTTGGTTGGTTCAGAAATGGAAAAAAGCAACCTAAAGCAACTTTCCATCTTTAAGTTTTGCTTTTGATAAACAAAAACCTCATTTTGGCTCCCTCCCTCACATCCCTCAGGAATTCCGATAGGGTAACCCTAATATCACTCCACTCAATTTAAGAATATTCTGCCTGAAACTATCCCAAATGCTCTTGTTCTGTGTACAATCAGGCCGGGATCTGACCCTCCTTTCTTTTACCTTCTCAAGCATACAGATATTTACACAGCACTAAACTTAAAAGTTCTAAAAAGAGTGAAGGCAACTTAAAGTGTGAAAGTGAGTCAGGTTTGGTGTGTGTGCGCGCACACGTGCGTGCATGTGATGTTTGAAATTGTTTTATTTTGTTTTATATTTGGGTTGATAAGGAAAAACTCCCCATTTGAAGAAAAATATGTGATTTTAGCCAATTTATTTTTCCTCTTTTTTCTACCAACAACACATTGATTTTGTTGCCCAGGAAACTGGTGGGAGTTTCTGGAGAAATAATTACCTCATTCCAAACCAAGAGGTCACTAAACACTCTCTTTTCAACTCTGTTTTTATATGAAACCAAAGCCATTCCTGGAGCTCACCTGAGTCTCTCCAGAGCCTGAAACCTGAGCCTGCACTCAGGCCTGGGATTTCGCACTTCCTGCTGCAAGCCATATGTCAGGGTCCAACGGGAAACCCCTATAGCCAGGGGTGGGAAGGTGGGGGAGGAAGGATGAGGTCACACATCTCTGCAGGAGGCAAACACAGCTCCAAACCAAGGCTGCTGGAAAAACATGTTCCAATATATTAGCTAGATTGTTTTTCTAGTCTTCTGCTTCAGTATTTATCCTTTTGGTTTGAAGCATCTTTCCCTCTTCTCTGCCACAAGCTGATGGCCAACTTGCCCTGACCTGTAATGTGTCTAGATTCTGTTACATGCACCTGGAAAGTTCCTTTAATTGCATGTATTTTTATTCCTCACTTTTCTTTCCTGGGAACACCGAATACAGAGGGGCTGGGGGAAGATGAAGCCTCTATAGTCACTGCCTAGACTGAATGAAGCAAGCCTCCCAGGGGCTCACCTTGCACCCTGGCGAAAGATGCCTGAGCGATCAGAATAAGAGTCCAGGGTGACTGGCCCTCCCAAGTATACAAGGGTGGCAACAAAGGCTGAACAGCATGCCCCACTGTTGGCAGGAAGACCCGAATACCCAGCTACTCCAATGGTCAATATACGCTAGAT
This sequence comes from Heterocephalus glaber, assembly GCF_053883595.1. Lineage (NCBI taxonomy): Eukaryota > Metazoa > Chordata > Mammalia > Rodentia > Bathyergidae > Heterocephalus > Heterocephalus glaber. The sequence goes on along the minus strand of NW_028258320.1, from coordinate 73,862,147 downwards.
GCGACCACAGTCAGTGTCCCATGGCATAAACCTGACTCATGTCGGGGTGGAGGAGGAGAAAGGAATAGGACTTGAAATCCGACAGATCTAAATTTGAATCCTGGCTTTGCCATTAGCTAGTTGGTTGAGTTACCACGAATGACCTGAACTCTATGAACTTCTCTGTGGAGAGCAGTGTGTGGAGAGCGGTGTTAGCCAAAGAGGCTCCATTTTGAATCTTACCCTCCATTGTATAGAGCAAGGAGACTATGTTATGAGGAACTGCGTCCTTGCCGAATTAGATTGCCCTGGAACGTGATGAACATTCTGTAACCCCGAGAAACAAGGAAGCCCATGAGGGTAGGGAATTCCCAAAGAACTAGAAAACAAGGAAGCAGGTGTCTCTGGATAAGGGTCATGATTAACAACCGAGCTCACCTGCTGTATAAAAGAGAGGAGAAAAATAAACTTGGGCGCTCGGTCTCTGGGAGCCCTCCCGACTCTATCTCTTTGTCTTTATTTTTCTTCATCCTCACTCCCCCATTCAGGTGCTGTTCGACAGGTGACGGCGGGCTCCGTCACTTCTCTTTCCTCTTCTATGGACTGAGAATTACAATATAAATGAAGGCTGCTATGAAAACTAAATTGTGTCAGATGTTCACAGTGCCTGACACATAAAGGCACTGAGTATATGCCTAACCTGCACAATGGGTCACATCCGTGTGATGACTTCACATCTGCCCAGGTGCAGAGTAGGCATCCCCTCTGCTTGTGAGGGAGCCGATATTCAAGACAACAGTCATACAACAATCATTACCACGAAGCTTAAACTCTTCCTAGGTCTCAGCACACCTCAACTGCTTTCCTCTGGGACCTATAGGACCTTTAAAGTTAGATCTGCACTTAATCCACTTCCCCTTAGAGGCGACCAAGCATGGCAAAGCATCTCTCCTTGCAGGAACTGAGCTGCTTGGGTCAATCTAGGTTAATGTCACGGGCAGCTTATTGTTTTGTGCACTCTCAAAACCAATTTAAAAGGACATCATCCTTTTTCTTCCAACCATTTCTTCCATCTTTTTCTTCTGTAAAAATTTTTCCATGCTTAGCAACTTTTAGAAGTCATGTGGTCTATTGCTGTTTCTATTCATGGTTTCCATAGCCAAAAGCCTTTGAATTCCCCCTTCTGCAAAGGTGGGGAGCCCCGTCTCCTTTGTGATGCCCTCTCTGGCTGCCCAGCACCCTGTGCCTTCCCTACTCTGTCGCTGCAATGCCACTAACTAGCACCACGTGACTTTGCAGGGAACACTATTCCTGTTCCGTAGTGCTATGCTAGTCCCTCTTGATTGCTAAGTCCCTCAGCTAGGGCTGCCAGATAAAATACAGGATGCTCACTCAAATGTGAATTTCAGATGAGCAACAAATAACTTCTCACTGTGTCTCAAGTATTACATCCCTTATTTTTGTGTGGTAAATCTGCAACAGGAAGACCAGAGTCTCCTGCTTTTGAACCTGTAACAGCACCCAATATGGAGGTGAGACTGTTCAGGGCAACATCAGCAATGCTTACTCATTATAAAACCACAACAAACAATAACAGCCAATATTTACCAAGCACTAAGCATTTCTATTTGCCAGACAGCATGCTAAATACTTCATATTAACTAAGTCCAGGAGAAAGTAAAAAACATGCACAAATGTGTCGTTGACAGTGCCAGATAGAATATTATTTTTAAAGACAATATAGTTTAAAGATTGAGAGGAGGCACCCTTAGTCATATGGCCAAGCACTGTCCCTATGACTCTGAGTGTCTACTTCATCTCTCCATAGTCTCCTCATTTATAAAATCACGGTGCTAAAGAGATCTTTTCTCTTGGAACTATGGGTAAAGTTATGACCTGTGTCTAGAAGTCCTCTCCAAAGCCTTATGCAGTCATAGGCGGGGTTTTTCAGAGGTGGCTGGATCTAGAGTGTGTGATGCTGGGATTGATTCACAGTGCAATGCTAGGATCAAGGGTACTAGGATTAAGGGTGTGAGCACTACCCACCCTGAGTAGCCTGGATAAGATATAAGGGCTAGAACATCCCTTGTTCCTTTGCTAACTTCTGTCTGCTATGAACTGTTTCTCCTCTGCAATTCCGGTCTGCCATGTTACCCTGCCTTGGAGCCAGCTGATTATAGACTGAAACCTCTACAAACCGTGAGCTAAATAAGCCTTTCATCCCTTATCTTTGGGAGTCAGGTATTTTGTCTCAGCAATGAGAAAAGTAACTAAGAGAATTTGGTACCTGAAGTGGGGTCATTGTGGTGACTATACCTGACCATGTGATTTAGGAGCCTTTGGAGCTGGCTTGTGGGAAGGGGAAGAGTTAAGAAAGGTTAGAAGATGGCTGAAAAAGTAGAGCAGAAACACTTGAGGCTGCACTTCATGGGAGATTGGGGTCAGAGCTCAGAAGACTGGAAGGCTGATAGAAACGCTGCCAGTAAATACCAGGCTCAGGAGCTTTCTGATAGGAAGAAGGACTATATTGTCTGTTGGACTCCAGACACTGTATATTATGTCTTGGCAGAAACTTTGTCTGCATTTTGCTTGTGTCCAGAGACTTTGCCTGAGACTGAGATTAAGGGTGACAGACTAACCTGGCAGAAGAAATGTTAAGGCAGTCTGATGTTGAGACCGTGGCATGGCTGCTGTTGGGGGATTTCAGCCAGATTTATGTGAGAATTAAGAGCAAAGAGGCCAGCAGAATGATTTAAAACATTTTGAGTTTGGCCAGAAAGGAAGCTCCAATAGAGTTGTGGCCTGCACAGACGGAACAGGGGAGAAACTGGTCACTGAAAAGACTAACAAGAAAAAGCCAAGTACTTCAGAAGAGGACAACAGAAAAGATGGCCTGAGCACAACACAAGAACCAACAGAACTCAAACTTTGCAGCCTCAGAGTTGCAAAAGTGAAAGACTTCACTTTGAGAAGAAAGCCCAGGAGCACCATGTTCCAGAATGGCAGTGGCAGGGAAGTTGTTGCTTGAGATTTGGTTCACAGGCACTTGACTCTTACAGCCAAGAGAGAAGGAGGCCTGGCCACTGCTGTAGCTGGTGGCAGAACTTGACATCATCCACATGGTGCCGGTTTTAGGTGGATGCAGAATGCAAGAGTTGTGGGGTCAGGAAGGCTTCCACCCAGATTTCAGAAGAAGGCTTTGGAGGCCAGGCAGGGTGCCCCTGAGAGGGCAGTGAAGGTGTGAGTATGAAGCCGAAGGTACAATGGAGACCCAAGAAGTTTCACAGGAGAAGTCAGGAGCATGGATCATCTGAGAAAAACTTCAAGGGAATAGAGCCAGCCCAAGAGAGAAGCCATGGGATCTACAATCACTGGAGGTGCCGTAGGGCCAGAGTCACCCAAGCCCTTTGGAGCTCACATCTTGCCAGATTGCCTGGGATGCTGGACATGCAACTACAGGACTTAATGTTTGTCCTGCTGGGTTTTGGACTTGCTTTGGTCCCATTCCTTTGTATCCCCCTATTTGTACCTTTTGGAATGGTGATGTTTATCTTGCGCTATTGAATGTTGGACGTGTTTAACTTTCTTTTCATGTGTACAGGGGCCTGCAGCTAAGAGTTTGCCTTAAATCTCAGAGGAGACTTTGAACTTGGACTTTTCAGCAGTGTTGAAACTGTTAGGACTTTGGCAATGCTGAGAGATGGATTAAATGCCTTTCATGTAAAAGGATGTACATGAGTCTTTGTGGGACAGAATGTTATGACTTGTGTCCAAAGCCTCATGAGGTCATAGGTGGGGCTTTTTCAGAGGTGGCTGGATCTAAAAGGTGTGATGCTGGGATTGATTCATGGTGCAATGCTAGGCTCAAGAGCACTAGGATTAAAGGTGTGAGTGCTGCCCAACCTAAGTAGCCTGGATAAGACATAAAGTATAGAAAGAGCTTTGGTCTCCCCTTGTAGCTTTGCTATCTTCTGTCTGCCATGAACTGTTTCTCCTCTGTGATGCCACCCTGCCTTGGAACCAGCCGATTATGGACTGAAACCTCTACAAACTGAGCTAAATAAACTTTTCCTCCCTTAACTTGGGTGTGGGATATATTGTCTCAGCAAAATTAACTAAGACAAATGGGCTACTCTACCGAGAGCTTACCACAACATCCAGCATACGGTTCAGGAAATGCTGATTGGTGACGGTGGCGGGGGCGGTGATGGTGATGCTGGTTGTTTTGTGGGAACTTAGACAGGGCAACCTTTTGGCCGGCCTGAGTAGCCAGTAGAGCCTTCAAGGACTGCTTAGTTTAACAAATCAGAGGTGATTCCTAAGAAAGTGGGAAACTTTTTTAGAATATAGTGAGTAGACTTACCTGGTTGCTTCAGTTTGCATTGGGAGCAACTCAAAATCTTCTTTACCATCAAAATCTAAATAAACTGTAAGTCCTCACAGCTAGAAAAACATTTGCCATCTCGAGCTATTTGGAGGTCTAAAGACACAAGTTGAAAATTCCGTGATAAGAAGAAAGAAAACAACAGATATAGATATCTGGCCCTTGATATCTGTCATTGCATCTCCTTTCTAAGCTTATCACAAGATAACATTCACCATGTACTGAGATATTGATTATGAGTCGATCTACTGATTAACAATGAAAAGAGTTGTGAACCCTTAAAGATCCTCTGTAAAAATTCCTTTTGCTCTCTTCTGTCCTACAGGAGGACTGGGTACAAAAGTATGAGCCCAGAACTCAAGATCTTTTGCTGGATCTGAGCTTCCACTGAGCTTTCTACTCGGGGCTGAGGCTGTGGGAATGAAATCAGAGAGGGTGCCAGATGGTAGGGTGTGGGAAGTCCAGGGCTGGAAAGGGATGGCCAAGATAAACAAGCGACTGGAGGTCTGAAAAATGAATGGATAAACATCCAGACCAAAGTCAACAGTGCTGGAGAAGCCAACCAGGTTTCCACAGCCAGAGAGGTTTTGATGCGTGAGTTCAGTCTCAAGTCCTTGAAAGAAATTCTGTGCATCTGTTTATTAAGCATCCTTGCCTTTGAAGGGGACTTTGGGGAGCAAGGCACAATTCCTGGAGCAATACAGGAATTGTTAGATATTCATCAGCTAGCCCTTCTGTAAGATTTCTGCTTTAAAATGTCTAGATGATTGGAAACTGGCTAATGTTAAATAAGTAATGTTAAAATTTTTAAGTAAAATAATGGTATCATGTGTGTATTTTTAAAAGAGTATTTATCTTTTAGATAAAGATGGGACATTTATATGAAATGATGATGTTGTAAATTCACTTCAAAATAACCTGGAATTGGAGGCTGGAGATTGGCTATAAATTGATAATTGTTTAAATTTAGGGAACATTGTATTATTCTACCTTTAAATATGATGCTTTAAATATGATACAAAGGTTATAAAAAAAAGATGTGTTTCTTTTGTATCATTAAAAAGTGGGATCTAGGGCTGGGGATTTAACTCAGTGGCACCCCACCTGCCTGGCAAGCACAAGGTCCTGAGTTCAATCCCCAGTACCAAAAAAAAGTATAAAAAGTGGGATCTAACAGAATCCTTTCTGGGGGGTGGTTTGTTTATTTCCTTAATGCATAAAAGATACTGGTTTCAGGTCTGCATAGAGCACAGTGAAATGGAAAATAGCAAACTAAGCCATTTGGAGCTAAGGAATAAGCATCTTATACATTTAAATACTTCATGATGTCTGTTTTCCTGTAAGTTCACAGATAACATGTGAATAGTAGCATGGATAATTGAATTGTGAGACCTAATTTTGAGGAGAATGAATGGGGTGGATCTAAAAGATGTTTCAGAGTAGCAATTATTGCTTGGTTGGCTGGTGGCCTCTTTGCTGTTCTGAGGGATCTTGACACAGATTGGGGCAAAAAGAGGAAAGAACTACTAGAAAGTACAACAGTCTACCACCCTGCCCAAAAGCCCTTGCCCGAATCCTCTGACTCTATTCATTTCCTTCTAACCTTCTGGTACAATGGGATGGGTTTTTTGTTTTGTTTTGTTTATTTGGTTTGTCTTTTCAATCCCTGATAAATTTAAATCATAGTCACTCTATGATGTATGCTATGGAAAAAAACCAAAAAAGCAAAGTGTTTAGAATCCTTGTCTAAACTAGAATAACTGATTTGGCTTTGAAAGTAATACAAGATCATTTCCTGACCAGCAAAAGCCCTCAGAGCCTCTGTAACCCAAGAGTTAGTATTTATGTAAGGAAAAATGCTTCAGGCTTGTTTGCTGTCAATGGGGCCTGGATAGAAATGTCCCACCCTTTCTCTACAGTATGGTTGGCACAGCCAAGGACTATATAATCTTTCTTCGTTTGCAAATGTTGTTAGAAAACCAGCACATGTCATATCATATTGCTTTTAATGCAATAAGGAGTCAGATGATACAGCACAGCTTGCTCAGCGTGAGAAGGCGGGATGCAGGCCTGGCTGCTCTGCTAGTGGAGTCCAAATCAATTATGCTCTAATCAGGACTGTTTCCGGAACTGGTCGGACTGAGGTTCAGAGTGAAAAGGAAGAATTGCTATTTCTCTCCAGATCCTGTTTGTGTTAGTGGACTCCATCTGAGACACATCCTGTGTGACCCCTGGTGTGGCGGGGGAGGGGAATTATTCTATTTGACTTTGACTCTCGTTGATCCCACGGCCTCTTTTCCCCCCCGCCCCAGAAAAAGCTCAAATTCTTATTAAAGCTCAGTCATGATCCTTAGTCTATCTGTGTAGCTCACTACACATTCCAAGCTATTTTTTAAGTTTCTTAGAGCTGCTCCAAAGGCATCAGAAAGCCCAGGACATTTGTTCAAAATGCATATTTTGAGACAGTCTGTAGGAGGGTGCTAGTCTAATCCACTAACTGCTCACATGATTTGAGATTCAATGCAGTTAAAGAACTTGCATTAGGGTAAGAACTGCTCAAAACCAGGCTTCTCATCTTAGGCCACTGACCCCAGCCAGATTCAACTCCCCTATTTATGCTGTAATGCTAGGAAAATTGTTTGGAATTTTGAGCACCTGGAAGGGACCGTCACAAGGGCTGCTCCTGCCTGTGGGCACAGGAATTCTTTAGGAAGCAGCCAGCATGCATCTGCATGTGGTTAGTGAGAGCCAGGTATGCCATTGGGGTCAGCCTGAGACTATTGTCAGGCCCCAAGAGAGTTCTCACCGGGGCAGGTCAAAAAGAGAAAAATAAGAGTAAAATCAAACTTACTCAAATTATGTTGTGATTATATTAAACATGTTTCTGGGGGTATTAATACTTTTCTTTTAGAGATTTATTTATTTATTGTCCTGGGGATTGAATGGGGCCTCATACATACTATGCAAGCACTCCTCTACCCCGGAGCTACATTCCCATCCTTTTCCCTTTAGGGTCTTGCTAAATTGCCCAGGCTTGCCTCTAACTTGTGATCCTCCTGTCTCGCCCTGCCCCCCGCCCCAAGTAACCAGGATTACAGGGGTATGCCATAGTGCTTTGCTCTAAAGATTTATTTTAAATTAATGTATTTTTGAAATAGTTAATAGACGATACTCCTTGCACAAAATTCAGAATGTGCAATTCCTCCTGCACTGACTATGTAGGAAGTCTCCCTCCCACTCCACACTTCTGGTTCCCAACCCTAAACTGTTGCTGATTTCTAATTCTACCAAAAAAAGTGCTGTAATGCCAGCAGATATATTTGTAAAAATTAATTTTTAATACAGCAAATAGCATCTTGCTTAACAACACAGTAAGGAGGTACTTTCATATCAGTACATTGGGGAATTTTAAAACAAAAATGAATGATAATGATGATATATTGTAGTTGGGCATTTTTTAAAATGGCCTAACAACTACACAGGCACACGTACACACACACACACACACACACACACACACACACACACATTTGACAGCCTCATATCAGTGCCTCTAAAAAGTTTGGGATTTTTATATCAGAAGGCTGAAACCGCTGACATAATACTTATAAATAATAATTTATTAATTACATACTAATAAGATAATTATCTTATGTAATACGTAATACTCATTAAATAACAATAACAAAAGAGCTTCAGAATCGAATAGGTCCACACTTAAATCCTTGTACTGTTATTTTCTAGCTCTAAGAACCTAGAATTGGCAACAGACAGATGCTGTAGAGAGGTTACATAAGAGAAGGGCTGGAAGTGTTCACTGACTTTGGCAGTTGGAAGATCAATGGGAATCAGCTCCAGAGCTCAGGGCAGTGTGGTGGGCAGGAATGGGGGCAGCAGCAGCTGGGGAGGAGAGACAGAGGTTGCTGCTGACTGCACACATCTTTGTTGAAGCTGGGCATTACGTGGTCCGCTCTCAGCACAGGCAGGGGTTCTTAGTCACGAAAATATTGTTTGGCAACCAAAAGAAGATTAGTTTTGGTCTTTTATCTGCATTTTCTCAGCACTGGGGAGGGAGTACAGAGCGTAGAGTGCTAGTTTAAGTTCCTTTTCTTCCTCATATAGAGTAGATCCGGAGGATAGGCCTGAAATGATCGGTGGAACTGAGCCCTTTATAAACTGTGTCTTTTCCCACGCATCCATACACCTCTGACAACACTGAATCGACAAATGAGGCACAAGAGATTAACAATGTAACCAATAAGAAAATAGGACAGTTATGCTATAGCAGATAGGTGCGTGTGCTATGTGCTTTCTTTCAGTCTCTCTCTTTCTCTCCTGCCCTGGCATGGACACACTGGACAAAAGAATGTTTCACTTCCAAGGAGGGACAGAGTGGGATGGAGTGAGATGTCATCATACTATTCAGAACAATTTTGAACTTATGAATTATTTCTGGAATTTTCCGTCTTGGACCATGTCTAACCAAAATGAAGGAAAATTAAAACAGCTACTAAGGGAACTACTGTACTTTCCTTATTTTCTACTGCTCTTCTCTTGCTTTTCACACTAGAATTGACCCTCCCCACCTCCTCTAAAAACTTTCTTGTTGTGAGTACACTACTCCTCTTCTCTCTGTTCCATTCTGACTCTGTCTCAAGAAAGTCCAAAAAACCATAGCCTGACAATGACAGTCTCCTTTACAGAGAACAGAAATGATTTGCAAACACACTTAGACTTTCAAGAGGAGAGGGGTTAGGTTGGGAATCCTGCAGTATAATAAGATTTTGTCCCTTCAGATAAACACGTGATGGACTAAAGCCAAGCCAAATCCCAGTTGGGCTGCAGAGGCCCATCGACTTACCAAGGGCTGCACCTGAGCAAAGCCATGAGGAGCTACAAGCAGTGTGTGTGTGTGTGTGTGTGTGTGTGTGTGTGTGTGTGTGACAAATGGTGCGCAGCATTTAACATGCATTAGGTGATCACAAACACCCCGCTAGAACAACAGGAGTGATACTTGGGCACAGAGAGCATTCTAAGACCTCTCCTGTTAAAGGAGCCAGGTATTCTCTCTCTGCATACAGAGTTGGCTTTCTTGACCCAGAGCTATTGTTACGGCTGTGTCTAGAAGTCCCCCAAAGCCTCATGTGGTCTTAGGTGGGGCTTTTTCAGAGGTGGCTGGATCTAGAGTGTGTGACAGATTTATTCATGTTGCAATGCTAGAGTCAAGGGCACTAGGATTAGGGTGAGAATGCTACCCCCACTAAGTAGTCTGGATAAGTATAAGGGTAGAAAAAAGAAAGATACTGTTGAGCTCCCTTGCTTGCTTTGCTACTTTCTGTCCTCCATGAACTGTTGCCCCTCTGCATGTGCCACTCTTCCTTGGATCTAGCTGATTATGGACTGAAGCTCTGCAAACTGTGAGCTAAATAACCTTTCCTCCTTTAATTTGGGGTGTCAGGTATTTTGTCTCAGCAGCAAGAGAAAAGTAACTAAAATGACCACCCACCATGCTTATGCCATGATGCAGCACACTACACATTTCCATTTCTCAGTAAACCACTCATGGCCAAAGCCCACCTGAAGAGAGCTAGGCAAATCCTGGGCATCATCCAGCATCCCAAAGTGAGCCAAGGGCCAGTGGCTTAGCTCCAAATGCATCAAGCTCCATGGAAAGGAGACCTCCCCAAGGCCTCCTGCCGCCTTTTGGAAAAGTAAAGCCCAGTTTTACAAAGCAGAAAGATGGAAGGTTTGACCTTTTGTTAAGCACAATTGCTTTTCATAATAATGCTCTGGTTTGCTTAAAGATATAGTATCAATAACCAGATTCATGTGTTTCACTAATTCAGCCAAAAGATGAGTGCCAATTTGAATAAGTCATAATTCCTTTATATAGAGATAAACTCAAACTAAGAGAAGCAGCATAGTGTAACTGTAGAATTGCAGAGCCCAGGCTTTAGGACTATACAAATCTTGTCATACGCTGATTCTATCAATAATTACCTGTGTATCTGTGGACAAATTACTTAATCACTCTGAACCAGTTTCCTTATCTGTGAAATGAAGATAATAACCATACCTACTTCATAACATTGTCATGAACATGCCACATGTCTAAGGCATCGTGCCAACCAGTGTTGTTCAATAAAGAGCATCCATCACTGTTTCAAGAGTTCTTGGGGAATTGGCCTTCATCAATGTGCAAGAATTTTTTAATAGTAAACTTTTACACCTTGGAATGATTTTACATCTACAGAAAAATTGCAACGATAACTCTGAAAGTTCTCATATACCCATTACCTAGATTTTTTTAATGTTGACATCTTAACATTACCATAGCACATCTGCCAAACTAAAAAGCCAACTTTTGCACATTGTTATTAACTAAACTCAACACTGTATTCTGATTCCAGTTTCTTGTTCCAGAATGCAATCTAGGATATCACATTGAGTTCAGAAGAATTTTTTTTCTTTTGGTACCGGGGATCGAACTCAGGTCCTTGCACTTGCACAGCAGGTGGCGAAACCACTGAGCTACATCCCCCGCCCAAGAATGTATATTTTTTAAATAGCACAATAGCCAACATTATAAATCAATTAGATTCTCTGTTGAAACCTAAATGTACCTTTCTAAAACACTTTAGAGTTGCTAAAAATTTTTGTTCTCTCATGTAGATTTTTTTTGTTATAAATTTGTTGGCTTATTATTTGGCATTGTAAATCCTTTTTGCATGGATAGCAAAATAGTGAAATACAAGTTAATATCTGGCTGAATTAACACAATATTTAAATTATTTGGATTTGAAATTAATAAGATTTTTTTTCTTTCTTTGGTACTGGGGGTTAAACTCAATCTTTGAACTGAGCTACATTCCTAGCTCTTTTTTATTTTTTATTTTGAGACAGGGTTTCACTAAATCACTTCACATCCTCTGACAGTTTGATCTACTTAAAAGCACAGTTAGGGGTTGTTTGCCGTGAAGTGAGTCTTGTTTTGAATGATCTCTTGGAGCTTAACTTTGCCTTTGCACACAGAACCTGTTTGTACAAGATCATGCAGAATCTGAGGAAATAAGACATACTGTTTGGCAAGCCACAAATTCCTCTACCATCTTTCACATAGCAAGGGTTGTCCCTTGGAGCATGGGGGGATCGAGTCTGATGTTGAAAATAAACATTTTACTTTCATCTGTGAAGAAAAAATATTTGTGCATCCAAATTCAATTTCTGGGAAGTTGCATTGTTGCTATTTTTAATAAACAGTGATAAACAGAGATGATGAGTGCTGCCAGGGTGGCTGTGGCAGTGAGAAAGACAGAGGCAGAGGTGTCAAGCTGATCGTGAGCTTCGTGGTGTGACCAGGTAGCTCTGCTGCACCCCTTCGGGGTCCTCAGGGTGAGTATTAAAGGCATGTGATAAGGACATGCCTTCCCTCACCAGTGTCGATTGCAACATCACATTCAAGTCAATCCTGTCATCATTCTTTCTTCAACTTAAAACACTTATCAAGTGACAACTACAGACCATCTACTAGACTTCCACTACTGAAAGTGTGACCTGTGGCTTATTCCGTTACCCGAGACCTTGTTACAAATCCAGGATTTCTGCCCACCCCCCAGTCCTGTGAATCAGTGTCTGCCTATGAAGAGCTCATCGACATTTACCTCTGAGAAGGACCAGGCCAGATGACGGGTGTCAGAGCCAGGATGGTGTCAGGAGGCAGATGATTCAGTTATTGATGAGGCTACTGGTAAAATTTCAGTCAGAGTTATAGCAGGCACCAGTGAAGAATGGCACAGCTCCCTGGAATGGGCACCAGCAGGAAACTGCTACCATCCCAGCAAGAGCTGCACCTGCATAAGAGAGCTGGGTTATGGAGCCAATGGTGTTTGGTAGGCAGAGCCAAGCACCATTACCAAACCGCCTTGTGAAGGAGCAAGCGAGGGGAAAACACCCGACCCTTCTCTCATTCCAGCCAAGGCCTCCCAGCTCAACTAAGCCAGGGGGCAAGAAAACTCTGTTGGTGCATCCTGTAAAGGGCAGACAGCACAGTGGGGAAGGGTGGAAAATGTCTCCATTGGAGCCAAGACAGAATATCCATCTCTCCATAAAACATGGCTTTTGCTCTGGGAAAGACCTTGGAGCCGGGGATTTAGCTCAGTGATTCTGGTGCCTGCCTCACAAGCACAAGATCCCAAGTGAGAGAAATAAAATGAGCCAAAACACGAACACCCAAAGCAGGGCTTTATTAAGGGACAGAGCTGCCTGGCTGTCTCAAACAATGGTGAGAACAGCAACCAGGGGCTGGGTGAGTGAGGTTTATAAGGGCTGGAGGAATGTGGTGGAGGCAGATGATTGGCTACAAGTGGGGGCGAGGGGGAAAAAGCAGGTCTTTGTTCTCTCTGGAGTGACTCATTCCCAGCAGGCAGGGGCCATTTTAGGATCCAGGGTTGTCGGGGCCATTTTATTTAGCAGAGAACTCTATCACCAAGTTTGATCCCCGGTACCAAAAAAAAAAAAAAAAAAAGACCTTAGGTATCTGTGGTTTGAATTTGGTACTCTAAGATCCTCCTAGATCACTGTTTAACAAGCTAACTACATTTCTTTGCAACTACTATATGAAAGTCACTCAACTGGGTACTAAGAGGAAGATAGAAATATTAAATATAGGCCCAGCCTTCAAGAAGTTTGCAATTTTAGGTAATCAGTGCTTCCTACATAAAACTTTGCCGAGAGACTCAGTCAGCCAGAATACTCCAGAACCAGCCTGCTGGGTTCCAAACCCTGTCCTTACTCATACTGGCTAGAGGACTGTGGACGAGTACTAGCTAGAGGCCTAACTTCTCTGGGTCTCTGGTTTTTCCTCTGTGAATTTGGGATGATAATAAAAATGATGTCCTGAAACCAGAGTTGCTGTGGTGGTGGTGAAGATGAAATGACTTAGTACATGAAATTATTTTCTATGGTTATCACCCAGTACATTGCTAACCCTGTAGGTATTTATTGAAAACTAAGTAAGAACCATGAAGAGCACAGTGCCTGACATATGATATAAAATTTCCCTCCACGTTTATTGAATAATTCGACTAAAGAAGAAAAGCAATAAGTAAGCAATCACGCAGCTGGCACAAGGTCACAGAGGTACTGCGACAAGAAAGTTTAGGGAGCTCTGTCCTTCAGTTACTTCCAGCCCTTTGACTCTATGCAGTCGCTGTCTGAATGTCCTTCCAGATCAAGCCTCTCCAGGGGGACAGGCACCAAGAGAGCTTTCTAGTTCAGAGGAAATGAAATTAAGTATAAACATAGGAGTATTTTTAAGAAATTGAAGTTGGTTGTGTATTCATAACTCCTGAAAGATTTCTAAACATGTACAGGGACAGCCACCCACAGAACGCATCTGAAAAGGTGCCTCACAGACCTCACCTCTTGAGATTTTCAGTTACCACTTTGCCAGCATTTCCAAAATCTCAGGCTCCCTTTGTTAGGTCCAGTACTAGTTTCTCTTTGCTTTTTGATGAACTTTTGACCCGAACTGCATTTCCAATCTCCAGTCACTTAGTGGAAGGCCATTTGTGACTGGTTAAACACACACATGTGCACATACAAACACATATATTACATTTCTAGACCCATTAAATTACAGGAGGAACCAATTTGAAAAGTTATTGAATTAAAACCCTAGGAGAGAGAGATGGCTTTTATTGTTAGTGGTTGGCATGACAACTCGATATGCTGGAGACTAGTATGTGCCAAGTTCATATCATTGGAGATTCTGACAAGTTCAAGGCCAGGGCTTTGCCTCTAAATCTTGTTGCCAAGGTAATGCAGCATAAGGCCAGAGTCCACTGAAATAAATACCTCTGACAGCTCATGCCAGCAGGAGCTATCTGATTAAAAGGGATCTTTAAAAAAGAAAGAAAGAAACAGTATTTTAACAAGAGCAGGAGGAGAATGTAAAGGCGGGATATTGAAAAATAGTCAACAGAAAAGCTGAAAGGAAAGCAGCCAGTGGGTGCCAAGAAGTAGCTAAATAATGGGGTCTGCTCTATTAGCAAGAGTCTGGTGATGTGTGAAGGTCTACAGGCAGGGATTCCAGCCTGCAGGGCCATTTTGAGTGCCAAATGATGCTACCCCAGTTTAGTTCCCTGGCTCAAGATCAGCAGAAGGATTTCATTTGAGGGTGGCTATCCTCTTTCCAAAGGCAGGCTCTAATCTGACAGATTTTCTTCTCTGAGAATACCTTAAGGAAAATGGTTTCCAAGGGTTTCATAGGCTATGCATAGTTTAAGATGAGAAGGGAACCCACAAAAATCTTAACCAGGAGGTCACCAAAATGTCACTGCCTTTAGCCAATAGAATGGCCTTTTGTATATTTGTATGATTCATGTCCCCAAGATTTGTGAGTTGATTTACAGGATAATGTTCTCAGGTTCGTGATCTTACCAGATCAACATTTTCTTAGTCTTATGTGCCATTGTATCTGGAATTTTCATAATGAACTGTGGTCTTGGAGGTTCTTTCGCTCTAAGAGTGGAGAAGAACAAGTCCTCAACTTCATGATTGGCTTTCCCGTAGGGATGTGAGCCAGGCTCTATGACTTTACACTTCCAGAAACTCCCACAGACTATGTTATCTCTAGATTACTTATAATACCTAATACAATGCAAATCCTATGCATAAAGTTGTTACAGTGGGTTGTTTAGGGAATAACAAGTCTATGTATGTTCATCACAGATCCAATTTTATTTGGGGGATGACTGTACTGGCAAATCTATTTCCTGCCCCTGCAAATGATTTGCTGAGTGACTTTGGCAAATTATTTAGCATGTTTGGTCCTTGTTTTTTAAGGTTTTCAGTTAGTAAGTTTGAGACAGCCTCGATTTGCTGCCCAGGCTGGTCTGGAATTCCTGGGCTCAAGGAATCCTCTTGCCTCAGCCTCCTGAGTATCAAGGACTCCAGGCACATACCACCGCACCAGGCTTGTTTTTTAAGTTTTAAAACAGGGCAGATTATCTTAGCTTTCACTTGCAGCAATTTTCTTCCTAGAACGTAGAGCCAAATCATGGAAGAAACTTTTACCAAATTCAGAAACCCTGAGCCCCACCCTAATCTCTACTGAGTCAGTGTTTGTCCTTTTCAAGAGCTCTACACATGATTCTGATTTGTGTCTTTGTTTAAGAATCACCAAAGATTATGGATAACTTGTAAAGATGAGCTGGCTAATATATGTGAGTTGTCATAAGCTTCTTAATCAATCAAAAAAGGGCACAGTAAGTTCAGCTTACATATTATTTCAGCTTATAGCTTAATGTCTAAAACAGGGCAAAGAAATTTGGAATGTTGGAAACTTGGCATACACACAGTGGTTACATTTCCCTCTACCATTTGAAGTATTTGGAGATGTCCAAGCTTTAAATGAAAAGCTCTTTGAAGTAACTTTCTTTGTTCATGGTTTGCAAGACTCCCTTTAGTCTCTATTGATCTGGACAGAATGATAATGGTATTTATCTAATTCTTTCTGGCACTTACTCTGAGTGCTTTATAAGCGCTAGCTCATTTGATCTTACCCCCTCTTTCACACATGCTGTGGGGAGATTAAGTAACCTGTCTAAGGCCTCCAGGATAATAAGAGGTGGAGGTGGGCTTTCAACCCAGGAGTCCCACTCCAAAGTCCCACTCTTAATGATTGTGCTATTTAACCACTTGGTGTGTTAGATGTTTCCAATAAATAAAGTATTCAACTTTTTCAAGCGAAAACAAAAGCCTATATTGAAGTTTTTCTAGGGCTTAGATAATCATTTCTTACAGAGCGGTCTTTAGATTACAATCACCAAAGGGTCAGGGTCCAGAGACCCCTCCCAGACCTATTACACTGGAATCTCAGGGTGCAAGCGGGTACTGAGAACTGACACTTAGAAAATGCACAGCTCAAGTGATTCTTGAGCCCAGGGAAGCTTAAGAACCACCGGCCTGGATCAGCTTTTTCAGGTCACCCTTGTTAGGAGGCAGGGTAGGTAGAACATCTTGAGAGTGGTGGGAACCAGAACTGTTTTCCAGAATCAGACCTTAGCACTGCCTGGGCCAGAACATTCAGTAAAGAGGCTAGGAGATAGTTCGCTCCAGGAACAACCGGTTGCTGCCTTCCATGAAGAGGAGCCAGCAAACTGACAGCATGGATCTGCCTCCAAGGCTCTGATCCCATTTCACCTCAAGGGGCTGTTGCTCCTGGTGGGACCGCTAACATTGGCCTGGAAGTTTGATGTTTTCCTTTTCACTATCTAAATACCACAGAGGCTCTGTGTCACTCACACTGTCTGGGGCACAATGGCAGAGCCAGGGAACTGGCTGTTCAGAATGCGGTATGGCCCCACTGGGGCTCTAAATTGGGCTGTAATTTATAGACTTTCACCAGACTTGATGATGGTATCTTTTTCATATGGGTAAAGAAAAAGGAGGCGGAAAGATAACCCAGAGGCCTTGGTGCTTCGTGCTTTGGAAGAAGACCATGGCCATGTTTAAGGCATTGAAAAAATTATATGAAGTTTACTGAGTTATACTTCACAAACCATAAATTTTATCTTTTTTAGGTGTACAATTTAATGAGTTTTTGAAGCCACTTATACTCAGCATCCTACTAACTACGGCACTTTGGTGAATTTTGACTAATGCATATAGGCAGATAACAGACATCTAGGAAAATACAGCACATTTCCATGCCCCACAAAGTTCCTTTGTACACCTTTGCAATCAATCCTACCCACCCTCTTTCCCCCTGGCTAGCATTGATCTGGCTTCTGTGTGCATTCCAGAGTGTCACTTTAAGTGGAATCATAATCAGCAACCTTCTGTTGTTGCATTTACCGGTAGTCTGTTCCTTTTTAAAACTAAGTAGAATTCTGTTGTATGCACGCACTGTAATTTTTTTATCGGTTCACTAGTTGGAGGGCATTTGAACTATTTCTACTTTGAGGCAGGAAGTGAAATTTAAGTGAGGGCTAACTCAGCAAGCATTTATTGAGTTTGCATGTGAATAAACTCTGAAAAATGTGATAGTTTATGCTTACAGCTTCTGATAAAAATGATAATCACTCTGGCAATCCAAACTAACACCTAGAGAAGAAGCTTCATTTGTGGCCCTAGAAGCAGGGAATGCCGTTAAATGGTGTTGAGGGTAGTGAAAAAATAAAAACAAACAAAAAATCCAGTTTATACCCTTGGGAGCCCTAAAAAAACACTACCAGTCTGAGACACATGAGGGCGCTCTCAACAGTCAGCCTTAGCACACCCCCTCCCCCTTAATTCTTAACAAAGGTTGTTTGTTTTTCAATTTATTGAAATGCTTTCATGAAAACCCTGGTGAATTCTCACTCTTACCCTTGGTCTCGTTGGCCACTCTTGGATGACAGAAAAGAATTTGGCATCAAGTGAATCTGTCTTTGACTGGCCCTTGGGGGTGATTGTACCCAACCATAGTTCTATGCCGAGGCTCCAGTCGCTTCGCGGTTTAAACTCACAGATTAGAATTATTCATAAATCACAAAGAGAACTGGGATTGTCCCTAAAGTTCCTCTTTCATTGTTGTTTTCAGGCCTTCCCGGAACACAGCACACAAGTATTAAAAAATAATTGCTGGGCAACGTTTTAGAAAAACTGGAGCTGCCTTTCAAGGGGTCAGCATCTTGGCTGATGGAGTTGTTCGCCCTCGTGGGAGGGGCCAGTGGGACCAACACAAAGAACTGTCCTCACAGCAAAGCATCCCGAGAGTTTGGGGTTACTGGCTGTGGCTTCTGAGTGGCTGTTCAAAACAACGCCCCCCCCCAAAAAAAGTTCTGGATACAGTTAAAAAAAATTTTTTAATCAATGACTCATTTGTTACAGAGTAACTAAGTACAAAATAAAAGACACTTCATAAAAATTGCACTAGAATGCTCTGGTGAGGACTAAATGAATTTAGTGTTGGGGGTGTATGATTTGCATGTAAGACCTAGCAAGGCTTAGGGGTCCCTTTCTTAGGGAAAGCATCGAGCCCATCATCTGCAAGCATATTTCTGTAGGCCCTTTTTACCATTAACAGAATAAAATGCTCACTGGAAAGAGAAGTCTTCTATTTAATCAAGCCTCTCCAGTCTAAAATATGGCTAATTGCTTTAGGCAAAAAATTATGTCTGGCTGTTCGATCAAAATTATATAATAGCATGGCCTTAAAATTAGGAAGAAGAGGGCCAGGGATTTAGCTCAGTGGTTCTGCCACCTGCTTCGCCAGCATGAGGTCCCAAGTTCGATCCCTGGTACCAAAAAAAAAAATTATGAAGAAGATAATGAAGAGATTCTAAAGACAGGGTGTGGCCCTGGTATGGTTTCTTTAAGCAGTTTTACCCCTGGCCCAGATGCCCCAGAGGGGTGTTTTCCTTCTCACTTGGGCGAAGTAACAAGACCTGCTACCTTCACACAACACTGCTGTGGGGCTCTTCAAAGCACTTTCCCACTCTATCTGTACTTGATTCCTTGGGTTCAGAGCTTACCAGAGGAGGAGCATGGTGTTAAAAGCACAGTCTAGGGGTGGGTATATGGTTCAGTGATAGAGCACTGCACCAGGTTCTGGGTTCCAGGCCCAGCACCACAAAAATAACTAGTTATAGATAAATAAATAACCATATGGCCCAATGAGTCATTGCTGATTATATAATCTTGAGTAAGTTATTCAATCTCCCTAAGCTTCAATTTCCTCTACTATAAGATAGGAATTATAATAATATCTATTTCAAAAGCATATTCATTTATAGTATTTATCTGAAGATAGCTAATACCGCAGTAGACAGACTATAATAGTACCTACCTGAGGTTGAGAAGATTAAATAAGATGATGCATAAAAAATAAAACCCAAAGGGCCAGGGATTTTAGCTCAGTGGTTCCACCACCTGCCTCAAAAGCACAAGGTCCCGAGTTAGATCCCCAGTACCAAAAAATTTTTTTAAAGTTAAAAAAATAAAAAAAAATAAAACCCAGGGCCGGGGATTTAGCTCAGTGGTCCGGCACCTGCCTCGCAAATACAAGGTCCTAAGTTTGATCCCCGGTACAAAAAATAAAAAATAAAACCCACAATCTGACAGAAAGTAAGCTTTCAATAGAGACTGAAATTATTATTATTATCATTATTATTATTATTAATAATTTCTAATTTGGCCTCTCTCATGATGATGTAACCTCCCTACCCTGGTCCATCCATGCTCAGACCTCATAGAAAGTACTTAGTAAACCAAACCCTAAAACTCTCTGGCTTCTGCATCTCTCTGAGGATCATCTGCCCCTCCCACCAGGTTTACAAACAAAATGCAGCCCGGCTAACAATCTTGTCCCATCACATGTTAAAGTTGTGCCAAGATGGCCTGGAGTAGCCACCACTTTACCTCCCCATCCCTTTGTGTGGACTTTTCTTAAAGGTGGCACACCCTCCATTGCACTGTAATTGCTCCTCCATCCGAGGAGAAATGTGACTTCAGGAGCATATTCTGTCTACCAACCATCATCTTCTTATAAATGAGATCTTTTAGGAAAAGCACATGTGAATGGAAAGGTGCTCTGTTTGAGAAGATATGCTGTTTTATATCATTCCAATTATGTCTCCAGCAAGCAATAGACTCACGGCACAAGCTGACAATTACAGATCAGTTTTGCAAGAGAAACGGAACAGAGGAAAACGGAATCCAAAGAGACAGTGATCCCAGTTTTCTAAAACTGTCTCTATGATAAAGTCCTGTGACAGATGAATGAGAAGCAACATGCCTCAAAATAGATTTGTTAACATTTCTTTTGAATAATAGGGAAGTGTCTTACAAACAATTCAGGACAACCTAGAGAAAAATTGTATTTTAAACAGATTTTCTTGATCAGTTAGTGAAGTGGTTAGGAGTGTAGATTCTGGATCTGTCTAGTTGGGTTTATATTTTGTGTGTACTTCCTACTGTCCCTAAGCCTCAGCTTCCCCATGTGTACAAACAGGAAAACAACATTGCCTGCTTCATATTGTTGTCTTTAGAAGTAAATAAGATAGGCCATTCATACTACCAAACACTGCACCTGGAAATGGAAAAAGGGATGATAGATAAAGGAGAAAAGAATTAATGAGATAAAACAGACAGAAGCCTTACCAGACTAATGACAGAGGGACATGTGAATAAAGCAGTATGCTTAACTCACCTCCATAAACCTCAAGTCTAAGCGAAGAAATAAGGAGCTTCAGCTCGTGGACCTTGAGATCATGTTTGTCCATTGGTACCTTTTGATGTATTTCCTCATTCCCCACTATCTGATATTGGGTAGCCTAGTTTCAGAGAAAATAAGCAATAAACAGAAAGGAGCTGAAACAATTATATCCATCCATAGACAATTATATACAACTGTACACATCTGCGTACTTAAGAGACTTCAGAGACTTTGGATCAGTCCCCTAAGGCTGAAAAAGTAAAGTAGCTGCCTTAGTCGCAGCTAAGAAGCAGCCAATCCAGGGCTAGATTCTGAAGATAGCTTAGGGTCCTTCGCAGTACATCAGGCTGCAGGAGGAGTGGAGAAAGTAATAATAAAGCTACTTTATTTCCTACTTATAGCCAATGAAAAATGAAAGAAAAGCTTGAATGCAGGCATCTTTTAAAGTTCAACTCACAATTGCCTTCCACTTTAAGTGGGTCACTCTTCATCACCATGGTGATTCTTCCACGTTTTCATGGAATCATTGGCTGTTTTCTAATAAGGACACCGCCCAGAACTTGCAACTCACCAAACAGATGAATATATTCCAGTAGAAAGTACTTCGCTCCTTATGAAGCTTAGTCAGCAGCTGCTTTTCCTCTTCCACTTCTCAGGAAAACAGGCTGAAGCCTGCCCCTACCTGGATGTCAGAGTTCTTTCCACCTTTGGATTCTCCTGATAACAGGCTACTTCCCTGGGTTTTGTATGATGGAGGTGTTGAGAAACAGCCACCTCCTCAACTTTTATTTTTCCAGCCAAGCAATGGACATATCACAATTTAAACGCCTTGGAACAGTGCAGTGGTACCCCCAAATGACAAAGCATTGTCATATAACTCAGTAGTTTCTCTTCTGGGTACATACCTAAATTAATTGAAAGCAGGGTCTAGAAGAGATATTCATACACATATGCTCACAGCAGCATTATTTGCAATAGCCAGGAGTCATGGAAGCAACCCAAATGTTCTTTGATGAAGGAATATGTGAACAAATACAGTATTTAGAGAGAAATATATAGATATACATGATGAAATATTATTCAGTCTTAAGAAGAAAGGAAATTCTGACACATGCTTATAACCCAAAGGAACTTCAGGACACTAAACTAAGTGAAATAAGCCACTCATAAAAAGACAAATACTGTGTGGTTTCCCTATTGAAAGTAGCTAAGTTCACAGAAACACAAAGTACAATGGTTTCTGACAGGGTCTAGGGACAGAGGGAAATGAGGAGTTGTTTAATGAGCAAAGATTCAGTTTTGCAAGATGAAAAAATTCTGGAGTTTGGTTGCACAAAAATATGAATATATTTAACAATACCAAACTGAACATTTAAAAAGCACTGGGCCGGGGATTTAGCTCAGTGGTGCCGCCGCCTGCCTCACAAGCACAGGGTCCTGAGTTCAATCCCAGGTACCAAAAAAAAAAATGTATTAATATGGTAAACTTTATGTTATGTATATTTTACCATAGTTAATTTTTTTATTTTTAAAAAATAAGAGGCAGCAAGGTGGAAAGTCTCTAAGTCCTGTACTGTTAGTTGCAAGCACATATACAGTTATTTTAGTCTCATTGGTCTCCTCATGCTTCTCAGGCATAGTTGTAAATGTTCCTTGCTGAAATCTCAGGGCATTGTCTGTCAAGAGCATGAATGTAAAGACTGTAAACACATAGCAAATGAAAGAAAAATCAGGCCAATTATTTACCTGAATGATTGTTTATCTAAAATTCTTAAGTTTCCACTCAGCCCATGTTGGTCTCCCATCAGCTAAAAATAGCTGTTATAGTTTTATAAATATCCCGAGTTCCTTTGTATAAATTATGGTTTTCACCAAATTTTAGAGGTAAGTCTATCGAATTCACAAGAAAAATTTTATTGTCTCTCAAGTGAACCAACCCAAATCCTTCAAGTTCAAGCCCTTGCTCATGACACAGTTCCGAAAAGAATTTTTCTATCTGCTTTTGTGGAATTCCTATGTTGAAGTCCTAACTGCCAGTACTACAGAATATGACCTTTGGAAATAGGGTTGTCACAGATGTAACTAAGATAAGGTCCCCAATCCAATCTGACTTACGTCCTTCTCAAAAAGCAAAATGTGGACACCAGTTCATACACAGGGAGAGCAGATGTGAACAGGGAGGGTGAGAACTACAAGCAAGGCAAGCCAAAGGCCCAATGAAACCCAGGGGCGGGGCTGATTCTTCCTCCCAGCCCTGAGAAGTAGCCAACCCTGCCATACTTGATCTTGGACTTCTAGCCTTCAGCTATGCACAGAATAACTTTTTAAGCCAAAAAAATAAATAAAAGTCAAGGCCTTTGCCATGAGCTCCACTCACACTGCCATTTCCCCTTTCCTTGACTCTTCTCTCTTAGCTCCTGGATTTTTGAGGGGGTAGGTGTTTTGTTTTTGCTTTTGTTTTTGTTTACCTTTTCTGATTCCCTTCCCTCCAAAGTTTCCCTGCCGCTGAAGGCTCTCACCCTATGTGTCATGGTGTATTTTCAAATAGGCCCAGGCTTTATTTTTACACAAGTTGTTTAAAAGTATGCTTTTACACAATTCATAAAGTAAATAAAGTGAAAAGAAAGAAACCTGTCTCTTCATCTGCACCTGACTGGAGGCGTCTCATCGGGGGGTGATCTGTTAGAAGTGGGATGTAGCTATTCAGAAATTTTGATACTTGTCTACACATGCATTTGGGTGAGGCATTTATTTAAAAAAGATTAATGTCACCAACACTCACTAGCTGTGTTACTTCAAGAGCTGCTTTATTCATATTCAGCCTCGGTTTCCTTGGCTGTAAAATAGATGTACTTTAAGGTCTCAGTTGTTCATGAATTAAACAACACGTTAAGATTAGGGCTCATTCATCCTTTTCTCTCTTCTTTATTTTCCATTTTTTAACTCCTCCCTGGGTTTTGCAAAAATTTGAACTATATATCTAGCCAAAAGATGCCATTGTTTTTTCTTTTTCTTTCTGCTCTTTATTTTTAATTTTGAGACAGTACCTCACTAGGTAGTCCAGGCTGGCCTCAAACATACGAGCCTCCTACATCAGCACCCTGAGTGCTAGGATTATAAGTGTGTACCATCACATGTAACAAAAATCTCATTTCATGTCAACAAATATTTATAGAGGATGGCAGGGTTTGACAAATTCTGAGAGGGTACTTTAAATGCTTTGTTGCTTAAAAAAATCCACTATCCTTTTTGGAGCTTATAATACTGTATGGGAGAACCCAGACCTCCTGGTATGGTAGGCTTTTATTTAATATTTTTGAATGAATAAATAGAGAAAGGAAGAAATGTACAGCATGAAAAACAGCTCACTGGGAATCCAAGCAACATAGAGTCAGAAGTGATGGAAACAGGGATTCATAAAACATTTCTTCTACATTTTGTGTAATGGAAGAGGGCCATCCCCCTGAAGGCCAAAGCATTTGGCTAGCAATACAGTTCAAAATTATGTTTTATCTTGAATCCTCACAACAAATTTGCATTGTACTCTGTATCATTTTGTTTGCTTCCTAAATGGCATCTTTCTCCTGTCCTGGAGTAAAATGGATACTCCAACAAGATACACCATGTTCATGGGGCAGCTCAAGTTCCTCCTGGCATACTTGGAGAGATGAGTGTACCTGAGTTAGAGAAACATGAGATGTAGGTGCTGCATAAGCTCCCGCTTCACGCCTCCATCTGTGTCCAACATTCCCACCTCGCAGTCTCATCCCTCCTAACTTTCTGCTAAAACTCTCCCTACCCCCCATTGTCTCGTCAATCCTGGTTTTGTTTTCCTAACTAATCTAAAGTCCAACTGAAGAGCTTTTCCAATAACATTTGAAGTCATTCAAGTCTCAGGGGACAACCTTCATTGGTCCACATTTGGCTGACTTCTTTGTCTTTCTCATCCCTAACCTCCATGACCATAGACTCGTGGAGGGATGAAGCTGGTTTCATTTAAATCTTAAAAAGAACCCAAACTAAGGTAGTAGTCAGTGA
Source organism: Heterocephalus glaber (assembly GCF_053883595.1). Classification (NCBI taxonomy): domain Eukaryota; kingdom Metazoa; phylum Chordata; class Mammalia; order Rodentia; family Bathyergidae; genus Heterocephalus; species Heterocephalus glaber. Next base: position 73,837,545 of record NW_028258320.1, on the reverse strand, counting down.
ATGCAACTCGGGTCTGAACTCTCGGGTCAGTGTTCTTTGTGTTTGAAGGACATCGTAGATGGGACATATGCTTTGAATTGCTTCTCCAGAGCCCTGATTTATCTGCCCCTTGTCCATCTCCACTGCTTGGGCTCTGAGTTAGGTCTTTATGTTCTCTTGCTTAGTTTTCCACTCCACCCGCCTCAAAGCTGTGAGACTGATTTTTCTAACACAGAGATCAGCCTATGGTACTCCTTTTCTTAAGACTTAGGTGGCAGTGGTTCGCTACTACATGCAACGACATCATGTTTCCCTTAAATAAATAAGTGAAAGAAGCCACACACAAAAAATACCCACATCAAACAAAGTACAAAACCCACCCAAACCAATCTGCGGTGTTAGAAGTCAGGACAGTGGTTATACTTGGCAAGGGTGGAGAGTAGTAGCAATGGGAAAGGAGCATGGATGGAGGTGATCCTAGGACTCAGGACATGTATAATACACCCTATTACCATACAGTAGGATAGTATAGGACTTTTCTCTCTATCCAAGCCAGAAATTCTTCATTATTTGTGTGCCATAAGTCCCTCTGGTAAACTGAAAAAGCCGATGGGCTTCCCTCTTTTAAATTAAATTTTACTGAAGTTTGACTATAAGTGCACAAGTCGTAGATGTATAGCTCAACAAATTTGTACAAAGTGAAAACACTCATATTTCTCGGATCTGTATCAATAAAGGACCCTTAGCCACTACCCCATAGAAAAGTAAACTATCTTGACTTCTACCCCCAGAGATCCGTCTGTTTCCCAACTATATAAATTGGATTATGCTCCCTTCTGCGTCTGGTTTCTTTGTTCAGCTATAGTTTGAGATTCATTCATGTTTCTGAATGTAGTGATTGTTTATTCATGCTCATCTCTGGGTGGTATTTCATTATATCAATATACCGCTGCTGATTTAGTCATTCTGCTATTGATGGACATGTAATTTGTTTTCAGTTTTTAAAATGTAATGAATAGGACTGTGATGAACATCCTCATGCATGTGATACATTTATGTACTTGTTTCAGAACACTTTGTAAATGCTTAAAATGAAATGTATGGGACACAATAGAAATAAATTAATTTTTTCAAAATAAAATTTGAGGTACAGTTATACATGTGCTTCTTTATTAACACAATTTCTAGAGCTAGCAGTGTGTCCAATATTGGCCAGCGGTAGCCAGAAGTAATTCACACTGTCCAGTGCTTAGCCCCAAGTGCACAGGCCACATAATTTGTGAAAAATAATCTGATAACCAAATCCCTCAATCTTTAATGGAGAAATCATAAGACTCACACTCCTCCTGTGACATTTTATCTCATTTGAGGAAGCAGTGGAAAAATACAAAGGAATTCTGGGATGTCAGAGACTCCCAGTTCCTCTCTTATTTTGCGGGTCTAGCTAGGTGGGTGTCTTTCCAAAGGACTAAACCAGATGCAACTTTAGTTCTGAGATTTTTTTTTTAATCCAAAAGAAACAGATTAAATTTATTTATTTTTCTTAAAGTGATATTCTCCAATTAAGGGCTCCTGAAATTTAGGAAAGGGAGCCAAGGGTTTAAACTTGCTTCTGTCATCTGCACTCTCTCCTGTTTCTTCATTGACTCCAATCAGTCTTATGTTATTCTAAACTTGCTTCTGAATTTAGCCATTCTTATTTTATTGTTTTTAGAAATTATACAAGTAATATACATATACATATGTAATGTATATTAAGTAATATATAGGTTAATGTATATTAAGTAATATATAGGTATATTAAGTAATATAATTAAGTAATAATATATATTATTTAATATTATATTAAATAATAATGTATATTAAGTAATATATAGTAAATATTAATGTATATTAAGTAATATATGTAATGTATATTGAGTAATATATGTTTATGTATATTACACATATAAAAGCATTCAAATGTAAAATCATTTAAAATAAAAAATGAAAATCTCTGGGCCGGGGATTTAGCTCAGTGGCACCAGCGCCAAGCCTGCCTCTCAAGCTCAAGGTCCTGAGTTCAATCCCTGGTACAAAAAAAAAGAAAAAGAAAATCTCCCCCCTCTCTTAATCTCATGCCTCAGAATTAACTACTGTTAAAAGTATAGATTTCCAAACTTCTTCCTATATGCCATATATTTATATACACACATAAATACATATATACATATTCATTAACATAGCATTACTGTGCATATTATTTTACAACCTACTTCTTTCTTTAGTAATATGTCATGGTTATCATGCCAGGCCAACCTCATGTTTCATTATAGGTACATTGTGCTCCATTTTATGGGTCCATTATAATTGCTTTTACAATTGAAAGCTTTAGTTTGCTATTGGAAATCACATGGCAGGGAATATTCTTGTAACTATATTGTATAAAGGTTCATATACAGATTTCTGTAAGGTAGCTTTGTTTCCATTAATTTTCTTGGCCAAAGAGTCTCGAGGTAAATTCAAGAGGAGAGAGTTTCTAAAATGTATAATAGGTAATGTGAAAAAGAAAGAAAAGGGGCAAAGGGGAAGGAAGCGGGAGGGCTAAGGAAAAGGATAGAAGGGAATGAGATTAATATGAGAAAATGGAAAAATAGGAACAAAATTTTTGTAAATAGGGAGGGCTGGAGGGGTTGAAGAGAGGGCTGGGCAAAGGTGAAAAACAAGAACCAAGAGAGACTATGTAAAGGTGCAAATTTCCAATGATGAATGTCATTATATTGTATACCTAAAATGTACCAATTATTAGAATGAATAATCGATAATGCAAAATAGGAAGAAAAGGTCCAAAGGGGTAGGGGTAGTGGGAGGCACAGGGGAAAGGAAAGAAGGGAAAGGAAAACATGATGAGAAATGGAAAAAATGGAAATAAAGTCTTTGTAAATAGGGAAGGGTGGAGGGGGTGAAGGGAGGGCTAGGAATGGGGAAAAAAGAAGAACCAAGATGCATTATGTAAAGGTACAATTCCCAATGAGAAATGTAATTGTGTTGTGTACCTACAATGTACCAATAAAAGAATTTAACAAAAAAAAAAAAAAGAGGAGAGAGTTTCAAAGCTTCTGTTCCTATGGATATTTGCCATGAGGTTTCAACTGACTGGGAGATCCATATCTCTTCATTATCTCACTTCTAAGCTCACAGAATTCCTGTCCAGTAAAGTTAACATGTTCTCTACTCCAGGGCACATTTTAGCTTCTACCCAAACTATTCTTTATTTTAGAAGCCAAATACATGAGGTGACCAAAATATATAATGAATGAAATGTTTAAATTTAAAAAATACTCAAAATACTTTCCCTTGCCCCCCCCCCCAGTACTGGGAATTGAACTCAGGACCTTGCACTTGCAAGGCAGGTGGCAGAACCACCGAGCTAAATCCCCAGCCCTACCTTGCTTTGAACACACTTATCCCACTGTTCTTGACACTTTCTAAAGCAGTTCCGGAAGCCCTTTTTCATAATTGTCTTCATGAGGTGTGCTAAAATACAGTGAATGCTGTTGCCAAGTTCTATCCAATGGAAAGGCAGGCTCTTAAAAGCATTACAGTGTGTCCTTATCTACTTTATTTACCAAATATCGCACCACATGACTTCTGGCTATTCCCCAAAGTCAAAATGACTATGAAAGGTAGGTATTTTGAATTGAGTCAGGGCATCGAAGCAGCCATGCCAGCACAACTAAAAACATTCATGGAAGAGAACTTCTAGAACTGCTTCAGAAAGTGGCAAGAGTGATGGGATAAGTACTCACTTGGAGGGGGAGTATTTTGAGGGTGATTGTTATGGTTTAGATCTAGAATGTCCCCCCAAGGGTTTATTCAATCAGGGGTAATTGGATCATGAGGGTGCTTACTCATCAGTGGATTAATCTGATGAGTTCAGAGCAGTATGTGCTGTTAGGAAGTGGGGCCTGGATGGATTTGGGTCACAGGGGAATGACCTGGAAAGATGTATTCTTGTCCCAGATTCCTCTTTTCTCTGTTTGCTGGCTGCCATGACCTTTCTACCTTGATTCTATTTTAGAGCCAGTTGGTCATGAACTGAACCCACTAAAACTGTAAGCCAAAATAAACCTCTTCCCCTTTAAGTTTTGGGTGTTGTGTATTGTCTCTTAGCAACAGGAAAGTAATTAAGACACAAATTAGTGGCAGTATTTCTTTTATTGTAATAAATGTTTTGAAATGTAAGTGCTTATCATATTTTTCTGTCATACTTCATATATATTGGCAGCAATATTCAGAAGCCTCTTATGCTTCAAGTAAGACATTAAATTCTATCTCGACTGGGGACTGTTTTTCCCCTGGTCAGCATACACATGTCTTCATCTCTATTAAAATTGCACAAGTGAAAGAACATGTGGATTGATTGAGAAAGGAAATGCAGGGAAATATATATTAAGAAGTGACTATTTATTTTGGACTGGAGCAAGGAAAAAGCTGAGAAAGTTTCAGAACAAAGTTTCAGAAGGTGGCAAGAATGATGGAGTAAGTGTTTGTTTGGAGGGGGAGTATTTGAAAGGGATTGTTATGATTTAGATCTAGATTGAAGGCTCATGCATTCAGAGGTAGGGCTTTAGGAAGGGGATTGGATTACAGGGGCACTGTACTCATCGGTGGATTAATAAGAACTTGAAAGAAAACTCCACAGGTCTCAATAAATATTTATTTTGTTGCTTTCTATGAAAAAGAAACCTCTTGAAAATCATTTTAAGAAGCATCACTTATGTCAAGACATTATATATATAAAAATTATTTCTAATCTTCCCAACAAACTTTCCCATATATACCCATCAGATAAATATACTCATCAGATAAATGAGGAAATTGAGCCTCATAGAACTGATGCAGTTTGTTAAGATTTTATAGCTAATCTAAAATTGATGGTCCAGGGCCAGGAATGTAGCTCAGTGGCACCACGTCTGCTTGGCAAGCACAAGGTCCCAAGTTCAATCCCGGGTACAAAAAAATTAAAATTAAAAAAATGAAGAAATAAAGTTGAGGTCCAGACTCAGGTTGGCCTGATTTTCCTTCCACTGAATTGGACTGTCTCTCTTGCCCTTCAAGTTGCCAACTGGGAACTCCCTGGTACCATAAGGAGGAACATCTGGCCCTTTCCTGGGAGGAGGGGTGACAGGTAATCTGTCAGGAAGACCCGGGGTGAAATTCCTGCAGTGGATAGGATGCTGGATGAAACAACTTCCAAGTCCTTTGCTAAGTCCACAGATGTGTAATTTGACTCCCACACCCATTTTACAGATAGGGGAAGAGAAAGGCAGAATGAGCAAGAGCTTTGCTCCTGTCCACACCCAGCTGGTGTGGAACATGGTAACTCTTCTACTGACTTTCACTGGAAGACACTTCCAAGATTTTAGACGTTCGAGCATCTTATCTTCATAGATGCTGAATCTCTATTTGTTGTGACTTTGACTAATCTAGTTTCCATCTTAATATACTACAACCAGCATATGATCGAAAGCAGGGAAGTGTCATGATTTCGTTTTCCCCTTCTTTCTCTTCTAAGAACAGAGGTAGAATAGACAGTCTGGCACAGGACCAGTTGATATTACTCTATATTATTCTACGTTTTTAATGCTTTGGATTCCTAATCCACTGTTGTAATAAATGTCTTGGCAATATATACCCACCCCCCAAAAAAGCAGCAGTATGGGAAAGGGTAGGAGTGGGAGTTGGAATACTCCCAGAAAAATGCAAAAACCAAGCCTAATCCCCAGTGCGTCTTGCAAAAACTCTGTCAATCTCTTGAAAAGCAATCAAGGCGATATCAATTCTGTCTTCCCATTAGGTGGAAAAGAAAAAGAAAAAAGACTCAGAAAGGTCTTTAAGAAACTACCACCTGAGCTGGGCATGGGGGTGCATACTTGTAATCTCAGCACTGTGGGAGGCTGAGGCAGGAGGACTGCATGTTTGAGCACAGAGTGGACAACTTAGCGACTTTGTGAGATCTTATCTCAAAAATGAATGAACAAATAAATAAATAATACAGCGCTGCAGACGCAGCTCGGTGAGAAGGCCCTGGGTTCAATTCCCGGTAACTTAGGAAATAGGGAGGGAGTAGAAAAGAGGAGCAGAGTAGAAGAGCGGGGAGGGGAGAGAGGGGGAGGAAAGGAGAAGAGCACTTTCTGGGCTGAAGTATGTGTGTCATGGCCAGACTTCGGGAAGACCAGCTGTCTGACAGTAGGAGGCCTGCAGTGGGCGGCACCCTGACCCCATACTCACATGGTTCCCGGATTTGAGGCCCAGGCTCAGAAGATGCTTTGTAACAGGGATGCTACAACCATCCTCTCATCCCCAATCCTCTACAACAGAATTCAAAAAAGCTGAATTTGAACTTCGGGCCTGTCCGTGCATTGACTTATACCATTAGATATCTAAATTCCTACCACTTAACTTAATGTAAAACCTGGGTAAGTAAATTGCCATAAAGGCTGTTAGAGAGGCTTACTGTTGAGTTAACAATTAACGACCAAGCAATTTGATTCCCAGAAAGCCGAATTATTTTGTCTATCTGGCTCAGGAAGTTTTTTAAATGTAGTTTTAAACATGCAGAGAGAGGGTTAGAAGGTAAAAGGCAAGATTGGGTGCTGTCTCATGAATTGGCCAAGCAGTGTTGGACGGTGGACAGAGAGAAGGTGAGAACTGGGATTCTGAAGTCACCCTGTCGTGGACATTCAACTAGCTCTTCGATCTAGTAAAGAATCTGGTAAAGTCTCTTAACTTCTCAGTGCCTCGGTTCCATTGTTTCTAAGTAGGTATAAGAGGGTAATACCAGATGGTGCTGTAAGGAGTACATGAAATGATCTACATTACTTACAACAGTACCTGACAGATAGTAGGTCTTCAGTAAATGTTAGTGATACTATCACATACTTTCACAATAAAAGTGGTGATGACTCCCTCCAACACATTTGAAACGAAAACAGTCAGCCATACAGAATCAATATAATTTTATATCTAGATGCTGTTACATTTAGTTTGCACAAATAGCAACCACAATTAAATTTTTAAATAAAATTAACTAGGCTGTCTTTTTATATTTGATCTCTATTTGTACTGTGTATAATCTCCAAGTGATTGGATTTCATTTTTATGACTGCTGTTAAACTGTAACATGTTTATTATCTTTCCCAGGGTGTGGTTCACACTCCAAATGCTATTGGCTTTCTTCAGCATACTATCTGTTCTTACTTAATTTCTCACTGTGAAGGAGATTGTGAAAAACTTGTTCAGAGGATATTGTTCCTAAGATATGTTAAATTATTAATTTATTAGAGTCTTGCATTATAAGTCTTTCTAAAAGTAAAGAGAGGAGGGAGGTCAACAAATGACTAGGATTTAACCCACATTACTAAAAGGACAGGATGTTCCTTTTTCCCCTGGGGACCACGCAAGGAAATGAGAACTAAATTTAAGGTTATGAGGTCTCATGTCACAAATTGATGTCTTAGGTTTATGTGCCCTAGTAATTTTGCACTGCTTTGGAAGGCTTACCCTGGAAGTTTAGCCTGAAGGAAGAAATTCAGTAGCTGACGGGGCTGTATAGAAATTACAAATCAAAGTCATCGAGAGTTTCCAGCAAGGCGCTTATCTCATGAGTACACACAAGGCAAATTTGTGTCCCACTCCAGTGGTACGACTGATGTCAAGTGTGGAGCCCTTCTACCTGGTGAAGTGTTCTGTACGGCTCTGCTCTCAAACACGTACACTTCAGTGAAATTTTAGGTCAATGCATTACTGCTCTCTGGAAGGATTTGTTTTGAAACTTTATCTCTAATTGTAAATTGCAAGGTTTTTAATCACTGTCATAGATTACATGGTAAGCAGCTGAGATCACTCTAACTTAAACAAGACAAGGATTTATTCAAAGAAAAAGGCTCAGAACTCACACTGAAGAAAAAGCTGAAAAATCGTGCCTGGGAAAGGACTAGAGCCGTGTGAGTCCTGTGAGATCTTTGAAGTAGTTTCTTAGATTTTCTTCAGGGAACTCCCTTGAGGAGAACTCAGATCTTTTTCTCTTTTTGAACTGTTCTACTAAAAACTCAAAGACTAGAGAGGGAAGGGCCGGGGCGGGGGGGGGGGGGCCGGTGTGCAGGTGTATTTTAGTGGCAGAGCACTTGTCTAGAATGCCTGAGGCCCTGGATTAAAACTTCTGGACTGGAGGGGAAAAAAAAAATAGAGAAGGAACACCTGGCTAGTCCAGCCTGGGCCATTCGTATTTCAGGGAAGGTAGGGTACCCAAACTGAAATTCTGAGGTGAAGAGGCTTTGCAGAGGAATATTGGGGCATTCTTTCTGAAAAATGAAATGGATACCACGCAAACAAAAATACACATTTATTGTAATCTATTGTAATCTAGTGAGGGAATTCTAACCCTTTGGGGATGCAGTAAGAAAAGACTGTCTTCCACCCCTGAAATCCTAGCATTTAGGTGGCCACTTTTGTGCACACAATGACCCTACAAGAATTCAAATAAGACAGAAGGGACACTAGGATTCTTTCACTGGTCTTCCCTCAAAAAGCTTTTAAATGAACACTTCGTGATTTGACTATATTTGAGAATGTATCATTGAGGGCCAGAGATTTAGCTCAGTGGTTCCACCACCTGCCTGGAAAGCGCACTCTCCCAAGTTTGATCCCTGGTACCAAAAAGAGAAAAAGAATGAGAGAATATATTATTGAAGCCTTAAAATCATACGCCATAGCCTTCACTTGCTATGGTTTATACCCAGATGTCCCCCCAAAGCCTCATGTACTCATAGGTGGGGCTCTGGGATAGTGACTGGATCAAGGAGTGTGAGACTGAATTATGGGTGTGATAACTGGGTCAGTCTGCTGATTGGATTAGCGTAGTTCTGGGTGTTGTTGAATGAATCTACTGAACACAGAAGACCCGCCGTGGGTGTGAGTGGACCGACCAGTAGGCTCACTGGGGAAGCTCGCTGCTGCTGCTTTTTTCTGCCTACCCTGCCATGGACTGTCTCTCCTCTGTCATGCCCCTCTGCCATGCCACCCTGCCTTGGAGCCAGCCAGCCATGGACTGAAACCTCTACAAAGTGTGAGCTGAAATAAACCTTTCTTCCTTTAAGTTGTGGGTGTCGGGTATTTTGTCTCAGCAATGAGAAACATCACTACAGGGTGGTCTGAGTGATCACTGACACATCTAAACTACTGTTTGAACTTGAACTCCACTCCCCATCTACAGTGCTGGCTAAATGTGCACTTCCTGTATGTGGCCCAGCTCACCACAGTGGAGTTTGGTTGGCTCAGGTTAGGGAGGGGGCTGCTGATCCTAAACTTTCAATAAGTTGCCCAGGTTGTTTTGTTTTGTTTTACTTTATTCATTTGCAGTACTGGAGAATGAATTCGATGTCTTTGCACTGAGCTGCATCCTCAGCCCTTTTTATTTTATTTTTATTTTGAGACAGGATCTCACTAAGTCTCTAAATTGCCCGTGCTGAGTTCTGACTTTTGATCTTCTTGTCTCAGCCTCCCAGAGTGCTGGGATTATAGTTATGATAATAACCTGGTCTACCTAGGCAATTCGGATGTGCACAGTTAAGTTTGAGAATCACCAAACCAGACTCAACAAATCCTAATGTTTTTGAGCTTATACTGTGTACCTGTGTGCACCTGTGCGTGTTCTAGACTCAATGGACAAAGTAAGTCAGGTTCTTACTCTTTTGAAGGCTCTTAAGAGGAGGAAATTAATGGTGAAGAAATATAAAAAAAATTAACGAGTGCAATAATTTCTCTGAAGGAAGAAAAGAGGGTAATCTCAAGCTTCACAGAAAGGTTCGCTTTTACCTGCCATACTGTTTCGTCTCAAGTTCCCTCCGTCTTAGGTAATGGTCCTGCCATCTACCTAGGTACTCCACCCAAAGATGTATCTGATCATCTCCTCTCCCTCACCCACACCATGCACTCCATCAATAAGGCAAATCAGCTTTCCCTCCCGAAGAGACAGAAGTCCGCGCCTGTCTGCTCTCTCCAGGGGCCCAATTTTTTCCTGTGTGGCTGACATTAATGGCTTGCTAAGTGATTCCCAGTGTCTACTCCTGTCTTTCTGTACTTTGTCCAGACAGCAGCCAGAGTGAAATTTCAAAAATACAAATGAGGGCCAGGGATTTAGCTCAGTGGTTTCACCGCCTGCTACGCAAGTGCAAAGACTCGAGTTTGATCCCCTGTACCCCCCCAAAAAAATACAAATGAGATCATATCTCCCTCTGGTTTAAAATCTTCTGAAAGTCAGCCGGGCCTGGTGGCACGTGCCTGTAATCTCAGCACTCTGGAAAACGGAGGCCGGGAAATCACAAGTTTGAGCCCAGCCTGAGCAACTTGACAACTTAGCAAGACCCTGGTTCAAAATAAACAATAAAGAAGACTCAGAATGTAACTGAGTGCAAAGGCCCTGGGTTCAACCCCTAGTACCACATGCACCAAAAAGGGAAAACTTTCCAAAAGTCAAATTCCTCACCTTGGCGCACGAGACCTGCGTGACCCAGGCCCTGCCCAGCTCTCTGGCCTCATCTCTAGCCTCTCTTCCCCTCCATCACAGTGCTCAACCCCTGGCCTCTTCCTTCAGCACAGACACACCAGGCTTGTCCTGCCTCTTGAACTTAGTTGTCCCTCCACTTGCCAACTACAGATCATTTGGGTCTCAGCTCATCCTGACAAAGTACCTCCTCACCCACCACAGTCATTGTCAATGGTCTGTTTTATTTTAGCATCTGTAATGACCCTATTTATTGATTCATTTGCACAGGAATATCTGTGTTTTCCCAGTACAATCAAAGGTTCACTGCTCCATCCCTAGTACTTCCAAAAGTGGCTGGCACATGGCAGGAATTCCACCAACACTGTGGCCTCAGTAAGTGAAAATCAGACAGTGGTTTAACGGAAGGTAATTGGAGGCGGGGCAACTTAAACAGCTCTGTGGAAATGAAGGCTCCGTGTTTCAGGGTAACAGGTTAAATTCCTTCTTGGAACTTTGAGCTAAGAGTAAATGCATAGTTATGTGTTTGTGAACAACATAAATCCTAACTTTGGCCTACCCAAACTCTTCGTTCCAGGCAAACAGGTTTACTTGCTATTCTGTCAACATACTTCAGACTTCCTGTCCCTATTCAGCAAGGGACCTGAGTCATGCATTCACCATGAGCATATCCCTGAGCACAGTACCATGGGACTGTCCGAGAAAGTGCACATACATCCTGCGCCCCTCCACCTCCATCAACAGAAGACCCCTCTTCTCCATCTTTCCCTCATGAAAATTCTGTTCTTCCTACTCAGAGACATTATCTCTGTTTTTTCCAGCAGGAGCTGACTTTTTTCTTTCTTGACTCCATTTGCAGATTTACTTATTAAATGTGCACCTTGAGTGAGTTATTTAACCTCTCTGAGCCTCAGTTTCCTCACCTGAGAAACAGGACTGACGATACTGACTTAACAGAATTGATAGCATGATTAAATGGTAACAATGGAATTCTAAGCACAGTACTTGATACAATCATTCATTAAATGGTAGCTAAAACAATTTTTATTCTTTCATATTGCTAGTAAAACAATAATTGTGTCTTAATAATTATTAAAATAGAAAATAATATTGATAAGAAAGCAGTTAATTATGTTTATCATTTGTTTTCCATTCTATGTTTCCCATTTGCTAGGAGCTTCATATTTATTGTCTTGTATAAGCTAATTTTGCAATCTAGTGACTTCATACACTTGCATATTATTTTTCAACTCAGTGTTTAGGGCATATGCTATATTTAAGGGTTTTTTTATAGTCCTCCCAATGTCAAACTAATAAATCTTTCATAACAAGGGCTCAAGAACTATTTGTTGCAAATAATGCAATTATTTGCAGCTCTGAGATTTGGAGACTTGGGTTAACTCCGATAGAAGCTGATCTAGAAAATTAGATCAATTTGGTCTGCAATTTTTGTTTAAAAACTTAGGTCTGGGCATGACAGCTGGTTAAATTGTGTGCTGCCACAAGCTCTTTCAATAACTGCATTTGAGCATCTACTATGTGTGCCATGATCCTTTATAGGCAACTACTGAAGGCTTCTAAAATAAGGAAATTATGGGAGGGGCAGTGCTGGGGCAGAGCACCGTGACAGAGCACATGCTTAGCATGTGTGAGGCCCTTGGTGCTAGGTTCAATACCTGGTACCCCTAAAACTACTTAAGGAATTTATAGCATTCACTTGTCAATATTTCTTGAGTGTTTATAAACTCCACTTTTGCAATTGTTTATTCTGCCCAAGAGGCTGACCTATCTATTTATATCTATCTATATCTCTCTAGATATATTCTACCTATGATCATATTTATACATTTATATATGTGTTGAAACTTGAGTGCTTACAGAATATACAGAACATACAGGACAATGACAATTAGGCTCTGGAGTCTGAAAGCCTGGGTTTGAATCCCAGCTCTGCTAATTCTTTCTATGAGGGCTTGGGCAAGTTACATAAGTAAGACTGGGGCTCTGAGGCTCAGTTCCTTCATCTGTAAAAGTGAAAATAATAACACTACCCACCCCTAAGGGTTCTTGTAGGTATGAAGTGAAAACATGTCTTTATATACCACTCAGTTTGGCATGTTTTATTTTTTGGTGCTGGGGATTGAAATCACACACCTGGCACATGCTAAGCAGGTCCTGCACCACTAAGCTACAGCCCAGCACTGGCATGTTTTAAAAACCCAAAGTATTAGCTATCTTTAAAGCAAGAGTTCATATTACTTGATCAAGCACAAGTACCCTGTACAAAAAGAATGTACGTGGGAACTCATTTTTGAACAAGGAAAGAGGGACATAAACTTTAGTTCCATTATGTGCCAGGCAGTGGAATAGAAACTCTCCACAGTTATAGCATGTCATCTTCACGAGACTATGAAATATGTATCTAACAGATGAGAATACTAGGGCTCTGAGAGGTTGAGTATCTTACCCGAGATTTTAAAAAAGTGCAGCCAGGCTCATCCTTTTCTGAATCCTCCTCGCATAATAAAAAGGAACCCTGGGCCGGGGGGTGGGGGTTGGGGTGGATTTAGCTCAGTGGTTCCGCTGCCTGCCTGGAAAGTGTAAGGTCTGGACTTCGATCCCCGGTACCAAAAAAAAAAGAGCCCCCTGCATCTCATTCATTCTGTCCCCGGATTCAACTCACACTCTGCACTGATTCTGTAAGATAGTGCTGCTTGGACAGGCCTGCCTGAGAATCACCTGCCAGAGGGGTGGGAGTGCAGGAGGACACTTAGGACTCCATCCGAAACAGTTCCATTTTGGTAAATCTGCTGTGGGCTCAGGAATCGGCATTTCAGGAAACTCTCCAAATGACTTTGCTGCAGGTGGCTCCTGATCACATTCTAGAAGTACAGACATAAGGATTAAAATACTTGTTCTAAGATCATGGAATATAAATATTTAAGATTAACAGGTAGTGTTATGACACATGGCCATAGGATGAAAAAAATGTATATACAACTGACATATTTTAGGTTTCATACAGTAAATGTATCCTTTGCATTTATTTTACAGTTTCTCTACATAGAAACCAATGACTTAGCTGGGTCCAGGTGGCACATGCCTCTAATCCCAGAATTCTGAGAGGATGAGGCAGGGGAATTTCAAGTTCAAGTCCAGCCTGGGCAATTTAGCAAGACCCTGCCTCAGAAAAAAAAGAAAGAAAATTTAAAAAGGGGTGGGAATGTAGCTCAGTATGAAGGCCCTGGGTTCAAATCCTCAGTGCCACTACCACCACCACCAGAACAAACAAAAAAAAAACAAGAAAGAAAGAATCTAATAACTCATAGGTTGAGTTCGTATGAGTTTTTATGTCCAATCTTTAAGTGGACTTCTCATTAGGAGTACCTTATTTGTAGCAGTTATTTGCTTATTTAGTTAGTCATGATCATTTAATTCACCAAATAGAAAATAAATTAAAATAAACACACACACACAAATAGGATGCTATAGGAAACCATGGAAGTCATAGGAATTTATTAAACTCAATTATATAAACAGTTGTACAAGAATCTGTCAGGTGTTTAACTGTGATGATTCCTTTAAAATAAATCATATAGGTCACATAGTGCTAATAAAATATGTTGATGAATCCATGAGTCCTTTGCCCTGATTATGTCTCCTTGGGGAACGGAGAACTCATTAGCGTGAGTTCCCTGTCAGTCCTCCCTGCCTTGTTCCCCAAGTACCTTCCAGACAAGCTCGGCATAAAAGAGTGATCAAAATGTATGTAGCAGGGCCGTTTCAGATGAACAGCTCATCTAGCCCACTGATAAATATATGACACTACATAGTGTGAAAAGGCTGCTGTGCTTCATTAAGTTTATTTTCTTGTCTGAGAATTTTGAAAAGGTAAATTTGGACAGGGGTGGGATAGGGAGAGAGAACTCTATAAACTCTTGGGTCTTCATTTTCAACTGCAGATGCATATTTCCCAACCCAGGGGGAAATCCTCAAAGCTGAGAAGTTGTTAAATTGGGAACAGCAGGGGTGTGTGTTTGTGTGTGTGTGTGTGTGTGTGTGTGTGTGTACAGAGTGAGAGAAGAGAGATAAACTTGTTTGGTTTCTAAAACAATAAGTAGTAAAACAGGTTATTTAGGGTAAAGTCCCTTGAACCAGAAAAATGATTCAAAATACATCAGCCTATAATAATACCTTATACTTACGTTGTGCTTTGAAAAGTTCAAAGCAGTTTTACATTTATATCTCATTTGAGTTTCACAACAGCCCTATGAAATAGGTAGAGCAGGCATTATAATCTACAAGCACCACTTAAAAGATGGCTAAACAAAGGCACAAACATGTCAAGAAACTTGTTCAAAGTCACATAACCCGTTGGTGTCACAGCTAGAAGGAGAACACCAGGATTTGAAACTTAAGCCTGTGTTTTCTTGGCAGGAAGTGTCTCTGCTACTGCTTGATCTACCCAGGGTTCATGTGGAGATTTGTGGCTACAATTTAATTGGAGAATACAAATCAGGCCTGCCTAAAGAGCTCCACAGAAAGGAGGTTGTGTCTTTCAGATCATGGCTGTGTTGGAAAAGGGAAGTGTAAAATGGAGTCAGTTGTTTTGGACAATGCAAATTAAAAACAAACAAAAACACTTTGTAATCAGTTTCAGGGTATTTGGGGGCAATTCACTCATTAAATCGTGCATTCATGTTTAAAAAGTATCTATTAGGTGTTTTTGTATAAGAAACCGCTTTATATTTTGGGAAGATACAAAGAAATGCATTTTAAGTTTTTCAGGGTGCTTACTTTGAATTATAGAGATAATCATCACTTTATTCATTGATCTTTATCACTTTGTAGGTGAAATGAAAAACTTCCTTGCAGAGAAGCAAGATAACAACTGATGCAAAACTAGGCAACTAATTTCCTTCCATTCTCTCCCTGTAGGAGGCTTTTTTTTTTTCCTTTTTACTGAAGGTGATAAACTGTGTACCTGCCAGGTACACAAAACAAGAAATTTGCTATATCATCTAATATAATGCAGATTTTAACCCTGAAACTAGGTTGACTGGGCTCAGGTTAGTGCAGGTTCCCACCTAGGAATAACCAGATCAAGATTTCAGGGAAAATGTTCGTGCAGAGCACAAAGCTTTCAATAGCCAAAAAGTATTTCAGAAGGTCAGAAATAATTTTCTGTAACATTTTCCCTCCCTGACTGCAAAAAAGAACTTTTCCTCTAGGTAGGCATGGTTGAGGATGTAGACAGAAGGAAAGAGGCGAGAACAGGTACAAAGAAATATTCCCCAGAGTGGCTGAAGTTCTTGTCATTTGGTTGGAAGATAAGCAAGAATATGCTCATTGGTGGTATGGGTTCCCCAAGGTGGTCGTCATCTTCTTCCTTTTTTAAAAACATTTTCCTGGAAAAATTTCTTCTCTTACTAGCATAAACCTCCAAACCTGAAGGCAGACTCTGTACTAACACTGATGTGCACTGTCAGTCCTTGTTGAATAGGTTTCTTTAGTTTATACTGCCCGCACAGAGTGTCTTGAGTGTAGTCATTTTCTGTTGTTTTGACTGGTCCTGCCTGGCCCCAAATGTGAGTGTTCATAAGTATTGTGAATTTATTTGCTTTGTGTGTAGAGTGAAGTTAATCCCAGCTCTGTTCCTAATACTGTTCCTATTTTGCTCTTCCAAGTTTCTATGTTCCCCACTTGTAAAATTACAGATTTGCAGTAGGTGCGCTCTAAAACATGTTCCAATTCTATCATCTGAGGATGGTGAATGTCTCAGTTATATTTAACACACACTAAATTACTCCAGTCAGCTGGTACCCTTAACAATATGGAGTTTGGGTTCTGCTTCAGAAAAACTGGTCGTAGTTGGGTATGCAATCATAATTCACATGAAAGTAAGTTTATTCATTTTACAAAATTTCACAAAATAATTTCAAATTAGCAGTGAATAACAAATGGTGGTTATACATTTTAAATGTTTATTTTAATCCATGTTTTCAGGAAAAGTAGAGTTGGAGATACTTGCATTGAATAATCAAAATACACACATATGAAGTCATAAAATGACAGTATTTTGGAATGTGAAATGACCTTAGGAAATTTTAATCCATTGTCCACATTCTACAAAATAGGGAACTAAAGACCAAATGAGGTTACCTACTTACTCAAGACTACATAGGTAATCAACAAAGGTTGTGCAAAGAAAATTAACAGCAGAATATTTTCCATACTTTTCTCTCTTTGTATTTTGAGAACACACCTCTACATTCACCTATGCAAACAAAAGTCATAGACGCTCAGTCCTTAAATCAAGGAATATTATTAAAAATAAAGTTTAGGTTTATAATGCAGACTATTTAGACATTTTAATAGTCTAAATAATATTCATACACATTTAAAGTAACCTAAGGCACTTGTGTTTAATTTTGCAGACCGTTGAATCGCCACTGAAATTAGCGCAGTACTCTTATCATTTTCTAAAATTTAGATATAACATAGTTCATTGTGATTTTTATAACATGTGAATATATACTGAATTGTCAATAATATATTTTCTAATACTAGCATTCATTGAAATTCCTGATATGCTTGTAGGTGTCAGCAGGACTTGAATCTATTGCTGCCACTCACGTTAGTTTATTATTCTTGTATTCAGTTTCAAATAGCATTTCTATAATGATGCACAATGATTAGAAATTAAATATTAGCACAGATTGCTACAGTTCCAAGGTACACATCTTTATTTCTGCTATTAACTTCAATGTCTAAAGTTGGCACGGCTCTTTAAAACCAGTGCTTCTAGCGATTCATTGACTCGCACTAAAATCAGTGCCTCTGTCCCACAATCACCCAGTTAATTTTAACCTTGACCTCCCACAGCTGTACTGCTTTACTCGGTCTAGAAAAACTCCTTGATTCCACCCTTTCCCTCTCTTGTGAAGCAACAGTGGAGAGGAAAACCGAAACCCTTTCCTTTAAGAAAGATTCCCCCTCCTCTCTTAGAAGCAAGTGGCTGATGGTAATTGCGGAGTCTCCAAGTCATACTCTTTACTACTCAGCACTGGGATCAGCTGCCGTCGCCGCTCTGAGGCTGCAGTGGGTTTCAGTGCAGCCAGCACTGCAGAATCCACATTAAGGAAAGGAAGACAGGCATACGACTGCTGACTGCTGCCCTGCACACCCGAAGGCTTTGCATCTTCAGCGGTAAGCAGGTCGTTTACCCATTTTGCTCAGGAACTGTGGGAAAGGGCATGGTCGTGGCAAAGACTGCTCATCAGACAGGCTTAAAACGACTGTGTGAATCTGTTTTCCTTTGGTAATGGTGGGGTCTAGGTTTGTGACTGGCAAATGCCCTGTATAGTGAAGACTAGAATCTGAGAGGTGCCCTCGGCATATTTCGTGTGTGCACTATTCATTAAAAGGCTAATCTTGATGCACGCAAAGCTCCCCCCTTCTTTGCTTTTTAAATGCAAGAAAACATCCAGCCACTCCCAATATCTCTCTGTAACACTGCAGATATTTTTAAATGCCGAATAAACTGACAAGCCGAGCATTTTCTAAATATTGTTTCCTCTCTAAAGCCAGGAAGTCTTCCCTCCCCACGACTGTTTAGGAATATTTCAAAACAAGGCACGGTTAGATTTTTGAACAAATGGGAGCCGGTGGTGGATTAAAATTCCTATAGCCTCCGTGCACTGGAAAGAGAAAACGAGGATAAATGAATCACAGCTTGTGCCAAGACAAGATTCATTTTCCACACTTCATATGGGGGAAGAGGAAACTACATTTAATTGGCAAATTTTTAGGGGCCAGGGAGGGGATGGAGATGAGGGGGATGGTGTGTGGTATTCGAGGCGTCTGCAGATGAGGAAGGAAATGAAGTGGCCTGTCGCCAGGGCTTGGAAGACGGGAGATAAGGGTGGAGAACGAAGTTTGTTCTCTGGCAGGGTGGGGCTGCCCCGAGGGGCCGTGAGTCACGGCGCGGCGCGGGGCGACGCGGGGAGGGCTGTGCTGCAGGACCCGGTGCGGGAGAGCCGTGCCAGCCGTGGGCGGCGGGGGAGCGCGCGGCGGGGAGGTCTATTTCGAG
Organism: Heterocephalus glaber; assembly: GCF_053883595.1. Taxonomy (NCBI): domain Eukaryota; kingdom Metazoa; phylum Chordata; class Mammalia; order Rodentia; family Bathyergidae; genus Heterocephalus; species Heterocephalus glaber. Next base: position 73,818,928 of record NW_028258320.1, on the reverse strand, counting down.
ACCAGGCCAGGATGAGGGACGTGTCCGGCGGCGGGGCGGGCGGCCTGGTGTCACCTGTGGCTGGATCCCCAGCTCTGCGATTGAGTGCTGCAAAGTCTGGCGGCCTCGGGTTCATTTTCGGGCTGCGAGGCAGCGCCTCGGCTCCGGGCCTCCCAGAGGTCAGCTCTGTAAGGTTACCCGGAGAGGAGCCACGCGGGGCGGCCCGGGCGGGCGCGCGTCCCCAAAGGCAAAGGCGCAGCGAGAAAATCCGGGCCCTCAGGGCGCCCCGACCCCGGCGGCGGTCCAGCTCGCGCATGGGGGGCTCGCCCCCAGGCCGGCCGTGGACGTTTCCGAGGCGCCCTCCTCCCCCTGGCGGCCGGGTTTGCGTCGGGGTGGGGGGTGGGCGATGCACGGCCGAGCAAGACAGTCGAAGCGCCAGGCCGCGCCTGCTACGACTGCCGAGCGCGAGGCCCTAGCGGCACTCACGACCCCGAAGCCGCGGAGCTGGCAGCTCGGAAGGGGGCTTCGGGGGCTCAGCCGGAACGCTGAAGGGGCGCTCGGGGCGGGGCCAGGAGGAGGAGGGCCTGTGATGGGCGGTCGGGGGCGGGGGCTGGAGGGGCGGGACCAGGGCCCTGGGGGAGGCGGGCCTTGAGGGGCGCTCGGGGCGGGGACTGGGCGGGGACTGGGGCGGGGCTCGGGCGGGGCCGAGGCAGCTCGCGGGGACTTCGGTCAGTCCCGCCGGAGCGCGAGCCGCCAGCCCCTAACGGTCGCCCGGGTGAGGGGCGGGTGGCGGGGAGGAAATGGAGGAGATTTAAATTAATTTTCTAAAACTGCGAGAGCGAAAGGCTTCGGAGCCCCAAGTGTCGCCGCTTCCTGCTGCTCGGTGTCCAGGTCCCTCCCTCGCTCCCTCCTCACGCCCCTGCCCGTGTCGAGCCCTCCCCTCCGGACCGAGCGGCGCTTAAGAGGCGGCTGCGGCGGACCCCCGAGCTCGCGGCGGCCGGGCCCGGCTGCTTTGCGGAGGGCTGGAGCACAAGGCAGGCCGCCGGCGAGGTAATCCTGCGGGGCGGGGCGGGGCGGCCTTGGGTGACCCCGCGGCGGGAAGGCGCGCGGTGGGACTTCTCGGCAGTGCGGCCCCAGCGCCTTAGCCCGGAGGGCGCGCACTGGGCGGGCGGCGGGCGTTCCCGCGCTTGAAGAGGTGGAGGAAGGGCGGCAGTGATTTGTTTTTGTTTTGCTTTTTTCTCATTTAAGGAGCTTCTGTTAACAAGTTGAAAGTGTTGAGCCACTTCGATAACCCGCATCCTCAGCTCCGCCCCCCAGCGCGGGCGCGCGCACACACGCACACGCACCACCCCTATAAAGGTATACGCGTTAGGGTGCACTTCTGGCCAGGAGTGACGAGCAGAGTGAGCAGCAGGTCTGGTTTGCTGGTGCTCGTCCAGCCCCTTTGGAGGTATGCTGTTACAGCTGAAGCGAGACCGCAGACAGGTAGAAAAAGCTGGGCCTCTAGTAAACGGGCAAGAATGCCCTCGGGTGAACTTTTTTTGTTGTTTGCAGATTTAATTGCAAGTAGGTGCCCGTTTAAAATGGGAGTGTAAGGAAAACCACTAATATTCTTGGCACATGTGCTGTTGCAGTTGACCTGCTGCAGTGGTTTGGGATTTAACTCACCCAAGAGGCTTTGAGTAAGGATTATATGCAAAGTTGGTGAAGGAATTACTAAGATTCTGGGGCTTGAGGCTAGCTACCTAATTATGTGTGTGCATGTTTCTATTGAATTATGCGACATTTTACATTTAGGAGTATGAAATGGTTGCCTTTCTTGGAATGGATTCCATCTACATTGTGCTAAGTACATCTTGATTTTGGTTTTAGAAGACTTCTGGTGAATATTAAGTTAGTACAGTGTAATTTGTCCTTAAGATACTAGTTAAGATACTTGTCTAGTAAAAAGATTGTAGGAAAGTTATGCACGGACTCATTTATAGGGTTACTTCTGGAGCATTTGTAGAAAGGTTTTGTATGTGAGTTGTCATTGCATTGTACTTGCAGTGTATCTCATTTTGTTTAAATCGAACAGATTACTGAAAGACCAGAAAAAACTTTGGCCACGTTTCATTTTTCTTCTCTCTAGAGTTATGTATCTATTTTAAACATTACACATAATTTAAGGATTTCTTGAGATACTTGGTTATGAGACATTTAATGTGTTGTAGCTTTTTACATGACTGATATCAGGAAATGTTTGGTAAACACGTGGTCATGTGACACCTGGAATTACTTATTTTTAGAATGTAAAATACGAGAAAATTGTACACTGCCATTTCTAACCTTTTTCCTTTTCTGTAATGTTATCCTGGGTTGAATGTGAGTTCTGCTCACTGATATGGATTTGCTCTTTGTAAAAGCAGAATGTTTTGGGGATTAAGAGGGCGTGATACCATCAACAAGCCTTATAAATATTAACAGAGTCCTAAAACCTAGATAAAGGGTGGTGTCCAACTTCTGAGGTTGTAAGGTTTCCTGAAGTAGGCCTGTCTGCCCAAGTGCTTTTGACACTTGTAAGCCTTCAGGAGGTTAGCTGGTTAAAGTCTTCCATTCCAGAGCAGTTGGTGAGCAGCACTAGGCAGTATGTATGTAAGTCATCAGAGTAGAAGCTGCAGTTCTGCTGAGGAAGGAAATCAGGTGAAAACATGAAAAGCCGATGCTGAAAAGTCTGTAGGGTATCAGGCAATGATCATAGCAGAACCTTAGCTTAGCGAAAGTGTTGTATGTGTAGTGCTTAGAATAGTTTGTACTCAGTAAATGTTTATGTTTATCATCACTGGTGTATAAAATGACATCTTTTTGAAGGCAGTTGGATCGTGCTACCCAACACTGAAGACCAGCAAATATTTGTCAACAGCCAGTACAGTAGTTATTTGCTTTACCTCTGTGCCAGGCACTTTCCTGAGAGTTTTATATGATTTAATTTACTGAATCCTGACAACAACCTAGTGACTAAACAGAGCCATGGAGAGGTTAAGTACGTTGCTGGTTCAGAACCCAGAGTTTGGCTCAAGAATGAGCCCGTGTAATCACTGGGCCCGGCTGCTACTGCAGTGATGGCGAACCTGTGGCACATGTGCCACAGCAGGCTGTTCATATCACTGAGACCTCTGAAAGGTTCGTCATCACTGCCCTGTAGTAATGGTTGCAAATCAGTGAAAGATCTTCAATCGCCTTCCAGAAACTACTTACTAGTTGTGCAGGTCCAGATTAGCCACACCCATTCTTCATATTAATACTATCCCCAGTTGTGCTTAATTTGAAGGCCAGTGATGCATCTTCCTGGAGTCAACTTTTGGCTTTGGAAGAGGATTCTCTTGATCATCATGTATTTAGTGATGATGCTAGAGTATGTTATCTTTTTAATTAATACTAAAGATATTAAAGTCTTTATTTTTAAATTTACCAGATGGGTGGGTAGGGTTCCACTTGGCTCAGAGAGCACTAATGAATGATGTTTGTGCACTAAATCAGTAGAACCAATCTTTATTCTGATTTTCAGTACCATATCATCCTAGGGTGGATTTAAACTTGTTTGTTCTAAATACCACCTGAGTTGCTGCCTAGAAGTAACTAAATGAAAAGATGTAGTTTGTGGCTTAGACATTGTCGCTCACATTCATCAAGGAACTGTGTATTTATTGCTGCTTCATAGCAATATAGTTGATATGTCAAGGCAATTAATTGTAACATAAGTCGGGAGCTTTAAAAAGTTATATAGATAGCTGATATGTTCTTTGCCGACAATTTAGTGAAATGTAGTGTTAGGGGAAAAAATGAAAACAACACATACTGAATAAAGAAAGTGCAAACTGTCTCCAAGACACAAGTTATTCTGTTACACCATTTTTTTTTTTTGCTTAATATTTAGTGATGTTTAAATTTCTTGGAAGAAATTAAATATGTAGAATTTAAAGAGAAAAACCTTTAAATGTCTGAGCAATAGTGCTATTCTGTTTAAAAGTAGATTTATTTGAAATTGCTCAAAATCAATTTGAAGTTAAACAGTCATAGATTGAGTCATGTCATTTAGATTAAAAATGAATGCCTTAATACTTTATTTCCTGTCTCCTATGTTAATACTCTTATCATTTGAATTTAGGGATTATCCTATATTTTATGTATAGGTGAGAGTGTTATAAAATCTTGTGGATTCTGTCAGAGATTAAATTCTCTTGGCCAAAAGCCAAGATAGTCCCAAATTTTTACTGTAATGGCTTGTACATCTCCAGTCTAAAACACACAAGTTAGAAGTCTTTCATTGACCATGACTTGAGCGAAAGAAGTGTGTTGTCCCTTAGGTGAATTTATAGCAGTCCCTCCCACCTTATCCAAAGTTTTGTTTTCCACAGTTTCAGTTACCAGTGGTCAGTTGCAGTCCAAAAATATTAAATGGAAAATTTCAGAAATAATTGTGGTAAATAACTTTTATTGCAGTATATTGTTATACTTATTTTATTATTAGTTGTTGTTACTCTTTGCCTAATTTATAAATTAGCTTTATCAGAGGTATGTATGTATAGAAAAAACATGAATGTATGTGGTGTTTGGTACCATCTGATTTCAGGTATTCACTGGGGGTCTTGGAATGTATCCTCTTGAATAAGGAGGAACTACTGTAATTATATCTTTTGGCAGTAGCTAATCATGGACACTGCTTATGTATGTGTGTGAGCATACCACTTAGGGGATTCAATTCCTTTCAGATACAGTTAGGAATTATTCGCTTGGCTGTTATTCAATAAATGTTTACTGAGTACCAACTGTTTAAAGAAAGTGTTGGAGAACAAAAGGTTTGTGGCTTTTTGTTTACTTTATCTATTTCATGTGTGTTTTAATAACGTTCTTTATAGCTATACAAGTCTCAAAATTCAAAATTAAATAAATTACACAATTGAAAATATTTGCATGTTACAAAAGTACTGTTTATCCTACCCTAAAGCCTTAGATGGTAGCATAGATAATGAGTCTCTTGTTTCCTTAAACTATTTTTGGTTGAATATCTTTCAAAGGCTGCATTAACATTCTCTTTCAGGCTCTTAAGACCTAATTTACTAAATGAAGAATATCCTAGTAATCTTAACTCTTGAAAGCTGTGTTCATACTTTATCTGTCATAATTCAAATAGTACTATGATCATGAGAAGGTATAACGTGGGTGAAAGCTATCTTTGATTTGAAAAGATTATAGTTCTTGTAAGTTTGTTGAGAAAACAGTGTAGACTAGTCTTAACTATGCTAAAAGCTGAACTGTTATGGTACAAGGTGTGTGTATAGGCTTCAGCATAAGGTTTTATATTTATAATGTGGATACATCAAAATTGAGCCTTTCTTTGATGTCAAACTGATAAGCATTGCCACCTTACATGTTACAGTTCTGTTTTTTGATGTTGGCTTTAGTTAAAGCTTAGTTGGAAATGCTAAGCCTTGCTGATATAAGATGAACTTTGAAACCTCTTTGTTTCAAATTCCCTGAAACTGGGCTTGAAAATATGGGTGTGTAGGCATACATTAGCTAGCATTTAAGAATCTGCTTCCTCAAACTCAGCTAGAATTTGAACCTTGGGTTATGAAGCTCATATTTTCTGTTGTAGGAATACCTGTTTTCCCACAACCAACCAGGGGATAAAATAATTCCGAGAAATTTAAGGGAAACAACATAATATCCTTAAAACCAATGTCTCAAGAAGTCTACTGTAGTCATAAAATAGTAAGATTAATTTTAATGCTCACATTATACATTAAAGCAAATAGACATCAAGGTGAGCATTGGATCAAGCAAGATTAGAACCTGACTCCAAGGAATATCCATGAAATTTTTTTTAACTCTCATCTCCTTTAAATTAATCTTATAGTTTTTTATTCCCTCCTGTCTGACTAGGAAAGTATGATTTCCTTGGATGGAAGGAGAAAGGATAGTGTAGATGTGAGTCAGCCTGTTTAATTCAGTTACTGTGGCTGTTGGTTGCCTGTAATCCCAGCACTCTGGGAGGCTGAGGCAGGAGGATTGCCACGAGTTTGAGGCCAGGCTGAACTACATAACAAAGACCCTGTTGCAGAAAAGCAAAGCAGAGCACTCAGTTGAAGACTTGAGTGTTTCTGTATCTTAGAGACTTGGTTTATGATTTCAGTTTGTCACCATCAGCAATATATCTATGATGTTCTTAACAATGGCTCAGCTCATCCAATGCAAGGACAGCATTTCCTCTTTATGTGGTTTTTCTCATCTTGTCATCTTCCTGTCTACTGGAATGACTAAATACCATAGCAGAAAGGTAGATTTGCCCAGTTTCCTCACAGAGAAGATAATTAGGCTAACTTGGTAAGTCTAAAGAAGTATATTAGGTTGGTGGGCTGGGGATGTAGTTCACCTGTTCAGTGGTAGAGTGCTTGCCTAGCATGTGTGATGCTCAGGGTTCCACCCCTAGTTTCAAAAGAAGTATATCTGGGCCTCAAGGCCTCCCTAGGAGCTTTTGATTTTTTGAGATAGCCTTGGTATGTAGTGAAGACTGGTCCTTAACTTGATATGTAGGGCAAGGTGACTACTCTTGCCTCACCTTTTCCAGTGCTAGGATTACAGATAGACGCCACCAGGCCGAGCCTCCCTAGGGACTTTTAAGAGCATTCTAGTTTTAATCCTTCAGACATTAGAGCCAGTCAACTATTAACTGCATTATGTTAAGACTTCTCTTTTCTTTTGACTTATGAGCATGTGAGAAAAAGGTTCTGTCAAGGTCAGCCTGTTAGTACATAAGGAAGTGGTTGAGGAAGGGCAATGGTGAGAACTCAGGTAATATGAATGGGCCTAAGTGCTTTGGATGAGTAGAATGAATGCTTCACTGGTTCTTAGGTGATTAACACAGGTGGTGGAATGGGAAAAGAGATTGGCAAAGCAAAATGGTGGAAAGGCAAAGATACTCCCAACTTTTTAAATCTGTGTGTTCCTCTTAACCTTGACTTTCTCTTGCCACTTTTTTTTTAATGGTACTGGGGATTGAACCCAGGGCTTTGGACTGAGCTACATCCCCACCCCTTATTTTTTTACTGAGACAAGGTCTTGCTTAGTCCTTAAATTAACCGGGTGAGCTCAACTTTGCCATCCTCCTGCCTCAGCTTCTGAGATGGCAGGAGCTACAGGCATGTGCCACCATGCCCAGCTCTCTCATGATTTTTATTGTCAGGGCAGTGTTCTGTCTCTCTTAGGGAAAGGTACAAGTTATAAAGTGAGTCCTGTCGGGTGAAAAGTTGACTTTCAAGTGGAGATTGCAGTGAAAGGAATTTTCTTCCATTACTGTAGAGGTCTACTTTTTTAGATTCCTAAGAAAGATCTCTGAAACAGAAGCATGAAAAACCTTATAGTTGGGAAGCATTCAGTATTAGAGTAAAATACATGTCATTGCTGAATCAGAATTCATATACCTTTAAATACTTTTTAAAAAATTAGATCCATACTGATTTTTGTATTAAAATGCTTGATCTATTTAAATAGGTATCAAAAATTATCTTCAATCAGGATGTTGAACATAATGCATTCTTCATTTACCTTAGTGAATGTTGATAATAATAAAGTTATAGTTCTTTGCTGCCATTAGACACCCTAATGCCAAATGTGTGATAGACAAGGGCCTGATCCTAGCCACTGATCGGCTTCACAGCTATTGCAGAATGCAATAGGGAAGAAACATTTTTATGCCTGAATAAGAACAGTGTATTTGTGTGACATAGTAAAGGCTCAAGCCTCTGATTACTTGGTAATCATGTGAGGTAGATGATTTTATATTGTACCTGACGTCTTATGACAATCTAAACTTACCTTTGCTCTTTTAAAGTATCTAGTTTGACCCATCGACTTTTGATGAATGCATTTCTGGAGGGATTGTGACTCAGTTAAGTGCTTTAAAGAAGGAATCCTGTTTTGTATCACACCTGAATGTCACAGCACAGGCTTTTTGGAGTTTATTTAATTTGCACTCCAAGGGAACAGTGCCATCTACTGAATGGCCAGCATCAACTTGAGCAGCCCCTGAGTTTTCCTTGCAGAACTCTAGAGAAACCAGGTCCAGCCTCATTTGCAGGATTTAATGGGATCTTAGTACCAAGTGGAATTGTTGCCTGCTTAATTTTAATTATGTTTCCCAACAGGAGGCCTAAACACATGATGAAGAACTAATTCCACACTTGTTGGAATGCATGGAAGAGGAGAAACTTTAAGAAGTTGTTGGGACTTACATTAAAAACAATCTAGCAATGGTGAAATCATTAAATAAGTGGTGAAGAAAATTATTTTACTGAGGTGTTTTTCATTAGGAGGTCTGGTTATTGATGGCTTCTGCAGACAGTAATGAAGTACTTGAATACTTTGACTTTTTTTTTTCTTGCCCTTTTTTCTTTGTCTCAGTTTCTAAAGTGATGATTTCCAATTGAGTGAATTATTTGGCAGTGTATTTTGTTGTTGTTTTGGTGTATACTGGTAGTCTTATGTTTTTGTTATTGTTTGTTGTTTTCCAGAAACTGCCTGTTGTAGTAGCCATGGATAGAACTGGAGGTAGCAAAACCATTTGAAGGTCCATGGAGGATGAAGGTAGAGTAGAACTGTCAGAGGTAGATAAGAAGGAACTTGACAATATGAAATGAAAAGGAAGCTCAGAAATTTTTCCTGTAGTAGATTATTGTTGTGTATTTATTATACATCATTACTTAGAAACCATTTTTCTCCACCCTTAAAACCTGCCAAGAATCATGTTAAGCACTTTACATACGTTACCTGAAGTTTAGTAAAGAAATTTAACCAGTAGCATGTACTGTAGTTAATGAATGGCAGAGACAAGATTTGAGCTCAGGGCTAATATCCGTAAACACTATGTTGTACTGCTGATCTATTTAAGCTTATTCTTGTTGGTGACTGAACAAAAGATTTGAATCCAGGTTAGAATATTTCTGCCTTCACTGGAAAATACTTTTTTTTTTTTTTTAATACTGGGGATTGAACTTAGGGCCTTGAGCTTACAAGGCAGGTGCAGAACCACTGAGCTAAATCCCTGGCTACCTTTTTTTTTTGGATGCATGGTTAAATGGGTAAATAGGATTGAGATTTCACTACAGTCAGGAAGTATACATGAGGTAGACTGTCAAATGCTATTTGTTTTTTCCTACAATGTAAATTTGTTGACATTCCTTTTGCTATTTTATTAATTTAAAACCATAAGAAGTTTATTGAACCATGAAGTGAATTGTTTCACCCACCCATAGCCATTGTACTTAAAACATACTACTTCTAGGGAGGAGAGGTTGAGTTACTTGAAGTGTTTTCTGCTCTGTTTATTTTTTGTGGCAATGGTAAGTTGAGGATTTGTTAGTTGTCTTTCTATGTTTTGCTCACTCCTAAATATTTTTTAGGTGGTAGCATTTCAACATGGCAATAATATTCTGTATCCACAGCACAGTAAAAGTCAATCATATGCCAGTCTGAGGTCCTGTGGAAACTTGTTCTTATGCATGTTAGGTACATACACCGAATGAGTACCATGCTTCATATATACATATGTACCGATACTTTATTGAATTCATGTATCCTAATACCTGGTAACTATCGAGTGGTGTTCTTGTTTGTTTGTTTGTTTAACATATTCTGACCTTAAAAGATATCCTTATTACTTTAGAAGATTGGAAATCCTTGTTTTGCTATATCTAAAAACTTCTAAATGAGTTCATTGCTTTGTGTTGAGTATCCTAAACCCAGTCACCTTTTTAGGGCTTCTGTCTCCTCCTCTTCATATGTAAGGAATTATACTTGACCATATACCTCCCAGAAAACTTTGGGAATCATCATAATTCCCAACACTAGACAAGAAAAGTCTCCTTTTTGGAAAAGATGTATGTTTTAAAAATATCTGCATTTGTCCATTGTGTTAGCTTTCCGTTGCTGTGACAAATAGTGCTTTCCCTCTGTGAGAATAACAATTTAAAGAGGAAAGATTTATTTTGGCTCAGTTTTAGAGGTTTCGGTGCATAGTCAGCTGATTTCACTGTTTTAGTGCTGGAATAAAGCAAAAACATCATGGCAGAAGGGTGTGGCAAAGGAAAGCTGCTCATCTCAGGGCAGCCGGGAAGCGAAGAGAGAGAAAAAGAGCCAGGGAGCCTGGGTTAATGGTCTTTCTCCTCTCGTTTTTTGCTTTATCCAGGCATCTATCCTGTTGGATGGTGTTGCTCCACAACTTTGCTATTTCAGATACTAGTTGTCTCTGGAAACATTCTCTCAGACACAACCAGAAGTGTGCTTTATTAATATGCTAGGTGTTTCTCAATCCAGTCAAGCTGACAAACAAGTTAACAATCAAAGTTAACCATCGTATCCATTATTTACTTTGTTTGCCAAATGCTAGAATATAAATAAATGCTACCAGTGTCTGTTGCAACTTCTAAATCTCATGTGTACAATAGAATTGTTGATATTATGAGATATGACCATTTTTATTTAAAATTGTCATAAAATAACTACCAGTTTTCAAATTTTAGAAGAGTGGTTCCAGAGTGAATTTTCTAAACTCAGACTTACTTATGCACAGTATTTACTATTTGAAAAATACTTAGTATAACTGTTTAAGACATTTTGAACAGATAACTTTTTTACTTTAGTTTTCTTGTACACAGTATGTGAAGGGGGTACATCAATTTAAGATTCATTTCAGCTTGAAGGTGCTATGACTTCACTTCCAAAGGTGAATTTTACTAGCTAGTGGTTTTAGTTGGAAACTGGCCTAGATGCTTGTGACTGAACCCTGGAAATGGGTCTAGTATAAGGCAAGTACCATGGAAATCCTTGGCTCTCTGTATGTGTGGCAACGGAGAGAAGGATATCATCACTCCGGGAACTCATCAACTCCACTAGTTTCAGTTCTCCAGAAGCTAAGGGCCCTTGGCAGTGGACAGATCTTTTCCAAAAACAATGAAATGGGCCAGGATAGCAAGTTTTCCTAAAACAAACTGAAGAAATGTTGTGGTATATTTTTCCAGAAATTGTGCTTTCCATTCCCACCCTGACTTTATTATGTTTAGTAATGTTATTTCCTCATAAATATTTCTCTGATCTCTGTTTTAGCCCTTCTTTTTTGAACAATTTCATATTTCCTTTCATTTGTTCACTTGTTTGTTCAACAAATATTTATTAAGCATGTAAGTGCTCAGAATTCAGCAGTAGGCAAAACAGACAAACCTTCCTGCCATAATAGACTTTATATTTTTGAGAGTAAATAGAAATAAGTAGGGCTGGGGATTTAGCTTAGTGGTTCTGCCGCCTGCCTCGCAAGCGCAAGGTCCGGAGTTCGATCCCCGGTACCAAAAAAAAAATAGAAATAAGTAAAGGATATATGATATTAGTGCTCAATATTGTAGAGAAATATAGAGCAGGGCAAGAAGATAAAGTAAGCTTTTTTGGTGCATGATTGTAAATTTAAAAAGAGTGGTGAGGCCAGGTCCTCACCAATAAGGTGGCATGTGACAAAAGACTTGATGGTGAGGACTGAGCATGTATATAGATGTCTGAGGTAAGAAGGTTGCAGGCAGAGGAAGCAACAGGCCAAAGTCCTTGAGGCTCATGCATAACTGGCATGGATGAAAAAGAATGAGGAAGGGGTAATGGAAGCTGCCGGATGACTTTGAACAGAAATGTGATACAATCTGACATGAACTTTAAAAGGGGATTTGTTACTTATCCTTATATTTTGAGACTAGACCATAGTGAGCTAGTATGGATACAGGGAGACTACTTAGGGGGCCAGTGAAATAAGTTTGGTGAGAGACGATGTGTCTGGTAGGGGTGATGATTTGATTGGATTCTGGTTGTATTTTGAACATAGAGCCAATGGGAATTTCTAACTGGGATATGGGGTTATATGAGAGAGGAATCAAGCCTGGAGAATGAGAGAGAATAGGAGTTTGGTTTAAGATATTATTAGGTTTGAAATGTCTGTTAGAGACATTTATTTGAAAGTTGCACTGAGTGGAAATCAATGGATGGTTACAGGCTGACTATAATCTCGAGAGTTGATATTATTTTCCTTCTCCATTTTTTAAAAAGAATTCATATTTAATCCCTTTGATGGCTGGAATAAAAACTTTGCTCCAGTAAGAGTTTGAGATACTTCTGTACTGTACATCTTTATTCTTTCAAGGGCCTTAATTTATCCTACAAAGCCTTGAATTTATTGTAGTGTGTGTGTGTGTGTGTGTGTGCGCGCGCGCGCGCACGCGCGTTACTGGGGATTGAACCCAGGGTCTCACACATGATTGGCAAATACTCTGCCACTGAGCTACACCCCGGCCTTTTTTATTTTTTGAGAAAGGATCTCACTAAACTGCTCAAGGTGTCCTCAAATTTGTGATCCTCCTGCCTCAGCCTCCAGAGTAGCTGGAGTTAGAGGTGTACATTACCATGTCCGGCTCAAGAGAGAAAGAGGTCAGAAACCTACACACAGCACCTGGTATTCCCCAGCAGTTTTCCTCCAAGTGCTAACCAGACCCTGTTCTATATTTTAATTTCTAAAGACCCTTGATCTCAAAAGAAATGTTTTCCTCTACGGACAGGACAATTTGCAAACAAAATATGAGAATAAAAACATCATTCTTTATTGCCCTTTAAAAATGTAAGAATAGGGCTGGGGATTTAGCTCAGTGGTGCCACTGCCTGCCTCTCAAGTGCAGGGTCCCGAGTTCAATCCCTGGTACCAAAATATATATATAATTGTAAGTTGAACAGTTTGGTTCTTCCTCAAACTTAACTTGGTAAAAATGGTAACATTAGAAATGTCATTATGGCCCAGCAGTTCTACAAGTATCTGTTATACTCAAGAGAGTGGAAGACACATGTTCCCACAAAAGATTTGTACACCAGTGTTCAGAGCAGCCTTATTCATAATAGCCAAAAAGTTGAAATAGCCCATATGTCTTCTTGGGCTTGATGAATGGATAAATGTGGTATATCCAAACAGTGGAATATTATTCAGTGTTATCGCTTGTATGTAGATGTTCCCCACAAAGCCTCATGCAGGCATAGGTAGGGCTTTTTAGAGGTGGCTAGTTCTAGAGTGTGTGATGCTGGGTTCAAGGGTACCCCACCCTGGGTGTGAGTGCTACCTGGGTAGCCTGCATGGAATATAAGGGAAAGAAAGAGGGCTGCTGTGGTTGCTTGCTGCTGCTGCTTTGCTACTTCGCTGGCTTTTGCCTGCCATGAATTGGTTCTCCTCTGCAGTGCCCCTCTGCCATGCCACCCTGCCTTGGAGCCAGCCGACTATGAGCTGAAACCTGTAGAAACTCTGAGCCAAATAAATCTTTCTTCCTTTACCTTTAGGGGTCTCGTATTTTATCTTAGCAGTGAGAAAAGTAACTAAGACATTCAGTCATTAAAAAGAATGACGTACAAATACATTCTAAACATTATACTGAATAAAAGAAACCAGACACAAAAGGCCCCATGATTGAATGGTTCCATCCATTGTATGAAATGTTTAGTATAGGTGGATCTGTAGAGACAGAAAGATTAGTGGTAGCCAAGAACTACAGAAGGAGATAGGAACGGACAGCTTAATGGGCACTGGGTTTCCTTTCAGGGCAATGAAAAAGTTCTGGAATTAGAGAATGGTGATGTGTGGACAATGTGAATATACTGAAAACTACTGCAATGTACAATTTGAAGACTAAATTTTATGATAAATGGATTATATCTTGATTTTTTAAAGGATAAAAGGAAAAATGTTTGTGTGTGCACTCCTGTGTACAGAAAAATAAAACAACCTATGGGTACCTGCTATCTAAAGCAGAACTGCTTTCCCAGGAGAGATGAATGAAGCAAGAATTACCACACCCAACCTGGTTTAGCTTGGTTTGCTTATGAGGCTGAGTGAAGATACTTAGCTTGTCCAAATAGAAATCAGGAGGTAGTTTGTGATAACTCAAGGATGAGTCTAATTTCTTTAATACTCATTTTCATGGAGATGACCTAAATAAGCAAAAGAAGGCTTTATGATTATCATGTCTGTGTGTTTCAGAGAGCAGGAAGCAGCTAATAAGTAAGTTTATGAGACCTTAAGTCAATAAAGGCAGCTTGTTTTTTTATACCTATAATTTTAAAATAAGGAGCATTCAATTTGCAATATTTTTTTTAGCAAACTCAAAATGATACTTACCTTATTTAAAAACATTACCATCAAAGATTTGCCTGTTTAGAAAGCACATGAAAGGATTATCTTTACTTTTCATATACCACTTTTCTTTAATCCTAATTTTTACTGAGATATAATCTTATACCATAAAGTTTACCCCTAAATTTATTTTGAAATAAAAAAGTATCTTTTTTCTTTTGTACAATAAAAAGTTCTAAAAGTAGTACATATTATTTGATGCCTGTTATATGGATGGCTTAATATATTTTCAGCATTTGAAGGGCACATATGTGAACCATGCAAGAACTGTGACAGGGAAGTTAGACTTTTATGTAACTGACTCCAACATCATCCTAAGAACTATGCTGTAGCAGCATTTTAAAGGAAATGCAATTGGGCCCAGAAAAGGGATACTTATGCAATTGGGGAGAAGCAGTTTGGGGTGGGGGCTGGCATTTGATTTATGCCTGAAAAGGTCCAGTAGGATTTCAACTGTCTGGGAGAAAGGTGAATTACAGGCCAATGTAATAAAATGACAAAGCCGTTTAGGTGTGTGATGGAGAGGAAGTAGAAACAGGAGTTGACAGCATCAGATTTTACAGGCCTTGGGTGCTATTTTAAGAAATTTAGGTTTTATTCTGTGGCACCTGTTTAAATTGATTAGAGGTGTAATCAAATGTGTGAGAGCATTGGTGATAAAAACACAATGATGGAGAGAGTGAGTGTTGGCAAGGAGTCAAGTTAGGAGGCATTTAATGGTAAGCAAATAAACTAAGGCAATGGCTTTGAGATTAGTAATGGAGTGCTAGGCCAGGTGTAGTGGCACACGCCTGTGATCCCGGCACTCGGGAGGCTGAGGCAGGAGGATCACCATGCGTTCAAGGCCAGCCTGAGCTACATAGTGAGACCCTGTCTCAAAAAAAAAAGGCTGGGCCACTTTCTGAAGCAGTTCTGGAAGTACTCTTTCAAGAGTGTCTTTAGTTGAGCTGTTGTGACTGCTTTGATGTCTTGAATTGACTCAAAGTGTTTACCTTTCATGGTCATTTTGACTTTAGGAACGAGCCATGAGTCACACAGTCCAGAGCCAATGAATAAAGTAAATGAGAACACACCGTAATGTTTTCATGAGCCCTCCTTTCTGTTGGATGGCACTCAGCACCAGTATTCACCATAATTTCTGGTCACACCTCATAGTCACAAAAGAAGACTTCCAGAACTGCTAAGTGGCCTGAATAATGGAATAAATGTCTTTGAAGCAAGGGAGATTATTTTGAGAGGGATTAAAATTACTGTAATAGGGGCCGGGGATTTAGCTCAGTGGTTTCACCACCTGCCGCGCAAGCGCAAGGACCTGAGTTCAATCCCTGGTACCAAAAAAAAAAAAATTACTGTAATAATTTAAAAAATTTAAACATTCACTGTATATTTTGGTCACACATATAGTATCTGTTACACACAATATGTATTTACTAACTGTTTGCAGCTTATTTACATCCCCCTTTGTGAGAAAGGAGTGAGGAGATAAGTGTAAAAGGAATGTAGAAAAATATTAAGGAAACAGACCATTTACTAAGTTGACTGGGCATCAGTGGTTGACCAGAATAATTGAGGTGGGTGTTTGTTGCTGCTGCTGTTTGTTTGTCATAGTTGGGATCAAACTCAGGACCTCACCCATGCTACCACTACATCTCCAGCCCTAGTTGAGGTTTTGATTCACAGCTGCTATCTGAAAGGCTCAGGAAATGATGTAGAATTATTCATACTCTGCATTGTTTAAATTATAAAAAAAATATTTTATTGATTTTATTTCAGTGTATTTATTCACTAACCAGTAACATTTTTGTTTCTGCATTTGTTTGATTTAAGAGAACAATCTCAATAATCAAACTTTTCATCTTTTCCTATGTATACATTTTCTAGATATTTTGTTTCATTTCTTTAAGTTTCATCAGAAAGGTTATTGCAATTTAGAATTTAAATGTTTTACATCTACTTTGGGAGGTCAGTTTACAGAGTAACAGATTGTGTTATAATGTGTAGTAACTCAAATAAAAACTTCTGAATGGTGACTTTGATATTATAATGGAAATGGTGTATTGTCCTTGTTCAGTCATTCATGTTTTTAGATAGAATGGGAACTTTTTATGACATCAGCTGTGTGCTGAGTGCTGAGTCTTATTTAGGAGGCAGGAGTTTCCAATCACATGTATTTGATTTGCTATGCATTTTGAGAAATTTATTTGAAAGTTGAAATAAATATTGAAGTATACGAAAGCATGGAGAGTTCTGAATAGATGATTAAATTAGGTATGAACTTTTCAAAACTTTACACTCACCATAACGTAGTTCTCATCTCTGTTAGTGTTCTTAGAAATCAGTCACATTTGAAAATCCAGTTCTGTGTCAACAGAATCTGGTTGCACTTTTTTTTTTTGGTATCAGAGATCGAACTCGGAACCTTGTGCTTGCAAGGCAGGCAATGGAACCACTGAGCTAAATCCCCAGCCCTAGCTACACTTTATATGACATACTTTGAAAGTATTTTTTGAACTGCAAAGAAGCAAAACATATGACATAGACTTTTCTTAACTGATTGAAAGTTGTTTATAATTTAATTGAACTTAAGTAATTTTAACACACCTAGAGGCATATTGACCAAATATGTGGAGTATCGCCACACTTCAGAGATAAAAGAGTCTTAGAGTTGTCAACCTTTTGAAAATTGTCAAAACTTTTACATTAGTGGCTCTTCTTAAGAAATACACAGATTGGCATATACCCTACTGAAGTGCAATCAGGAAATGGTGTTGATTGATATGACTGGCATTCCTCCACCAATTTCTACAGCTCCCAACAACAGTTATTAGCTAAATACTTGTGTATATGTCATAACTGACTGTGAATTTTTGATACACAGGTGTCTTACCATTATAGTAAACAAGGCAAGCAGATTTTGTTGGCAGCCTGAAAAAGATTTGTGAGATGAGTTTCAGTGGCTAGGATCTAGAGCAGTGGTGGTGAACCTACAGCATGCGTGTGGCAGCGGGCTGTTCGTATCATTGAAAGCTCTAAAGGGTTCACCATCACTGACGAGGCTAACTTGTGAAGCAGGTAGTATTAGGTAGAATAGACTCTTTGGTTTGGGTCCAGGCTCGGTGCCAAAATTACAGAGCTCCATTGTTCATAAGATAGCCACTCGCTACATGTGGCTGTTGACCACTTGAATGTGGCTGGTCCTAAGATGTGCTGTATTGTAAAATATACAGTAGACTTTGAAAACTTAGTACAGTAACAAAAATGTAAAATAACTCAATTCTTAAATTGTGATTAAATTTTGAAATGATGACTGTTATTTCATTAACTAAAATATTAAAATTAACCTGCCTCTTTTTACTGTATAATGTGGCTACCAGAAAATTTTAAAGTATATATATGGCTGGCATTTATGGCTCACGTTATATTTTAACATTACTGTCATAAGGAAAAAGAGATTATGTTGTTTTCTTAGCTTGCAGAGGTTCAGGGGAATGCTCCCTCAGTATTCTTTAGATACACCTATTCCAGCTGACTTGCCTGGGTCAGTGTGTATTACAGTTTTGTTTTGAGAATTATTGCCTACAAGCAGCCACTGTCTCTCCTCTAACTCTTCCAGTTGATATATTAAAAAGAAAAAGGTCACTCCACTATCTCTAATGTTTGTTTGCTAACTCTTGATCACCAGCTTTAAGACAGGTGATAAAAAATAAATTTATAGCTGGTATTCATTGGGCACTTGGGATGTACCAGATAAAATCTCGAATCCTCACATCAATTCCGCAAGATTTATAAGATGAAGAAACGGATTCAAATACCTTTGTCTTTGCCCTGGGCCAACTACGAAGTGACAAAAATCAGGATTTCAGCTGTCTGCCTGGTTCTAGAACCAGTGTTCTTTCAGCTAATGTAGCCTCATTGTTTTGTATTTCCTGTATGTGCCCTTTAATATGAAGCAGAGTGCTGTATATAGAGGGGTCACTTGCCAAATGGTGTTGACTGAGAGTTGCTTAGGATCCTTGAGTTGATTTCCTTTGTTTTGGTAAATGATTTTAGCGCCCCTTGCACCAAGCCACCCCCACCCCCCAATTTGGTACTTAAAGAGTGGCCCAAGAGTTCATGGAGAGAATTTAGTTTTTTAAAAAATTGAACCAACATCCAGCAATGGTGGCATATACCTGTATTCTCAGCACTTAGGAGGCTGAGGAGGAGGATCATCGTGAGTTCAAGGACAGTCTGGGCTACATGGTTCAAGGTTACCCTGAACTACATAGCAAGACCTTGTCTGGGAAAAAAACCAAAATGCTTTTAATTGACTAAACTATATTTATCATGTACAACCTCATGTTTTGAAATAGGTATGTATTGTGGAGCAGTTGCATTATGCTAACTAGTGTATGCATTAACCTCACATGAATTTTTTGTGGCGAAACCACTTACTACTTTCCTAGCAACCTTCAAGAGAGACTTACGTTTAATGAGTCTTTGAGCAGTATAGATCACCTAAAGCCTGTGACAGAGCATCTTTCTCATTGTGAAAATCAGTCCACAAAGATATTTCAGTTGCCTTCAGAAAGAAATACAAGAAGACTCTCCTCTGAATACCAGGAATATCATATAAAGAAGACCGACTGTATAAGAAGGGGCTTTTTATAAACAAAGAGGGTTGAAGTAAAATAATGGGATAGAATAAGCATATTAAGCAGGATAAATTTTGTATAATCCTAGGTCATCTCTTAAAGGCCATGTCCTTGACATTGTTGCATTAAGAATGAGAGCAAAGGGAAATTGTGTGTTGGCATACTAGTTGCTAAATTAGAATAGATGTGATCACATCTGCTCTGGAAGGCTGGATGCTGCATTCACTCACTCTCCTACCTTCACTCAGGTTCCAGTAAGTGGTAGTGACTTTGGAAAGATAGAGAAAAGGAAGAACAAAGAGCTTTGAAGGGTGAAAGACTAGGGAAGCGGGCAACAAAAGACTTAGGCAAGTTCAAAGTGGGCAGCACTCTTAAAACATGTATTGATGATACTAAGAGCTATGTAAGATACTGTTATTTCAGGAAAGAAGCTGATTCACTAGAAAGAAAATAAAAATTTTAATTAGGTGCTTTGGATTCAGTTTTTCTAACTATCATTACCCTAACCCTGTAACCTTAGGCGATTATAGAATCTGAGATAATCATTATCTTTCTTCTCTGGATTTCTTTTATGAGTAAGAGCATGAGAAGTTGAAAAGACTTTGTTCATGCTCATATGCTGTATATATTGTTATTAATACTGTAGACTTAATTATTTACTCCTTATCTGAAGTATTACCTACGTAAAACTTACTGGGAGGAAAAAAAGTGTATGCAAGAACCACCCATGTTATGCTTAAGAGAAATGAGAGTTAAATGGCCAACTTAAATAGGGCCAGTTTGGCTTTCATCCCTGGCTTTATAAAAGAGACAGTGGCAGCCTTGTGGGTGAGGGGAATGTGAACCTAATTACCTACTTAATCACTCGTCCCTTTAACCCCTTTAAAACTGGTCAATTACATAATGGGTATACACATGATGTTTCTCTGAATGAAAAGCTCTGTTGGATAGCTATTGTTTTAATTTTTATATATTCACAGTATTACATTTGTTTTGGATTTCTTTGAGGCTCATAGTCTTCATCTTCCAACTTCCAACCAAGTTAAGAAAGGGTTGCTATAACTACCAGATGGCAGGCTTTCCTAATCCTGTGCTGGATGCCAACAGACTAGTAACCGAATAGATGCATGCAGAATTAAAGCACAGCAGTTGAAGTATTATTTAAATTGCTCACCTATCAAATTTAACAAAAAGATTAATTGAATACATTCATGTTTCTATCAGGACAATCCCAGGCTGCATCTCTAATTTGTGTTCCATGTAAAATGCTGGATATGAGAATATTTTGCCAAGCACTGGTATGAAATTTGCTTGGGATCCAGCTGGCAGATGGAGCATATCTGGGGAACAGAATTCATAGGGGGATGGTGTTCCTGGTGTACAATTACTTAAAGATCAGTTGATTTTAAAATTTCCAAAAATTTTATTTACTATTACAAAAATGTATGTAGTCCAAATATTATATACTTCATGCTTATATATTGTGTTCTTACTATTGGGAAAATAACAGCAAGAACAATAAATTCATCATACTTTACTCAATTGTTTTTCATTTCTACTTTGAGTTCCTGGCATCGTAACTTGCTTCTTCCATTAATCTCTATGAATAAGAAAGATATGGAAGTGCAGATGGATTAAATTAATAAATAAGTGGGGCATGGTGAGCACACCTGTAATCCCAGCACTCTGGGAGGCTGAGGCAGGAGGACTGCAAGTTTGCGAACAGTGGCTTAGTGAGACCTTGTCTCAAAATTTATAAAATAAAAAGGTCTGGGAGTATACCTCAGGACCAAGGCCCTAGGTTCAATCTCTAGTACCACAAGAAAAACAAAAGTCTAATAAATAGTGTAAACAATTAGCTTTCTACATAAGGATAGTTATAAACTCATACTGTTTAAGAAAGGTAGATTGACCCAGAGGCCACTTGGTACAAATGAAAAGGATCAAAGATGACATTAGACTTGAAGAACTAATATGGGTCTGAAATTAACCATGTGTCAGTATAATAATACATTGTCATTTTCACATGAAGAAACCTCATGCTCGCGTAGCATTTTGTACAATATGATCTGTAAATCATTAGTTCTAAGAGATTTCCCAGGAAAAATAGTTCCAAATCTGTTTAGAGAACTACATTCTGTATACTCTTTCTCTTAAAGATTCATAATGCACCTTAGAATAGCAAAGACTGAGAAGCAATGCTATTAATTACCACTTTATCTTTTTTTAAAATTTCAGTCTATCTCCATTTAAATATGGCAGTAGATCATAGAAATCATTCTTTAGAAAAATCAATCTTTGTAGTGGAACTGTTGTTTTGTAGAACACACGCAAGCGAGTGCCCTTGAATCATGAATTAGCAGACTTCAAAGTTTTTGTGAATTTTCTTTTCTTGAAAATTCACAATTAAAATTAAATTTGGTAGTTACAAATATACTTACTATTTAAGTATTTGGGAAATATAATACTTAAATAAAAGTTGTTTTAAGCCCATCAAATGGAGACTGGGTAAAGAAGATGTGGTTTTTTTTTTAAACGGAGTACTACTGAGCCGTAAAGAATGAGAAACTGGAGACATTTGTAGCTAAGTGGATGCACATTGAGGCCATACTTTTTTAAGTGAAATAAATAGGACACACGTGTAAATACCAAATAGTTTCTCTGGTGTGAAAAACTAAAAGTGTAAAGAATCAAAATTTATAATTGATATTGTGAAATAGGGAGAAAATGTCTAAAGGAGTAAGGGAAGTGGGAGGGGTAGGAGAAAGGAAAGAAAGGAAAAGGAAAAACGTGAGAAAAAGAAAAAATGGAAACAAAGTCTGCAAGTAGGAAAGGGTGGAGGTGGGGTGAAGGGAGGGCAGGGGAATGGGGAAAAAATAAGAACCAAATACATCATGTAAAGATACAAGATCCCAGTGATGAATGTAACTGTATTGTATACCTAAAATGTACCCATAAACTAGATGGAAAAAAAAAAAAGTTGTTTTAAAATCAGTATTTATAAGGCCATTTTGCATAGAAACGTTAATCTCTGTAGGGGGTGTCTTATTAATATTGACATGAATATTCAGGCATTTTGGTGTTTTTGTTTAAACAAAAAAATTATTTACTTTTGTATTTCTTTAGCCAAGCTGTTTTATGATTTGTGTGTGTGTGTTGTTGTTTTTTGGTACTGGGGATCGAACTTGGGACCTTGCGCTTGGGAGGCAGGCGCCGGAACCACTGAGCTAAATCCCCAGCCCTTGTTTTATGATTTGAATTGTATATTTTTTCAAGAATAAAATAATCTTCAGTTATTTTAAATTCAGCTATTAGCGATGTTTTGATGGCAGTTAAATCTGTGGTTGTTTTCTTTTGAATTGAAAGGAAAAATCAAACATTTCAATAATACAAGAAACTGTTTTATAATCAGTTATTTTAAATGAGGTTCTGAAATTCACCCTAGACAATGATATTTTACGGATGCACAGGTTACTTATCTATATCAAAACCTACTATTTAGAGTTTCTAACCTGAGTGTATGTCAAGGATTTTAAGCATTTCTTTGCTTCCTATGAATTCTTTAAAAAATGACATCTGAGAATTTTTTTTACATGTCACGGCTAAATATGGGTCTTGAATCATCTCTTAGTTGGAAAACTGGGAATTTATATCTTTTTTGTGAGTAATAGAAAATATTATTGTATTTGTAGACAAATTTCTAAGTATAAGCCAGTACATAAATTAAGTAACAACAAAAAGCTTAACTAGCTATGTTTAAGGTTTGGGGACATGTCTGAAAATGTAGCATTTTACCAGAAAATAAAAAGTTCTCTTGCCATTAACCACCAAACCAAGTCACAAAACCAAATCATGAGACAATATTTTATTTTCAGTTGAATTTGAAAATCATAAATGTTAGCTTTGGCTTACCATTGCTGAAATCACTAAAAATGGCATGTTCAATGTTAGGTAGTATTTATGACTAGGCCATCAAACACCAAATGAAATTTTGAGAGAGGGATTCTTTCATGCTGAACTATAAACATTTTTCCCCTAGTGTTACGTTAAACTGTCCTTAAGGGGGCTGGGGATTTAGCTCAGTGGTTTCACTGCCTGCCTTACAAGTACAAGGCCCCAAGTTCAATCCCTGGTACCAAAAAAAAAGAAAATGCAGAATAAACTGTCCTTAAGGTAATTTTCTTATCTTTATTATTTCCTTTCTTCAAACCATCCATCCACTCAGCACCCCCTTGCTGCTGTATTTGTTTGTTTTGCAGTAATGGAGATTAAACCCAGGGCCTTCACACTGAGCTACATCCCCAGTCCTATTTCATTTTTTTATTTTGAGACAGGGTCTCACTAAATACCAAGGGTAGGCTTGAGCTTGCAGTTCTGCCTCAGCCTCCCTGAGTGTTGGGAGTACAGGCAATGCCACCAGATCCAGCTTACTGCTGTATCTTCATGGATATTCCCTTTCTACTTCCATCCCAAGCCTACCCATCAGCATTCCATATTTGAAAAGAATCAAAGGTAATAAGGAGTAGATTGACTAGAACTGTTTATTCTGAAGGATATTGCATGGTGAGGAGGCCTAAGGATTAATTCACTATTAAAATTAATTCCACGAGGAAGGAATTGCCCAACATCTGGGACCAACAGCTTGAAACCCAAGCTAGACTAG
This sequence comes from Heterocephalus glaber, assembly GCF_053883595.1. NCBI lineage: Eukaryota > Metazoa > Chordata > Mammalia > Rodentia > Bathyergidae > Heterocephalus > Heterocephalus glaber. The sequence goes on along the minus strand of NW_028258320.1, from coordinate 73,795,413 downwards.
CTGGCAGAACCAAAGCCACACTTGGAAAGCTGTCTGCTGTCCTCTGGCGCTCTCTCCTTTCTGCTACCAGTGATAGCGTGAATCCTTTTGGACTAGTATAGGCATTAGAAGCACTTGAAGTGCTTGTTAAAATTAGACCCCTATGGTCACCTTCTGATTCCTTCAGTCTGCAGTAAGACCCAGTAACTTGCATCCTGGTGAGTTTCCCTGTGATATTGCTGGTTAGAGGCGAGATGTGCTGCCCTTTTTTTTTTTTAAAGACATTAGGAAACCTTTTTGAATCTTCTCTCTTCCTTTTGTCTCTTTTGCCACCTCATCCCTACTAACACCTGTTACCTCCTGTTCTTCTTACTAGTTTTACCTGCATTGGTTCTTATATTTGTTTTTTAAACCATCTACAGTAAAACAGCATTGTACTGTAGAGTTAGTTTATATTATTGTAACTGAAAAGTACCAATCCTGGAATTCTTTATGCTTTCTCCAAATTATTTATCATGAGAACATTCCCTTTCATAGTTTAGAAAGTACATCTTCCTTTTAAAGTTGTCACATTTTAATTTTTATTGGGTTTTTTATTTTTTTGGTACCAGGGATCGAACTCAGGACCTTGCACTTGCCAGGCAGGCATGGTGCCACTGAGCTAAATCCCCAGCCCCATTTTAATTTTTAAATTCTTATACCCTCTGAGGTACTATCATGTGTGATCTTCTCGATTCATATTGACTTGTTAGGTCACAGCATACTATTTCATAAAAGGATGTGCAGATCATCCCTCAGAAGCAGATAGTCAAGGCCAGGGATGTAGCTCAGCAGCACAGTGCCTGCCTGACAAGCACGAGGTCCTGAGTTTGATTCACTGGTACAAAAAAAAAAAAAAGAAGCAGATAGTAAGTCTTTTAACTAGTCTCCTGGAATTAGAAGTTAAATGAAAAAGAGGCTCCCTGTCTTTAAGAAACTGTTGCTTTGGCCACAGACATTACAGCCTCTATTTGTTGAGTCTCTCTCTGGGCCTGGTTAACCAGACTAGTGCTTTCTGCTTCCCAGAAACTGTCAGATATGTTTTCTGGGAGACAGAGGTATGAACATACTAGGTGTGTGATAAGAAAGTATGAAAATGCTACTTGGAAAAAACTGATCGTAACACTTAGAAGTCATATAGTTTGGCTTTCTCATTTTACATAGTGAGAAATGGAATATTTCCTGCATTTGCCCAAGGTGTATAGCTAGTCAGTCACCAATCACTTGACCACTGTTTCAGTCTTACCTCAGAGCTTCTTCTGATCCTTGATGTTGGGATGAGGGGAATTTTTGTGGCATTCTCAGGTAGTAAACTAGCCATGTAATTCATCTTCTTAAGAAATTAACTGATGTTTTGCAGGTGGGAAGGGGACTAAGAGATGGAGGAAGGGCGGGAGATGGGACGTTAAAAAAATTAAGATATATTGTACGCATGTACCAACTCCCTGTGATGAATGTCATTATTGTGCACTGCAAACACATGCTAATAAAAATAATTTTTAAAATTAATTGCATCTCATTTACTTTTAAAATCATAAATTTTTAGTTTTTAAAAATTTATATAAATCCAAAGGAAAGAAAGGACAAGGAAAAAAATGGAAACAAAGCTTTTGTAAACAAGGGGAAGGGGGTTGAAGGGAGGAGAGGGGAATGGGGAAAAAAGCAAGATTAGCATGTACAGGTACAAATTCCCCGTGATGAATGTTATCATTATGTACCAATAAAATTTTAAAAACATACACAAAAAATTTACATAAATCCAAAGAAAGCACTATCATAACATTCACTGTGTGCATTTAGCAGTCTATTTTTAAAACAATATTTATTTTTGACTATAAAAATAATATAGGGCTGGGGATGTAGCTCAGTGGTTCCGCCCCTGCCTCACAAGCACAAGGACCTGAGTTTGATCCCCAGTACCAAAAAAAAAATAGCTTATACCTATAAATGTAAACTCATTAAATATTGGGGAAATAAGTTATTAAATAAAAATCAAGAATAAACTATCACTTAAAGGTAACCTATTATACTAGGATAGGCTATGTATGTTTATAAACATGGAGAATTTGGTGAGTTAATATACTAGTACATTTTTCATTATGTGCACTTCAGTGTGGATTAAATGGGGTGAAAGAGAGTTTGTGAGGAGACCCAAGCTCAGCTGTCATGTGGCTCCCATCCTTCAGAGCCTTCAAATCCTGCCCTAGATTTTACAACCAACTAGTAAGAGAAGAGAAAGACCTTGGAGGACTCAATAGTAGGTTTTAAGAACTGTGGCTCAAACCTAGGAGAGCAGTATAAGAATTACTTTGCAACCCGTTTTATTAAAATAAAACATTTAACATTATTCTTATTGGAATTTATGCAGCTCTTACAAACCCTCTCATCTATTGATTTAAATAGTTCTTCTCTAACTGCTCTCTAAAAACACATTGTTTTGTATTTTCTAAAGACATGTGTATATATATATATATATAGGATTTATATGTTTGAGTCAGTAATCCTACACCAAACAATTTACCCATAGGGTCCAAATATGAAAAGTTATATGCATTAAGAAGAAAATATTATCTGTAAAGTAGTAAAAAATTAGAAATACACCTGGATGTGCCCCCCACCCTGTACTGGGAATCAAACTCAGAATCTTACACTTGAGATGCAGGTGTGGTGCCACTGAGCTAAACCCTGGCTCACTTGAATGTGTTTTACACTTAATCTTGGCCAAAAGGCCCAGTCGTGATACCCGAATGTGATTTGAAAGGGACACTCAAATAAATTTTGGTAACTGCACACATCATTGGAATATAATGCAGCCAATAACAAATATGTTTTTCATTTGCTTAGGTGTCACAAGTGAGGTAGGCAAATTTATGGAATAGTATGTGTGATATGTAAATTTGAATGTGTATATGTGAAGAAATATGTATAATGGATGTTTCAGTGATTATCTGAGCTACTAGATGTGTTTAACTTTTAAAAATGTTTTAGTAGTTCTTAAATAGTGCAAATCATTTTATAAAGTCAGTAAAACTAGTGAAAATATTATTAGAAAGTAAAAAAAATATAGAAATATGCTCAAATATTCTCTATAAAGGAGCCCTCAAGCCCCTGGCCACAGACCAGTACCATGACCTGTTGGACTGGCCTGAACAGCAGAGGTGAGTGGCAGGTGAGTGAGCACAGGAAACTTCTCTGTACTTACAGCCCCTCCCGTTTCTTGAGTTTCTCCCTGAGCTCCACCCCCATCAGACCAACAATGGCATCAGGGTCCCTTCAGAGCATAAACCCTGCTCTGAACTGCGCAGGCACAGGCGAGAGATCTCAATTGTGTGCTCCTTATGGGGATTTAATGCCTACAATCTGAAATCTGAGGTGGAGCTGAGGCAGGGATGCTAGGGCTGGGGAGTGTAATTATATCTCACAAACATAGTAATAAAAAAAAAGAAACTAAAACCTCACCCCCACCCCTTTAACTCCCATCTCTGGAAAAATCGTCTTCCATTTAACTGGTGCTTGGTGCCAAAACAAGGTTGGGGACCACTGCTCTATGGTGTGTTTTCAACCTCCTTAATAAATTCTTGTTATTTGGTACAAAATGTTTGAAGTCACATTTAACCTGGAGAAGTCTCACTATAATAAAACTCCAGACCTTGTATATAGTGATCTTTGCTAATAAGCAGCAGGCTTAATTGCTGGCTTCTAATCTTCTAAAGTAGAAGCCATGTACATTTAGGTATTTAGGACGCACATTTTTAGTAAACTGCATTCTTGGGCTATTGCTGTGATCTCTCTCTCTCTCTCTCTTTTTTTTTTTTGGGTACCAAGGATCAAACTCGAGTCCTTGCACTCGCGCACAGGTGGCAAAACCGCTGAGCTAAATCCCCGGCCCATTGCTGTGTTCTCTTACTAAACCAGTTCTTACAGTTACTGCCTGTTTTATTTACTATCGGGCCCATACACTATCCATTATATTCTTTCTTAAGAAGCTGACTTGATCTGCATTCACAGCTAGAATATGCACACAGGATCTGAAGTAACTCCTGGAGCCCAAGTCATATCTCCCTTAGCCACTTCCCTTTGTTCTTTTGCCTTAGCTTCACATTTCATAGATCTTAGGTACCAAAATACCTTTATAGATCTGCTTTTTAGTGTGTTTTTTCCTTTTAAAATCGATATATTACTCAAGTTTGAGAAATGATGTTTTGAGGGATTTCTGGCTGTATGTGGCAGATCGGAGATAGTTTGGGCAAGGGGGTAGTCATATTTTCATAAAGCCTCGTGCTTTCTTTCCTAGTGGGAATTACAAAGGATGATTGGGTAGGTAGACTAGCTTGAACATCTTCCTTTCAGCTTCCTGCCTGTTGCTGCCCAGAAACCTTCCAGATGTTAGAGACTCAAAGCTGGCCCTCTCTAGATCTCTCACTGCTTTGCCTGTTGCTTCTGGCTTTGATGCTGCCTAACTCTGCCAGGGTAATCATGCTGCTGCTTGCCACACTCACCTACTCGGTTCCTTACCTCCTCTTTCACCCTCTTCTCTAAGTTACCACCTGATTTAAAAGTTCTCCTACCCCAGTTTACCCAGATGCTGATTCAGAGCAAGATTCAGTTAGTGAGGTGAAAAGAAAAACAATTTTTAAATACTCTTAAAGTGTGTGTCCCAGAACATAGGTGGAGCAACTAAAGAAGGAGCACTATGGCCCCAACCCCTAGGACCTTTGTCCTTGACATCAGTTACTTGCATCAAAGATACTACAAACTGTTGGCTGAAGTTCATTAGGAAATATATCAAGCACCCTTGTGATGTTAAATAAAATTGCAGAATACTATATCAGCAACCTTTTTTTTTTGAGGCAGGGTTGGTCTCACTTTGTAGGGCAGGCTGGCCTTGAACTCACAGAGATCCTCCTGCCTCAGCTGGGATTACAGGCATGTGCCACCACACCCACCTGGCTCCATCAGTTATCTATTGTAGATAACATTACCCCCAAATTCAAAATTTAAGACTATAAACATTATTTAACAATCTTTGTGCATAAGGAATCCAAGAGCATATTAGCTGGGTGGTTCTGCCTCAGGATCTCTCATGAAGTCACAGTCAAGCTGCTGGCTGGGGCTTCAGTCCTCTCAAGGCTTGACTGGTGCCAGAGGGTCTGCTTCTGTGGTCACAGTGGGCGCACCCTATCTCCACACGGCTGTTATGGGGCCTCCACAGCGCACCAGGACTTACTTCTGTTACCCAACTCTGACTTAGCACCCACTGACCAGCATTTACCCACCCCTCCTTCTACTCTCCCCAGGCTCTTCTGTGAGAGTAACTTACTTAGATTCCACAGGTAAATGAGGACATGTGCTGCTTGTCTTTCCATGCCTTGCTAACTTTGCTTAGTGACCTGAAGTTCCATCCATTGTCACAAATGACAGTATTTCATTCTTTTTACAGCTGAATAATATTCCACTGTATGCATGTACCACATTTTCCTTATCCACTCCTCAGTTGAAGGACACTCAAGTTGTTTCCATAGTATATGGTAGTAGGGTTGCTAGATCATATGGTAGTTCTCTTTTTAATTTATTGATGAACCTCCATACCATTTTCCATAATGGCTATGCTAATTTACATTCCCACCAGTGGTTCAGAATTTCCCTTTCTCCACATCCTCACCAGCTCGTTCTCTTTTTGGTAATTGCCATTCTAAGGAGAGTAAGGTGATAACTTCATTGTGGTTTTGATTTTTATTTTCCTGATGACTAGTGATGTAGAGGATTTTTTTCATACATTTGTTGGTTATTTATATGATTTTAGAAATATCTATTTAGGTCTATTGCACATTTTTAAATCAAATTTTAGTTTTGCTGCTGAGTTGCCTGAGTTCTTTATGTTCTAGATATTCATTCCTTATCACATATATAGTTTGCACATATTTTTTCCCATTCTCTAGGTTGTTTCTTAACTCTGTTGATGACTTCTTTGGCCATCCTGAAGCTTTTTACTGTGATATAATCTTATTCATCTCTTCTTGCCTTTATTTCCTATGTTTTTGGGTCTTATCTAAAAAAGTCTTCCTAATTCCAATGTTCTGAAATGTTTCTACTGTTTTTTCTAGTAGTTTCCTAATTTCAAATCTTTTTATGTGTGTCATCTATTTTAAGTTGGCTTTTTTGTAACTGGGGAGAGATAGGGGTCTAGTGTGTCATTCTTCATGTGAATTAAGTGTGTTAAGTGGCTTCCCTTAGAACAGTTGGAGACAGTGGAGGAGGGAGAGGATCCTAGAAGGGTGGAATCCACTGTTCTTTTATAACCTAATCTTGTAAGCATACCATGGCTTTTGTCATGTGCTACTGCTCTCTCAAATTAACCACAACAGGTTTGAGAAGGGACTGTGGCAGAGTGAAATTATTGGAGGCTGTCTTAGAATTTGCTGACCACAAATAAAAATGCTCTCTGTAAGTAAATCGTTAGAAAAATTAATTTTTCTCACACATCTCCAGACTTTATCTAGTTTGTTAGGCATTGCTAGTTTGAGTGGGGTTTGGGTGAGAATATACCGAATTTAGTGGAAAATGTGATGTGACTTTATTCTCATCCTAGTGAAGATAAATAACGTAAAGTCTTTTCCAAAACTGAAAGGTAATTTAAGTGGGCTAGCTTCTCTGAAACATGATTGGACAGATTGACACTGCCAGGATTGCATAGCACAAACTCACTATAACAAATTAATATATATGTAGTCTTACAGTAGTTTTTTGTGTTTTGTTTTTGTTTTTTGTTTTGGTACCAGGGATCAAACTCAGGACCTTGTGGTTGCGAGGCAGGTGGTGGCACCACTGAGCTAAATCCCCAGACCCTCTTAAAGCAGTTGTGATGGCTGTCATTCATAATTAAGCATATTTAATTACAACTTTAAGTACCTATTATTCCATTGAAATATAAAGCAGATTCATAACAAGTTCATATCATGGATATATTTATATACTGTGTTACTTGGGATTTATTCTGTGAGAAATGGAGGACCATTGAAGGATTTATAGAAAGTGGAGTGCTGTGGTCAGATTTGTGTTTTAATATCTTATTTTGGCAGTGGTATTGAGAGTAGATAGACCGATGCAAAGTTGAAAGGAAAGAGTGGCATTCTAGAAGAGAATGAGTGCCTGAAATAAATCAGTCTCAGAGATGGGGGCGGGGCGCAGAAGGGGGGAAACTGGCCTAAGAAAAAAATAGTAAAATCAGAAAGAATTGTTGGTACCTGGATGTGGGAAGTAAAGGTCAGGTTAAAGAAACCCCTAGGTTTTTGGCATAGAGAAAGAAAACTGGGACAAAGCATTCTTTCTCTCTCAGAATATGAGGTTAATATGAGTGCAGATTGAGACAGTTGGACAGCAGTAAGAGCTATAAAGCAGGTAACTAAACATACAGATGTGGAGAGTAAACTAGAAGTCTGACAGGGTGGAAATACAGGTCTGTAAATTTATGACAGGAGAAATGGAAGCCGAGATTGTGGGAGACAGATGAGGTTGTCCAAGGTGAATGTTCAGAGTGATGCCAAGAACTTTGTTGAATACCAAAGTATAAAATCATCCTTTTTATAGCCACAATTCAGGCTAAGAAAATGCCATTGTAGGGATACATTTCATTTTCAGCCCTGTTTGAAGTTACATTGAGTGAAGTACCAGGACTCCTGTGTTACTTTAACAAACCATTTAACATCTCACCCTGTTCTTTCATCTATAAAACGAGGGAGGAGGGAAGGTTTCAAATCAGTGGGTCTCAAGACTTTCTTCTGCTGGATGATGTCCAACAGGATATTCACGTGCACAGCACATTATCATTGATATATTTAGAATTATAGGTGATTTCCATTGCTTTGGTTTTCTGTCATACAAGAAATACAAATGTATAATGTTTTTGTAAAGAAAACCTTGAATCTGCTTTATTGTGTACTTAAGAAAGCAAAAAAGCTCACCTAAGTATTTGAGTACTTGATCTGCAACAATGTAATACTTCCTATCTGAAAGGTATATATAGTACCAGCGAAACCACACTTAAAACCCCTAATCTAGTTAGATCATTTCTTAAACTCTTGGGAAAACAGATCCTTTTTGAGTATTGATGAAAGCTATGAATTCTCCCCAGATTTAAAAAAAATGCATGGATAATTTTTTTCTATTTAATTTAATTTTTTAAATAAATTTTTATCCCATTCACCCCTTCAAGCTTCTGTTTAATTTTAGAGAATGGAAATTAAATTTTATGACATGTATCCATGAAATCTCTTGGGATCCATGGATCCTGTGTTAAGAAATTAATTATCCTTGTGATAAAAACAGCATGGTACTGGCAAAGAAACAGACCTGAAGACCAGTGGAACAGATTAGAAGATGCAGAAACAACTCCAGACACACTCAGCCACCTCATGTTTGACAAAGGAGCCAACCACCCTCACTGGAGGAAAGATAGCCTATTTAATAAATGGTACTGGAAAAATTGGGTTTGAACTTGCCAAAGATTAAAATTAGACCTATATCTCTCACCATGCACTAAACTAAAATTGAAATGGATCAAAGATCTAAATATTAAAACAGAAACACTAAACCAGCTGGAAGAGAGGTTAGGTAGAACTCTTCTTGACATTGTTTAGGAAAAGTTTTTATGAACAAAACCTCAGTTGCCTGTGAACTAGCACAATCAACAAGTGGGATCTCTTCTTATTAAAAAGCTTCTAGGGCCGGGGATTTAGCTCAGCGGTTTTGCCACCTGCTGCGCAACCACAAGGATCCGAGTTCGATCCCCAGCACCAAAAAAAAAAAAAAAAAAAAAGCTGCACAGCAAGAGAAACCACTAGCAGTGTGCAGAGACAACCCACAATATGGGAAAAAATCTTCAGCTACTATTCCTCAGACAAAGGTCTACTTATCTCAAATCTATAAAGAACATAAAAAGATCAGACCTCCCAAATTTAAAGACCCAGTCTGAAAATAGGCATCTGAAATGAACAGACATTTCTCAGACAAAGAAGTAGAAATAGCAGTTAAACATATGAAACAGTGTTCAACATCACTGGTCATTTGAAAGATGCAAATGAAAACAACACTGAGATTCCACCTCACCCCAGAAAGAATGGCTGCTATCATGAAATCAACCAAAAACAAAGGTTGGCGTGGGTGTGGGGTCTGCTCCACTGCTGGTGGGAGTGCAGAGTGGTTCAACCACTGTGGAAATCAGAATGGAGATACCTCAAAGAACTAGGATTGGAAAAGTCGCATTTGACCCAGCTATTCCCCTGCTGGCTATCTTCCCCAAAGAATTAAAAGAATCATACCACAGTGATATATGTGCACCCATGTTCATAGCAGCACAATTTGTCATAGCTAAAACTTGAAAGCAGCCCAATTGCCCATCATCTGGAGACTGGATAAAGAAACTGGGGTTTTTTTTAGTAGAGTACTACTCAGCCATGAAAAATGAGACATTAGAGACATTTATAGCTAAATGGATGCACATTGAGGTGATACTCTTAAGTGGAAATAAATAGGGAACACACGTGTAAATACCGAATAGTTTCTCTAGTGTGAGAAACTAAAAGTGTAAATAAGGACTACAAGGTATAATAGATAATGTGAAATAGGAAGAAAAGGGTCAAAGGGGAAGGGGAATTGGGAGGGGTACGGGGAAGGAAAGAAGGGAATGGAATTAATATGAAAAAATGGAAACAAAGTCTTTGTGAATAGGGAGGGGTGGAGCTGTTGAAGGGAGGGCGGGGGAATGGGGAAAAAATAAGAACTAAGATTATGTAAAGGTCCAGATTTCCAATGATGAATGTCATATTGTATACCTAAAATGTACCAATAAAATTAATTTTTAAAAAGAAATTACTTATCTTGATAAATTTCCTCTTAAGATTTTATGACCTTATTTGTTGTAAAGGGAGGGCTCATATTTTGGAAATATACTTGGAACAGATTGTTGTAGGTAAGGAATTCTATAGCCTTTTTTTTTTTAATCTATAGCCATTTTTAATTTTTAAATAGTGCAGTATTTTATTGTTTGTATCAGCACTTGCCATAGTTAAATAGCTGCCCACTTGATAGGTAAACTAGAACCACATTAAGGAAAATAAAATGATTTGAAGCACAACTATATTAAAAGAAATACAAGTAAATGAATTATGTTTTGAATATAAGAAGTGCAAGTAAAATGAATTAAGTAACAATTAGTATTTTAACTGCCATTTTGTGCTATCATTTTGGAAAGGGGAGGGATGAAGACAGTGGTAGAAGGCAGCCAGAAGATGACCGAGAGATCAGGCATTCAGAAGGCTTGACCCAGTACAGTTTTGCTTATTCATTTTGTCAAATTAGTCTTGCCCAGGTGACTTGGAGGGATTTAGAAATACATGGTATGGCCGGAATTAGCTCAGCGGCACCGCATCTGCCTTGCAAGCACAAGTTCAATCTCGGGTGGGGGGATACATGTTATGAGGCCAGGCTTGGTGGTGCACACCTATAATCCCAGCACTCAAGAGGCTGAGGCAGGAGGATCTCAGGGAGTTCGAGGCCAGCCTGGCCTACCTAATGAATTCAAGACCACCCTGGCCTACATACTGAGACCCTGTCTCAAAAAAAAAAGACATTTTATGGGACCTCAGAAATAATTCTGCAGATCTTTTACAAAAAATCCTCATGCTTTGAAAAGAGAAAAAATAATTAGAATAATGCAATTTTTAATCAAGAAGTAATCTGTAAGAACATAGAATGTAGATTTTGGTGTTACCTAGAAAAAATTAGTTTAGAATTTGCACAATAATAGATTAATAGCAGTAACTTTATGATAATGGATTTTGATACTTGGAGAAAAAGAATGTATATCTAAAGAGTTTAATGTGTTTATATTTTTATTTTTCATAAAATATCGTGTATTTTAGCTTTTTAGCGAATTACATACATTGGGCCAGTAATAATCCATGTTCAGTGTTCAAGAACATAGACTTAAAATTTTTATTTCCCGCTGTAGAGTAGCATAGGGAGGACACAGTAAATTTGCTTGTTCTTTAATTATATTCTGCAGACCTTGGTGTGCATGTTTGTTGTGCCAGTCGGGTTTTAAACTGCTTGCTTTTTACAGGGGGCTGCTTCTCCTTCTGCTAGTCTTTTTCTCCCCGACCCCCTCTTATAATTATTTTAACTTTACTTGAGGTTGTCTTGCCCTTTTTTAATCCACGTTTTTTTCCCCTTTAACTAATTTTAAGAATTAAAAAGGATTAATGTATCAACCTTTTATATATTAAAGTCATGTACTATTAATAGAAACTTATCAAATGTGCACATATATATTTTTAGTATCTTTAGCAGCATCGGAATATTCTTACGTCAAGAAACTGATCTTCCCTTCAGGTGTTTCTAACATCAGCATTTATTCTTTAAAGATAATTGGTCTTTTCTTACAACTTTCTACCCTTTACTGTGCAAGATGCATTTGGATGTTTCCATTTTTATGGTTAACACCCAGGCTGCTTTCTTGTTTTTATTTTTAGCCAAGAATGAATACCTTGGTAAGAATGACATGCTAAAATGAACATGTATTTATTTGAGGGAGGGTAAAAAAATCAGTTAGAGCTGTATTTCACTACTGAATAAATTTCCTTAGGAGTAGACTGGAAATTTTATCTAATTATTTATTTTTATCCCATTTCCCCCTCTCAAGTCCCCTCCCCTCTCCACTTTTTTCCTTCTTTTTTTTTTTTTTTTTGGTACCGGGGATCTAACTCAGGTCCTTGCGCTTGCGGGGCAGTGGCGGAACCACTGAGCTAAATCCCCAGCCCTTTTCCTTCTATTTTTGCTTTTTTTCTTGTTCCTTCCTCCCGCCCTCTCTCCTCTCTTGTTCCCCTTCACATTTGAACACTTTTTTTCCCATTTCTAGACTGGGAAATCTTAAAAGCAACATTTCTTGGTCCCTTAAAACTAAGATGCTATTTTAAAATAATTAGAGCACAAATTCTTCAGTAAATATTTTAATTCTTGCCAACTAAATATTGTAAGGCATAAAACAATAAATCAAAGACAAATTCTTTCCTTCAGGAATATCAGTTGGCTCGAGTAATGCTGTATACTTAGATAACCATAGTAGAAAGTACAAAGTGGTAAGACATTGCAGATTAAGGGCTATAGAAGCTCAAAAGAAGGGTTGTTTTTGGCTTAAGAAGAGTGAGAATTATAGAAGATATTCTTATGAATCTTTTGTGATAAAATTTACTGAACAATAAGAAAAAGTAGAAGAAGGACATTTTTGGTTATATAAATGAGCCTTTCAAGATGGATGATATCTCATGAGAAAGTTTATGTGAAAATTTATCATACTATGTTTTTGTGTCTTCAGACCTATTAAACCACTAGATCCTTGACAAAAAAAATCATATATTTTTACTTTTGTGTTTCTAGAACCTCACGCTTGATTGATGCTTGTTACTTGATTTTTTTCTTTTTGGTACATGTTTGTAGTAGTGATAGCTACATTCATTATGAGGAGGTGATACGTGTACATCACATATCTTAATTCTGTTTTTATCCTCATCCCTCTCCCTTCCCCTCCTATATCTTTTAGACCCCTCTTCTACATATATACAGTGTTTATTTATTTTTATATTTTTTGTACAAGTTTGTAGTACATAATGATCACATTCCTTGTAGGGACTTGGTACATATACACAACACATCGGGATTCTTTTTTTTTTTTTTTTTCATTTCCCTCCCCTCCCTGCCCCTCCCTCAGTAGGTATCTTATTTCCCTTCCCATATGCTTTAAGTTCTAACTTACTATTTCCTATTGTCTATCTTTTATTTTGCTCTTTATTTATATTTTTGGTTTCTCATATAAGAGAAACCATGTGATATTTAAGTTTGTCTGATTTATTTCACTCAATATTATGGTCTCAAAGTGCATCCATTTTCCTACCGATGACTGAAATTTACTCCGTTGTCATCTGCTGATGAACATAAGGATGCTTCCAAGATTTAGCTGTTGTGGATTGTGCTACTATAAACATGGGGCTGCATGTATCACTATAATATGTCATTGACTCAGGAAGATACCGATGAGGAGACTAGCTGGGTGGAATGGGATTTCTAGTTTTACATTATTGAGAAATCTGCATACTGATTTCCATACTGGTTGTACTAGTTTACCATCAACAATGAAGATTCCTTTTTCCCCACAGTTTCACCAACATTTCTTGTTATTTGATTTCCTAAAGATAGCCATTCTTTCTGGAGTGAGATGGAGTGAGATGGAATGTCAGTGTTATTTTAATTTACATTTCTTGAATGGCTAGTGCTGTGGAACATTTTTTTTCATACATTTATTGGCCATTTGTACTTTGCGAAGTGTCTGTTCATTTCACGTGCCCATTTTTTGATTGAGTCTATTAATTTGGGAGGTCTAATGTCTTTGAGTTCTTTATCCTGAAGTTAGTCCTTCGAGGACTAGATGATAATTTTTTTTCCTGTTGTGTATGTTCTCTCTTCACTCTATGATTGTTTCCTTTCCTGTGCATAAGCTTTTTAATTTGATATGATCCCATTGACTGAATCTTGTTATTATTTCTTGTGCGATTGGGGTTCTTGTCAGAAAACCGTTGTTTACACCAATGTCTTCCAGCATTTTACCTATTTTGTCTTTCAGCAGGTCAAGTGCGTCTCTTGATTTTTAGATACTTGATCCATTTTAATTTTAGTTTAATATATGGTGAGAGATATGGGTCTAGGTTCAATCTTCAATATGTGGATAGCCAGTGTTCCCAGCACCATTTGCAAAGAGGCTGTCTTTCCTCTAGGGAAAGTTTTTGGCCCCCTTGTCAAAGATCAGGTAGTTGAGTGTGCCTGGAGTTGTTTCTGCATCCTCTGTTCTGTTACTGGTCTCGAGTCTGTTTTGTGTGTTTGTGTGTGTTGGCTTTGTTTTGTTAGGTTTTTTGCCATTGTAGCTTTGTAGTATAACTTGAAGTCTAGGATTGTGATGCCCCCTGCCTTGCACTTGTTGCCCAGGATTGCTTTTGCTACATATCTCTTCTGGGTTTTTTTGGTACTGGGGATCGAACTCGGGACCTTGCATTTGAGAGGCAGGCGGCAGAACCACTGAGCTAAATCCCGGCCTTCTAGTTCTTAATAAATGTGTGAAAAAATGTGGAAACAGCACTGGCTATTCAAGAAATGAAACATAGATTCCATCTCACTCCAAAAAGAATGGCTGTCTTTATGAATTTTAGGATTGTTTTCCCTACTTCTGTGAAGAATGTTGTTGGTATTTTGATTGGGATTACATTAAATCTATATAGCAATTTTGAAAGTATGGCCATTTAGATTATATTGGTTCTGCCTATCCGGGAACAGGGGATGTCTTTTCATTTTCTTATATCCCCTTTGATCTTTTTCAAAATACTATAGTTTTTATTGTACAAGTTTGTCATTCTTTGGTTTGGTTAATTTCTAAGTATTTAATTTTTCTTGATGCTATTGTTTCCCTAATTTCTAAATGAGTTTATTGTTAATGTATAGGAACACTATTGATTTTGGTGTGCTGACTTGTATCCTGCTAAACTACTGAATTTAGTTATTCATTCTAAGAATCTTTTGGTAGAATTTTGTCTTTTATGTCAGCTGTAGAATTTTAACTTCTTCGTCTATACATATCCCTTTTCTTTCTCTTGCCTGACTGCTCTGACTAATGTTTCAAGAACTATATTGAATAGGAGTAATGATAGCAGGTATTCTTTTTGTTGTTGTTTTTGGGTACTGGGGATCGAACTCAGGACTTTGTGTTTGCAAGTCAGGCGGCGGAACCATTGAGCTAAATCCCTGGCCCCGACAGGTATTCTTGTCTTGTTCTTGATTTTAGAGGGAAAGCTCTCAGCTTCTTCCCATTAATATGATGTTAGCAGTTAGTTTGTTATAAGTGGCTTTATCAGATTGAGTAAAGTCCTTGTATGCCTATTTTCTTTAAGGTTTTTATTGCGAATGGCTGTTGGATTTTGTCAAAGGCTTTTTCTGCGTCTATTGAGATGATAGTGTAATTTTTGTCCTTGCTTCTGTTTTTGTGGTGTATTACATTTATTGATTTGCATATGTTGAACCACCCTTGCATCCCTGGAACCAATCCTGCTTGGTCATGATGTATGATCTTTTTGATGATTTGCTGCATTCTGTTTGCCAGTTATCTTATTGAGGATTTTGTGTTTATATTCATTAAAGAGTTCGGCCTTTTGTTCTTTTTTGGTTGAAATGTTTTTCTAGTTTTGGAATGCTTGCTTCCAGAAATAACTTTGAGAATACTTCTTCTTTTTTATTTCATTGAAGAGTTTGAGGAGTATTGGTGTTAGATCTTCTCTAAAGTTATAGAATTTGGCAGTGAATCCATCAGGACCTGAACTTTTAGTTGTTTATTTTTTTTTTTAATTCTTCCATTTCATTGACTGATGCTGGATTATTTAGGATTTTTAATATCTTCTTGGTTTGTCTTTGGTCATTCACATATATCTAGAAATCTATATATTGCTTTTGAATTCTCCATTTCATGAGAGTATACGCTCTCAGAGTAGTTAGTAATAATCTTCTGGATTTTGCCACAGTCCATTGTAATTTCACCTTTTTTACATCTAATGGCATTGATCTGGGTTTCTTTTCTTTCCTTGGTAAGATTGGCTAGGGGTTTGTCAATTTTCTTTATTCTTTCAAAGAACCAATTCTTTGATTCATTGATTCTTTAGTCTCACTTTCATTGATTTTTGCTGTGATCTTTATAATTTCCTTCCTTGTACTAGTTTAGATTTGAATTTTTCTTGTTTTTTAGGAGTTCAGTTGCATTATTAGGTTATTTTAGCTTACTCTTTCTGATCTGGCTGTTCACTACTGATAAACTTCCATCTTAGGACTGCTTTCATTGTGTCCCACAGGTTCCATTATGTTCTACTCACTTTATCATTTGATTCTAGGAACTAATTTATTCTTAATTTCTCCTATGACCCCGTTGATTATTCAAAAGGGTCTAATTTAATTTCCTGTTTTTGCATAGTTTCTGTGGTTTCTTTTGTCATCGATTTCTAATTTCATTGCACTATGATCTGATAATATGCATGGAATAATTTTGATTCTTTTGCATTTATTCAAGCAAAAACCCATGCTTTATGGGCTACCACATGGTCTGTTTTGGAGAAAGTCCCATGTGCTGCTGAGTCCCCCATTATGATCATGTTGATATTTATCTGATTTTTTTTTTTTTTTTTTTTGGTACCAGGGATTGAACTCAGGACCTTGCGCTTTTGAAGCAGGCATGATGCCACTGAGCTACATCCCGGCCCTTATCTGATTTTTTTATGTCCATTATTAATGTTTCTTTTATGAAGTTGGGCACAATGTTTTTTGGTGCATATGTGTTTATAATTGTTATCTCTTCCTGTTGAATTGTTCTCTTAACCAATATGTAATGACTTTCTTTGTCTCTTCTGATCAGTTTTGGTTTGTAATCCCCATTGTCTGAGATTAGCATAGCTACTTCTGCTTTTTTCTGAGTTCTCATTCCCTCGAATGTTTTTTTCCATCCTTTTGATTTTCAATCTATGAATTTCTTTTTGAATTAAATGTGTTTCTTGTATACTGCATATCATTGGGTTTTGTTTTTCTATCCATTCTGCCAGTCTGTGTCTTTGGATTCAGACATTAAAACCATTCACACTGAGAATAATGACTGAAAGTCATTAGCTTATTTCTGTCATTGCATTAGTTTCCTGTTGCTGATTTCCTTATTTTTTCCTTCCCCTTCTGCATAACTGCTTATTCTGCTAGCTATATTCATTCTGTTTGACTTATTAGCATTGTTGGCTTCATTGTCTCTTTCTAGGATATCCTTGAGAAATTTTTGGAGTGCTGGTTTGATGGTCATGAATTTCTGGAGGTGCTCTTTGTCGTGGAAATAAGTATCTTCTCCATCAGTTTTGAAGAATAGTTTTTTGCAGGGTAAGTCTGAGTTGGAAGTTCTTATCTTTTAGGGCTTGAAACTCTACACTCCAACCCCTCCTGGCCTTTTAAGGTTTGTGTTGAGTCTTATAATTCTGATGGGTTTACTTTTTTAAGTGATTCGTTGCTTTTCTCTAACAGCTTTTAAGATTTTGTCTCTGGGTTGGTTTTCTGGTATTTTAACTATAATGTTATGTGGCAAGGTTCTCTTTTGATTGTGGCTGTTTGGGGTTCTGTATGACTCACTTATCTGTATGTTTTTTTCTTTATTCAGGAAGTTTTCTGTTTTTTTTTTTAGTTTTCTGTTATTGTATAAAAAAGTTTTTATACTATTTGTGCTATCTTAACAATTTTTCACTTATTCCAGTTAATCTCATTGTTCGTTGCATCACCTAGTAGCTGTTGGATCCACTTTTCATGTCCTCTTGTTGTTTTCAAGGTATCCCTGAGTAATTTGTGTTTGAAAGAAATCATCCTTGTCTTCTGATTCTGAAAATCTGTCCTCAAGTTGGTTCCTTTTTTTCTTTTTCTTTTTTTTTGTTCTGGGAATCGAACTCAGGACCTTGTGCTTGCAAGGCAGGCAGTGGCACCACTGAGCTAAATGCCTGGCCCATGTTGGTTATTTCTGCTGCCCATGCTTTCAATATAATTTTTAATCTCCTGGACTGAAAACTTTACCTGAACTCTTAATTCTTTAGTAAATTAGTCATTCATGTTTTGTATTGTTTTGTTTAGCTAAGCTAGCTTTTTATTATTTCTTTTGAAAGCTCTTTTGATCATTTTGGTTATTACTTCCATTATCTGTTCAGCTATGTTTTCTGTGATCCCACTGAGTACCTCTTTGATCTACTTTTTTTGGGGGGTACTGGGGATCAAACTCGGGTCCTTGTGCTTTCGAGGCAGGCAGTGGAACCACTGAGCTAAATCCCCAGCCCTTTGGTCTACTTTTTAACCACCTCTGTTATCCTTTTAAATAATATGGGTGTGTGGCCTTAGCTGTTCTTACCCTCAATGGCCCCTGGATTGGTTCTGGGGAAGTTGGGCATTTTGGGAGGCATTTTGTTGCCTTCCCTCTTTTCTTTCTTTCTTTCTTTCTTTTTCTTTTTTTGTACTTGGGGTTGAACTCAGGACCTTGTGCTTGTGAGGCAGGTATGCAGCCACTGAGCTAAATACCTGGCCCTTGTTGCCTTCTCTTCTCATATTTGTACTGTTTTTGTTCTGTGCTGAGATTTCTGGATCCCTATAGTTGAGAGGCCTTGTTGTTAGTATGGAGATCTCTTTAAGTACAGTAGTATACTTTTCAGTGAGAACCTTGGACGTGGTTAACTATAGTCTCTTGCCTCTGCCCCAAGATCCGACCATCTCTGTTAATTTGGGAGGGGAGGATTCGGTGCAATTGGTGTAGCACCTAGTTCTCTGGGAATGGACCACAGTTTTGTTAATGTCACAACAGTGATCTGGGTATTGGCTTACAGAGAAAACCCATTAACATCAATAATTATGTGATGTTGGCAATGTCAAGCAAATCAACTACAGTAGTATCATCCAGGACAAATTGGATATTAACCACTTAACAGTTTACACCAGTCATTACTCAGGCAGGTGTCATTTCAACCAGTTGATTCTTGTATTGAATAAATTTGATAAAATTGTCATTTTTATATTTCCTATTATCTTACAAAAATTAATGAAAAATGCAATTTTTGGTCATGATTTTTAAAAATTTTTTAATTTTCATTTTTTCGATTAGGTTTATTGGTACATTTTAGGTATACAATACAGTTACATTCATCACTGGGAACTTGTACCTTTATATGATGTATCTTGGTTCTTATTTTTCCCCATTCCCCTGCCCTCCCTTCAACCCCTCTACCCCTCCCTCTTTACAAAGACTTTGTTTCCGTTTTTTTCCTTTTCTCATTTTTTCTTTCCCTTTTTTCCTTTCCCCTATCCCTCCCACTTCCCCTCCGCTTTAGATCTTTTCTTCCTATTTCACATTATCAGTTATACATTTTTGCTCATACTACATTTAAATAATTGGACTGGTAAGTGGTTAATACACCATAAGAACCAATAATGTACCATAGAATAAAATCTACAATTATAGTATAAACACTAAAACAACCCAATATTGACATACAGCCAATATGTACTAAATGTGACAGCTATATCTGATATATGGCATGTGACATAGGACCTCTGACTAATGTAAGGGAAATATTGTAACTCCCAACCTGCTAGATATCCAAAATGTCGTTCATGTTCTCTAAAACTGAAGAATGGGGGCTGGGGATTTGGCTCAGTGGCGCCTCGCCTGCCTTTCAAGCACAAGGTCCTGAGTTCAATCCCCAGTACCAAAAAAATTTTAAAAATAAAATAAAATAGAAGAATGAATTCTAGGAACAATGGAGGTTAAGAGTAGGGAATATTTATTGAGGGAAGACAGCTTCTGTCTAAGAGGGACAGGAGGGGACACCCAGAAAGTGAGTACCCACCAACCCCACTTCTCAAGGGTGTTTTGAGCAAAGCCACTGGGTGAGGCAGGTTCAATGTGGGACAAAACTATAGTCACCTAATAAGGTTAAAAGTATAACCGCTTAGGTGATGATGGTCCAGTGGGAAATCGCAGGATGGGTATGAGCTGGGGCAAAAGTAGGACTGGCCAAGGAGATCACAGCAAGTGTAGCCACTTAGGTAGCATTGATTGAATGGGGAGGCAAGGCACGCAGCACACTTGGAATGAATAAGGGTTTCTGGGAAAGAATGGGTCGGGGAGGTTCCGGTTTCCACCCAGGTGTTGGATACCTATTAGAACATCAGTCCCTGCTGTTCTTCCCTAGGGGAAGTGTGTGAATGTAGTAGCTCCTCTTTTTAAAATCCTGGCCTTCAGTAAATGGGCCTCAGTTGTCTTCTGCGTAGATTCCAGGGAGGGCCCAGCCCTGTTTAACGGCCTATAACATAGCCAACTAACTTAGTTGTCTACAATATATCTCTGCTAAAGGTAGAAAAGAATTCAAGTGTAATTATATAGAGTTACCTAACTATCTAAAGAGTAAAAAAGCTTGGGCTGGGATTTAGCTCAGTGGTTCCGCCACCTGCTGTGCAAGGTCCTGAGTTCGATCCCTGGCACCAAAAAAAAAAGGTAAAAATGCTTAATGGTTATTATATATTAAAAATATAAGGGGCTGATGCCTGGAGAATACAAAAAGAAAAATTTGAAAACTTAAACTATAGGATATGAGACAGAAGAGAGACAAATGGGACACAAGGTCTTATCAGGGACTAAAAGGATAGTTATAGAATTAGGTAAAGGTAACAGGAAAAACAAATAAGAAATAGGTGGTAAAAGAAAAAAGAGAAAAATAATATGGCAAATAAAAATAAGAAAAATTAAAGGGGAAAAAAGAAAGGAAAAAAACAGCAAGGAAAAATGACAGGAAGAAGAAAAAGGAAAGGAAAAAAATATTTGAATAATAAAAAAACCCAGAAGAGCCCAAAAATTCTCTGTGTTTTTGAGTGAGTGGTTTCCCACCAACATCCACAATTTTAAAGTCTAGGAGTTCTCAGTTTTCCCTGCTTAGCCTTAAACCCTGTGTTTTTTTGAGACCCGCCTCCACATTCCAGTGCCCCTCTGTTTTCCCAGGGTGTTGCAGTGTCCAAGTTGAGACGCGTCCCTGCTCTCACCAGTGGAAAAGGAAAGCAGTCAGACCCCGCGTCAGTGCTGGATGCAGGCAGCAGAGAGGGCCTGAGTACCCAATACTGAGACTTTAAAACCCAGAGAGACTTAAGCTGGGCCTGACCTCTGGCCACACTGGCAGAGCCTGTGTCCTTCCCTGCGGGAGCTCAAACCCTCAGGGAGTCTCTTTCCAGCCTTCTCCCCATCTGCAGCTGTCTCTCCCAGTGTCTGTGGGAGGGTAACACTGGGAACCCCTGAAGTGAAGCTGCCCCAGCTGTTCTGAGTCCCAGGTTCAAACACTCAACCCTTTCCCTGAATGGCACCCAACCTGGCACTGTCCAGGGTGGCTGCCTGAGCTGGTATCCCTCTGCAGCTCTTGTCTTGTGGAAGGACTACCATTGGAGTACAATCCCACCCTGCCTCTGTGATCACAACCACCACTGCCAGTCCAGTCTCCTTAGGGTTCTGTGGCGCCTCCTGCACTCGCTCACCTTGCTTCTACAGAGTTAGGTGCCCTTTGCCAGGACCCAGGAGCTAGGAGCCAGGGGGAAAGTCCAGACTGTTTCATTACCTCCACCATGTTGTGGTCTGGGTCCTCAATTTCTCTGTAGCTTTTAATTTTTGTATCAGTTCCTTCCCACTTCTCAGGGTCTTTCTCTTCTTTTTCTTTCTCTTTTTTCCTCTTCCTCCTCTCTCTCTCTTTTTCCCTCCAAGTTATTATTTTCTAGTGTCTGGACTCTTGATCCCAGAGAGGCTGAATTGCTGCTGCTCACCACTCTGCCATTTTGACTCCTGGAGCCCCAAAGCATGCGCTTTTTCCAGCTTGCTATGCTGCCCGAGAGATGTGGAAGGACTGAATGGGGCACGTAAGCAGAGCTAGAGAGACATAGCTCCCCTGTCTTCTCCTTAGAAGTAGCAATGTCTGTTACATGGTTTTTGAGAAAATGAATCACCTTGGAACTTAATCAATTTTCACATAGAATCAAGCATTTCATATAGATCACTGTTCAGTTTAAATGCCTGCCTTCTGTACCATGAGCTTCAAAATATTGAAAATATTCACAGAACATCTCTAGCTAATAAGTAATATGAAATTTTTATTCTGGAGATAGTGATATCATGGGGAGGAGAACAAATATATTCATTCAAAATGAAATCATAGACTCCAGGAGAGTAATCTATGTCGAGTAGGTAGGTAGCAGAGAGTCTTCAGATTTTTTTCTCCATGTAATTAAATAATGACCTTTTAATTCAAAATGGAACTGTGATTTACACTTTAAAATAAGGTAACTTTATAGTCTTAGCAAATGCTATTTCCAAAAGTGCTATACTCATAGTAAAGATAGATAGGTAATAGCAACTATGTAGAGCATGTAATCACCTTTCTTTTACTTTAACATAAATACCTGAGATAATCAATAATCAACTTAGTAGGAAAAAAGGTTTATTCTGGCCCACAGTTTCAGACGTTTCAGTTCATGATCAATCAGCCCCACTGTTTCTGAACCTGTGGAGAGAGAGCAGCACATCATGGCAGGAGCATGTGCCAGAGCAGACCTGCTCTCCTCTTGGCCAAGAACAAAAGAAGAGGAGGAAGGGTAGAGCACACCTCTAACAACTAGAGTACCTTCTGTAGGCTCCACTTCTTAAAATTTTCACCACCTAACTGGGCATGATGTCACACATCTATAATCCCAGCACTCAGGAGTCTGAGGCAGGAGGATTGGTGTGAGTTTGCCACCAGCCAGCCTGAGCTCCATAGTGAGTTCAAAGCCAGCCTGAACTACAGAGCAAGACCCTATCTCAAAAAACAAACAAGATTTAAAAAAAGTTTTTCACCACCTACCAATCAGGCTGTGCTGGGGACCGAGCCTTTAACATGTGGATCTTTGAGGGATAGTTAAATCCAACATGTAACACACAGTCGAACCCCAAATAAGACTGCCATATGCATTTGGCAAGGTTTGGATTTTACTGCAAGCCTCCTAGCAGTGGAATCTTACTGTAAAGCTGTCTGGGCCTGAAGAAGAACACTAACTATTCGAGGACCAGGGAGCTAAATAATTGCTTTCCTTGACTACTTTCTCAGTATGCCTGCCTTGAAATAAAATGCTGATTGTAGATTGTTGTAAGAACTTCTGTTACTTCTTAGTACTTTCAACCTATTACACGGTATCAAGAATTTGTGCAGATTTTCTTTATGTCATTGTGGAGAGAGGGAATGTCAAAAGCTTTGAAGAATATGAAATCTCATCTAACATGAAAATTTTCTGTAGTGTACATCAACGTACAGGTTAATTGGAGACGGTGGTAGAATGAGATTGAAATCTTTTACTTACTATTGTGGGACTGATACGCTGCCTGCAGAGTTAAGGAGGCTGCTTAACTTACTGCTGTGACTTTGGAAACATTGTCAAACCTCTCCAGGCTTTTTTTCCTCACCTACAAGATGGAAATAGTGGTTGGCTCCTTTAATTAGTGATGAGCATTAAATAAAATGTGTGTAAATCACCTAGCATGGTGCGCTGTATGTAATAAGTGCTTAAAAATAGTTGCCACTAAGGAAGCGTGAACTGTTGGTTGAAAATGCTTGGTTGGAAATTGAAAAAGAATAACATTTTAAGTACTGTTATGATCGGGGTACTTTGGCCCTTGTTTGTTTTATGGAGTTTATATTCAAACAGTGCTGAAAAGATATCTAGTTTAGCTGTTAAGTTTGTCCTAGAGGTCACAAATGATATCATAAAGACAATGGGAAGCAATTTTTACTAGGTCACTTTTGTGTGCATGTGGTTTGTTTGGTATTATTTTGTTTTTTGAAACTGGATCTTGCAGTGAGCTCATCCTGACCTTGAATTTACTATGTAGCCCAGCCTGGCCTCGAACTCACACCAGTCCTGCTGCCTCAGCTTCCCCAGTGCTGGGATTACAGGCCTGTGTCACCATGTCTAGTTTATGATATTTTTTTAAGGGACATGTTTTTTTAGTGTGTCCTGATCATTTGGACAAACAGCTTATATCAAAAATATAAATATGAGTAATTGAATACATTGTTTATATACATACACACGTATGTACATATACTTACATAGATAGATTCGACAGTAAAGAAATTGACTGACTCAGATGAAAAGGATGAAGACCCATTCAGAGGCAGGGGTGCTGAAAAAGTTGAAATAGGAAAGAATGTCCTTAGAGCCTGAAGAAACCATTGTTCAGAGAAAGTGCAGAGATGTCAATACTGTAAGAAAATATAGCACATTCTGTTGAATTAAGGTGTTAATGAGGGCTTCAAAAATTTGTTCTGAGAGGGGCAAAATAACTGGTTTAGAAAACAAAAAGGCATATGGGAATAACTGTATAAACACAATAGGAAAAATAGAGCTTTTCCTTTTGTTAGTGAGCAAATATAGCTTCCTAGTTGTACAGTAAATATAAGCCAGATGGCTGAGAACACAAGATCATAGAAGAAAGGGGAAAAATAAACTCACATTTTACCATAGTAATCTTTATACATTTTCACATTTAGTTCATTAGTAATAAAAAGTAGTAGAAAGAGTGCTCTTGGATTTACTTTTAAATGGATGAATTTAAATAATCTGATTCTACATGGCATAACAAAGATTCTTTTTTATGGCAGATAATAATGAAGTTGCTTTTCATTTTTTAATGAGCATTTCTCACCATAGCATCTTTGTTTATGACTGTTAGAAATGTGTATCTGGCCACATGTGTTTAGTTAAATTTTGTCTGCATTTCTAGAAATATTCTGTTAGCATTTAGTGCTTGTACTCTGATACCTGAGACTTTTGGGTTTTATGTATGAATTAGTAAAGTTTATGTCATAGAATCTACTTGAATTATTAATTGTTTTTATACCTTGATTTCTTTTTAATTCCAAACTTTAGAAATGTAGTAATTGGAATCTTCACTGACCATATCTAATCTAACCTTTATTAGGAGTTAATAGAACAACTGATTTGTCTTCCTTTAGGATTATTTTTCTAATCAAGCATAAGATAAGAGTGAGTGAAATACCACCAGGAGAAATTCAAATTTAAAAAATTTTGATTCTATTTGTACCCTAGTGATGTGTATGTGAATAAGTTCAACTTCTATGGAAGGCAATTTATAAGTATTTATCAGAAGTTAAGCCCCTTGACTTAAAAATTATGTTTTTAGGAATTTACTTTACATTTTATTTTCAAAAAGTATGCCAAGTTGTACGTACAAAGATGTTCATTATAGCAGAGTTAGTAATGATAACAGACAGAACTGGAAATGGGAGTGAATGTGGCATGATCATGCACTGCAACCATAGAAGAAGGAAAATATCCTGTGTATACTGATTTAGAATAAAGTGACCATTATGTGTTGTTAATTTTTAAAATCTGAGCTTTAGAATGTACATAACGCTAGTTGTGATTTTTTTGAGGTATGAACAATATTTCTGCATATATATAATATATAAAAATATATTATATATAATATATACTATATAATATATAAAAATATATTATATATATATACTAAAAGAATACCTGACAAATGGTGATTAAAATTTACTTTTGGGGAATATATAAATGTAAGTATGTATTAATTTTATGATATATTTTCCGAATCAAGAATGTAATATAAAGATTCAGAGCTATTACCTCTTAGTTACAAAATATTTTAGTGCTGTCAGATAATGCTAATATTTGTGTGTAATAGGTGGAGCAGTAGGTTGGGGTAAACATCCAAGATTCATTTTCTGGGCCAGGGATTTAGCTCAGTGGTCTCGCCGCCTGCTGTGCAAGCGCAAAGACCCGAGTTCGATCCCCAGTACCAAAAAAAAAAGCAAACAAACAAGATTCATTTTCTGGGACTATGAATCAATAACTGCAAGACCTTGAAAGAAAAACAGTTTTCTCCTGAAATCCATGTGAAATATTTAGTGCAATGTTTAGTATCTAGTAAGAGCCCAGTAATATTAGCTATTGTAGTGCTGCTGAAATCGTGTGTGTGTGTGTGTGTGTGTGTGTGTGTGTGTGGTACCAGCTGTTGAACTCAGGACCTTTCGCTTGCCAGGCCGGCACGGTGCCACTGAGCTACATCCCCAGTCCTGAAATCATTCTTGACTGACATGGCGTTAAACTGGAAAAAATAACAGTCAAGGAACAATAATAACTATAACGGTAAACTTTCAGGCGGAGACATTTATGTTTGATTGAACTGTTGAACTTCTTGCCCAGGTGTTCTGAATTATTTTGACATTGTATAAACATAGAGAAGAGTGGTAAATCATCAACCATTCAGCTGCTTATCACTATTTTTCTTAAATTCAGAAATACTGTATGTGGTACTTCCCAAACATTACTTTGTTTAAAAATATGCAAGCATAGATTGGGCTAACCACTGGGTGCCATGTTTAATATTTTCTTTCCAGAGTCCATAGGAAATATGGGTTGCCAAATTTTACAGTGTTATTAGGGGAATGGTATTTTCTAAGGTTCAGGGCCAGGGATTTAGCTCACTGACACCACGCCTGCCTCGCAAGCACAAGGTTCTGAGTTCTATCCCTGGTACCGAAAAAAAGAAAAAAATCAGTGGCTTTAATGAATTTTACAGTGTTAATAACTTATTTTTTCCTTGACTATTCATGTCATAAATCTAAGAAAAGCCCAATTAAGAAACAAAGAAAAAGTGTAAGTGAATAACATATTGCCCCTTACCTGCCTAATAACAAAGAAGCAGGCATCAGACGTAGGTTCCTGTCCTAACTCTGGTTTACTAACTCTGTGTCCTTTAATAAATCCCTTAACTTCTCTAAACCACAAGATAGATCTTAGTCCATATAATGGAGCTATAATTTTACAAAATTGTTTTGAACATGAAGTGAAATAATGGATGTGAATATACATTGTAAACTGGAAGGCATAATGCAGATAGAAGGAACCATGTAATCTTTTTTTAATTTAGACTTTCTTTGCACAGTATGTTTTATTAGATGACATAAAAGGCCATCATGCCAATCTTCTTAAAGGAAAGAGACAGATATGGTAAAATGAAACATTTATTGTAAATCCATGCTAACCACTATGAAATATTTTGGCCTAGCTAAACATGTAGACTAATATAGTTCCTGGGGTAGCATATATATTGAGTTTATGACCTGAAGACTGTTAAATTGCAAACAGATTTTTATAAATCAGCAAAGACATTACTCAGAAATCACATCACACTTCCAAGTGTACTTTTTTTTTTTTTTTGGTACCAGGGGTTGAACTTGGGTCCTTGCACCTGCGAGGCAGGTAGCAGAACCACTGAGCTAAATCCCCAGCCCTATGCAAGCATACTTAATCAGTTGACAGGCTGCCCCACTGCCACCCTTCCTCAGCTCCAAGATTTAATGGAATCTTTAATTCTCAAGCTGACCCAATTCACAAAAAAGGTTCTAATGACCTACAAATATACATAGTCTAATCACAAAAATATGGTGAATGTTTAAATTTTTAAAAATTAATTGCACCAAAAGATACATTGCTAGTAATCCTCCTCAAAATACTCCACCTCGCTCTGAACATACTTATCCCATCATTCTTGCCACGTTCTGAAGCAGTTCTGGAAGTGCTATTTCATGAGCGTCTTTAGTTGTGTTGTCATGGCCATCCTGAATTGATTCAAAGTGTTTACAGCAGTTTCTATCAAATAAAATCATCACAGTGTGTCCGCACTCACCTTATTCACTAGATCTGGTACTGTGCAACTTCTGGCTCTTCTCCAAAGTCACAGTGACCACAAAAGGTAAATGTTTGAATCAGTTCAGGACATCGAGGCAGCCACACCAGCACATCTGAAAAGATTCACAAAAGACGTTGGCACTGCCTCATAAAGTGGCAACACTGATGGGATAAGTGTGTTCAAAGAGAGGGAGAGTATTTTGAGAGGGATGAATGGCAGTGTGTCTTTTACTGTACTGAATTTGTTTTTATTTAATCACACACCTTATCTTTTTAATCATTCCTTGTATAAACTTTAGTTCTGCGAATAAATTGCTTACAACCATTACTTCCATTTTGCATGTGCAGACTTTCTATTCCTGGATTGAATGGTATGTTTTCTAATCTCTTGGTTCCTTTAATGATCAATTTTGAAATGAGCAATAATATTTATAAAAACGAGCGTGCAAGCCAGAACTAGCAAAGATAAAAAGAATTTAATATTGGGAAATATTATTTGGGGGATTAAAAGGATTTTGAAGATGACAGCTCAGCTGAAATGAGGATATTTTACCCCATCACAAACAATAATCAATACAGTTTTTAGAAATAGGTGAATACCTTGCCTTATGCTTGAGGAATAAATGGATGGTTTTGCAAAATAATCCCAGGATTTGGAGAAGAAAGTGAAGAATTAATTTTGTATTTTAGAATATGAATTCATTCTCATCAAGAGTTAACAGAAGGAAATGGGAAACAAAGTGTTGACTAGACACAAATCTGATTTATTTGCTTCTCATTTCTTTCTGTTACTTCTTGATGAGAATATTCTAAAATATTCTAAAATACAAAATTAATTTTTCACTTTCTTCTCCAAATCCTGGGATTATTTTGCAAAATAATCTATTTCTTTCTTTAAAATATCTTTACCATCTACCTAGAGCAATGAGAATATTTTCTTTTGACTAGTGGCCTTCAACCTCCATGGGGAGTATGTGTTTGGTTATACTAGTGGAAAGACGGAATTATAATTAGATTGTTTTGTTCTTTCCAGACGTCTATCTTTATTAAAAGGTTGTTTGGAGTGGCACAAGGAAATTGGAGGTTATTAGCAATTTCCAGTGATTGCTTCAGGAGTCCATTTGGTTGCAAAATCTTTTTTTTTTTTTTTTTTTGGTACCGGAGATTGAACTCAGATCCTTGCACTTTCGAGGCAGGCGGCAAAACCACTGAGCTAAATCCCCCCGGCCCAGTTGCAAAATCTGTTGATGCCTTTGCTGATACGAGAAGTGGAGTGGGGATAGTGACTGCGTTTCTTAAGAAATCTGTGATACTCAGATATTCTTAGAAATGGGAATTTTGTTGTTTGAGTTGTATGTGATGTTACTTTTCCTTTAGGTTGCTTATGAGCTATGCTAATACTAATTAGAGTCAGGGGACACACAAATGGGACATACTTAAAGCATTTAGAAAGTTCTCTTCAAAGAGATACGATGTATACCAAAAACTAAGGATAATGGATGTTTCACACATGGTATAAATACTGAGAAATACTTGTGACTCATCTGAGAGAGAAAAAGAACTAGAAAGGGATCAGTGACAAGCTTGAAGGATTTGGCAATAAACTCTTAAGTGCAGAAGGTTTAGGATATAGTCAACTGGAAAAGCACATCGGTTCCTACACTAGAGAATGGCAGGCCTTCTAGATGCAACTTTTAAAATATCAGGCAGGGTCGGGGATTTAGCTCAGTGGTTCTGGCACCTGCCGCGCAAGCGCAAGGTCCTGGAGTTTGATCCCCGGTACCGAAAACAAACAAACAAATATCAGGCATATTTTCTAGGAAGGTCTATGGGCAGAATAGAAATTCTTTCGAATTATACAAATCAACTTTTTATTTTTATTTTCTTTTATTGGTCTATATTTGCAATACATAAATACGTTTATCATGAGGAATGGGTACATATGCATAGCTTGATCCTTCTTTACTTCCTTTCCTCTCCCCTCCCTTAACTCCTTCCATCCCAGGATCCCCTTCCCATCTCCACAAAGTCATCTTTTTATTTTTAATGAGATACTTAAATACAGACTATTCTCTTTTATAAAGAAAAATTAGTTTTTCCATTTTGCTTTTACTACTTGATTAAGTTGCTTTTTAAACTTTTATAGAAATATGGAAGCTGGGGATACATAGGGCTGGGGGTTTAGCTCAGTGGCACCTGCACCTGCCTTGCAAGTGCAAGATCCTGAGTTCCATCTCCGGTACCCTCCCCCCCAAGGAAAAGAAATACGGAATTTAAAGGAACTATATTTTGGTTTATGAAAGACTTTTTGTTGCTTTTTTTTTTGGCTTTTTTTCTCATTAATTCCACAATACCATTAATAATAACTACCGTGGAATTGGGGTGTTTCCTAATGATTTTGCCTGTGTTTTTTCCCCTTAGAACTAAAGCATCTTGATTGGGGATTATTTGATTTTTTCCTGAGCAATGCTGCTTAACCCTTTCTTGCTAGTTTAGATATCACTGTAACTTTTTGATCCTTAGGTTAAAAAAAGTATTCTGGGAAGCTTAAAAACTGCTGATGTCTATATCTTACCCCCACGATTCTGATTTAATTGGTATTGGGGTATTGAGTTTTTTTGGGGTTTTCTGTTTTTGTTACTGGGGATTGAACTCGGGTCCTTACGCTCACATAGCAGGCGGCAAAACCATTGAGCTAAATCCCTGGCCCAGGTTTTGTTTTGTTTTTTTAACAGCACCTCATGAAATTCTCATTTGTAGTCAAGTTTGAAAAGTGCTCTAGTCAGTAAAACAAAAATTAGTCACGAAAACCGGCTCATTTCAAATCTTCATGAAGGTGGAGAGCTGCTGCTCCGGATAATGCTTCTCCACCCTGTCCCCAACACACAAAGTATTACATTGTAGATACTCAAAGAATACTTTTTATTGAGTAAGAAATATACTTACTAAGAATCTGTATAGGGCCAAGGATTTAGCTTAGTGGTTCTGCTGCCTGCCTCTCAAGTGCAAGGTCCTGAGTTCGATCCCCATTACCAAAAAAAAAAGAATCCATATAGCTTATAGAATAAACCATTTAGGTATCAGTTCTTTAAAATAATCTGAACTAGTCATAAATTGATGATGAAATATACATTTGTATGTGTGTGAACCTCAAGCTATTCATTTTCAAAAATTATAGATAAATATGCCTTCATGAATATGAAGTAGAAATATGTTATCTTTTGCCTTAAGCATATTTGCCCTTGAGATAGCTAACCTGCTGGGACAAAATAGCTATCCCACTGAGGCTAACTCAACATTTCCTTGATTTAGTTATTTTCTCTTTCATCTTTGTTGTTGTTGTTGTTGTTGTTTTATTATTTGGGGGTTTTTTGAGGCAGGGTCTCACTATGCAGTTCAGGCTGGCCTTGAACTCACAGAGATCCTCCTGTCTCTTTTATCTCTTGAAGAGGTTTTTTTCTTCCTGGTTGTTGTGTACATGTTATTTTATCCTGGGGTTTTCTTTTTGTTTTTGTTTTTGTGTTTGAGTGTTTTAAGGCAGTTGTCTATCTCCTTCCATCAAGAAACACCTTTCTTTCTCTGTGATGCAGTCAGTTTTTGTCATTTCCACTTCAATGTGAAGTAAGAAGTCATCCTTTTCCTGTGAAAAGGAAATTTCCCAGCTGTTCATAAATTGTGGAGCTTGCTGTGGGAGAGGGCAAAAATCTTAGAAAGAGTTCCTTTCCTCTGCCATATGTTCCTTTGTTGCTTTTTCTATACTGCTGATCTTTACATCTCTTATGTGTTCTAATTGACAAGATGGTGGCTTCCTGTCTCAGAGTTTAGCTCTTTTGTGTGTCAGACCCCTGGAGATGGTACTATGTTATAGCAAGACTGCTGTGCCCTCTGATTTGAAAGGTAAGCTAGGAAATGAAAAGACATTGAAAAGGGTATTATTTTGAAAGTAATTCTATAGCATTTTCTTGGTAAAAATGCTCACCACATCCTCTCTTTTCTAAACACACCCATTTGAGCATATCACCATTTCCTTTGTTTCAAGCAACTCTTTCTTGTATGTGTAGAATCACTATTTGGGATATGAACTGCTACTGATGCATCTGGGTATCTCTAATCAGAATCTTTTAGAAAAAAACCAGTATCATAAAATGGAGCTATAGGAAGGATCTGCCATGCCAGTATTCAATTATCATTGGTTCCAAAATACTGTGTTGCTTTTGCGTGTTTTTCTGCCAGTACCTAAAACACTATCTTGGTACTATTTTATTGGGGGTTTTTTTGGTTGTGGTTGTTCCTGTTTTATTTTTTTGTGCCTGTTTGCTAATTTATTTTGGAACTGTGGGATTGAAACAGGTTCCTGCTGAGTTGCCAAGGCTGGCCCCAACCTCATGGTCCTTCTGCCTCAGACTCCCAGAGTGGTGGGATTACAGGCACATGCCATCTGCATGGCTTTTGCCACTTCTTTGCTTGACTGTCCTATCCTTTTAAGTTATATTTTTTTACATGTGATTTATTAATCAAATTTTAATTCCATTATAAAGTGCTGTCTTTATGTCACCCTTGCCTTGGGCCTGGCTTATGCCTTATCTGTGAGCTCACTGTTTTGTTTTGTTTTTCTGATGCTAGGGATCAAATCACATCGTACTTTGTAAATGATAAAAAGATGAAATTTTGAATTTTTTACTGTTATATGGTGGTGCCATGGAAACAACTTTCAGAAATAGGAAACTAAAAAATGTTTGTACAAGTATGGGTTTTTTTAAGGCCAAAGCTGGTTCTGTCACTCTTAACTACAACCTGTTTATTGAGAATAGTGCAACCAACACAATGCATGTTTTTTTTTTAAAATTTAGGAATATCATGCATAACTAAAGCTTATTCTGTAGACTCCCCAAACACTTGTCATCCATAGACTTCCCGACACTTCATCAAGCCAATTCAAATGGGTGTAGTACACAGGCCTGGTCAAAAGGGTAAATGTCCTCTGGAAAAGTGAAGTAAAGGGAATAGATTGGGACTTGAAAACACTTTTTTTTTTTTGGTACCCGGGATCGAACTCGGGTCCTTGCACTTGCGAGGCAGGCGGCGAAACCACTGAGCTAAATCCCCGGCCCAAGAACATTTATATTTTTTAGATTACTACCTCCTATTTAGCCGAAGAGATAGTCCTGAAACTTTGCTGTTGGATAAGGAGGTAGCTGTAAGCTTGATG
This sequence comes from Heterocephalus glaber, assembly GCF_053883595.1. Classification (NCBI taxonomy): domain Eukaryota; kingdom Metazoa; phylum Chordata; class Mammalia; order Rodentia; family Bathyergidae; genus Heterocephalus; species Heterocephalus glaber. The sequence continues at coordinate 73,762,793 of NW_028258320.1, read as the reverse complement.
GATCACATCTGTATCCTGTATGGACCAGGGATTTAGCTAAGTGGTGCGGTCACCTTCCTCACAAGCGCAAGGTCCCGAGTTTGATCCCCGATACCAAAGAAAAAATCTGTATCCTGTACTTTGTATGATAATATATTTAGTTTCCCTCCTGCTCATTTAGGTTTTTTTTTTAATATCCCAATATGTTAACATACATTCCGGTATTTCATGAAGCAAGAGGTTGGATATGTGCCCAGATGAGAATGTGAACAATAGCTGAATACGAGGTTATAGGCAGAGAGTGAATTAAATGTGGAGTATACATGTTAGAAAAACTAAATGACAAGGAGAAAACTCCTTGCATAAATTTTTAAAAGAACGTCCCAAAAGCATTTGGATGCTTTAGGCTAGCTACAATTGTAGTAGTTCTGCTCTTTCCTTTGTAAGCTACACAATTTTTTCATAAAGAATGAAACACTTGCTTTAGATTCTAACCATTCCCCCATTTTATTTTCTTTGAAAGGTTTATAATGTCAGAATTTTTTTTGGTTTTTTTTTTTTTGAGGTGCTGAGGACCAAACCCAGGACCTTCCATACAGTGAGTGAGCACTCTACCATTCGGCTACATCAGTAGCCTGGAATATTTCTTTCATCCTAAAAAATCTTTGCCATTGGAACAGTTACTTCCTCCCTTGGATTTTGTAGTCTGATGTCTGTTTGAGCCTAGTCTACTAGCAGATTGTTCATAGCAATACAAACTCATCTCTTGGTAATGTTTTCCAGTATCTCATTTTAGTTGAGGTGAAATGTTTAACATGTCCCATAGGAGGGCAGATTCTTATTTGAGCATTGTTTTTTGAGAGGCAGCTTTATCTCTGACAGAGTATATTATTGGTTAGGAGATGTGCATTCTGTGTGATTGAAGGTAGTGATGTTGGGCACCTCTGAATTCTTAGAACTAAAAAAGAGAATAGGACTAGGTGACTTTTAAGGTCCTTTCAAGTACGTTTGAAGTTCACTGAGCCTGAGTGCTCTGCTGGGACAAACACAGTTGTCTCTCTCATTATACTGGTGCTTCTTGCCCACTATATAATATGAAAGGTGAAAAAGGGCAAACCAGTTGTGCTGTTTGATTTAGAAGGGTGAAGCCACAGTGTTGCAGGTGTGAGGCTCATCCAGCAGTGCCACAGACTATACCCAGAGGAGATGGGGGTGGCACTAATGGCCTGTACCTTGGCTTATTCGATGACACTCACTTTCTAATGGTAGAGCGCAGTGTACAAAAGGATTGGCTGGGAATTTTTGCTTTCCTGCTAGTTAAGCTTAGAGACGTCTAAGTGACAGAGGATTGATGGAATCAGCTTTCTTTGAGAACACAGAACTTTTGTGCACAATAAAGCAGACAGACACTGTACTTCACACAGGGTAAACTCTGTAATATATATAAATGCTGAAATACATAGATGAAATCTAGGGGCCAGGGATTTAGCTCAGTGATTCCACCACCTGCCTCGTAAGCACAAGGTCCTGAGTTCGATCCCCAGTACCAAAAAAAAATTGATAGCATAGATGAAATCCAGATGTTAGTAGCAGAATAGGAAATATTTGTTTGTAGAAACACCCACCTTAACAAGAATGGATAGGCTAATGGAGGATTAACTATTTTATTTTTTTGTTTGTTTGCTTTGCTGTGTTTTCTTTACCTGGGTTCAGTAATCATTGGTGTACATTTCTGATCTGAAATACATTTATCACTAGACTCAGAATGTTAGCATTGTATGAAATTTTCCAAGGGATTTACTTGAGTCAATTCTGTGGACTTCTAGATTTTTACTGTTAAGAGTACAAACCTATTCCATATATTTCAAAGCATGGAATTTACCCACAAACATTTTTTTTTTTTTTGGTACTGGGGATCAAACTCGGGACCTTGTGCCTGCAAGGCAGGGGGCAGAACCACTGAGCCGCCCCTCCCCTATTCTATTTCTTGTACAGGAATTAAAATACTTATTTTATATTCTGTTTAAACATCTCATTATCTGCAGTGTGGGGGGAAAGGGTAAATGTCAAAATCTGCTGTTGTCTCTGCTGACTTTTGTTTAAGGTAGTGTGTTGGCAGGATTTATCTGTGGGAATCCTTAGGCAGTCTAGCGTTTTTGTTTTTGTTGTGCTGGAGATCCACCCCAGGCCTGACATTTGCTAAGCAAGCACTCTACCACTGCATTACCCCACCCCCATCCCACACACCTGCCCAGGCTGTCCTTTCTAAGGGCACTTCTCTCCAGATAGGGTTTATGGTTCCTATTTGCTAGGAGTCTCAGGTTGCTGCCAACCCAAGACTACTTCATGTTCCTCCCTTAGGCCATCTGGTGTGTAAATTCAAAGTCCAAATCCTTGTGAAAGTAAGTCTGTTGTTCCAAATTCTCAGGGGAGACTTTATTTTTCTAGTCAGCATTCTGGAAAAAAAAATAGATAAGGGCTTTTTTCTTTCCCTGTTAGTGGGGAAGGTTATATTTTTGACTACTTTTTACTGAGGATATAACCCTTCAAGATCCTGGCTTTGTATGGTAGTCACTGTAACAACTCTTTGCCTTAACAAAAAGAACTCTCTACCCTCCCAACTTGTCACTTGAGGAAAATAGTTTCTAAATGTTGACTGTGACTGTGATTCAGAATTTTTTTCAAGTTTTAAGCACTTATATTGCCTCGTAATATTAAGTCTAGAATTAATGCAATTAATTAAGTCTACAATTTTTGGAAATTCCTGAAATCAGAGAATTTCCATGAGTGTTCTTACTAATGATAGGATCTATATAAATACTCTATATTAAGAGAGATTTACATGTTTAGATTACTTTTTATAGCAGTTTTTGGTTTTTAAACTGTTGAGCCAAAATGTTACGACTACAGCTGGTTGCTCTGTTCCATTAAAAACAGGGAGGGTGTTGACACCTTGACTCTGTCACGGCACAAGCAAACACTTGAAAGCAGAGTATCCTTTTGCTCACTCCTTGTAAGAGGGTATTAATTAATGCTTAGAAGAATGAACAGATTTAATTAAGGTAAAAGTAAGTCGTCTACCAAAAGCTTGAACGCACTCACTTTTTTCATCTTAATTTCTATAAGTATAGCAGAGATAATAACTATTAAACTTGAAATTGAAGAGAGTAATTTGCTTTTGGCAGAAAGCCTTTCCAAAACCCTGTTTGTAGCTCCTAGCCACATGTATGAAAAATGTAGTAGCCAAAAAAAAATGTAGTAGGAAGGGTGTGTTAGCTTACTGTTTCCCGTTATGGGGGATTTTGTTTGTTGTTTTATTTCATTTCAGTTTTGGTTTTTGGTGCTGGAGATCAAAGTCAGGGGCCCTGGGCATGCTAAATAGGTGCTCTACACTTACAAAGAGACTCTAAAAGTATAGTACTAGGTTAGGCCTTCTTTTTTCCTTCTCCCGTCCCTTTTTATTTAAAGCATCTTATCATGTATTACATTGGACTTGCAGGAATCAGTTTAAAGGGATTGAGAATGATTTCAGATTAATGATTTGGCAACTAGGAAAACAGCCCACAGGAGTCAAGTTCTTCCTTGGAGTAAGTTTTAAAAGCCCAACCATTGAGAATTGTTTCCATGAGCTCCCAAATTTGAGTTTGAAGGAAAAATAAAAACTTTACACTGATCCCACATACCCCAAAATTCTTGTCAGTACTTTATAGGGATCTTGTTTGAAGGATGGCATGTACACAGGATACAAAGCTTTATCGTGACAGTAATAAATAATCCTTTGAGCTTACATGAAACTTCCATGGCTCTTTCTCAGAGTTCATTTCTTCATTTTCATATATAAGGTATACATATTGCCTTTGTTAAATACTAAAAATGCCAAATTATTTTTGCTTTACCTCCATTTATCATATTTCTATGATTTAGTCATTATTTCTTTTTCTGATTAGTATTTTTTAGACTGATAGCTAGACAGTACATCCTAACGTTTTCTACATGGGAAACACACCCTTTCTTTTTCTTTCCCCCATTTGTAGGATTGTACAACCTTTCAATTAAAACCAAAGCTGTTCACTGGCTCGGGTTCACACCCCCTTGAAATAAACCCTGCATACCTCCCTGTGGGTGTGGTCTGGCCACGGTTACTTGATCGCATCTAGTGTTACCCTTGGCTCCTTACAGTGTCTCTTCATCTGCTTTGTCAGCTCCTCCTTTCTTCCATCTTCCATCCAGTTTTTTGTGCTGCTCTCACTACGTCCCTTCTCAGAGTCTCAGGAGCAGTTCTCTTGAACTTTTTCCCCCTTTGCTCTGAATATTCTGCAGAATTTACTTACATATCTTATATGTTTCATTGAAGGATTGCTACTTCAGGATTAAACTTCTCAATATGAACATTCTGAAAGGCAAGACGGGCTCCCCCACACTGGCCCTGTCACAGCTTAGATAACGTAGGTGTAAATTGATGAATCTAAAGTACATATGGCCCTTGCCTTATGTAAAATATTTGCTCCCAAAAGTTGACTATATCTCATTATAATGTGGTTACATGCAGATTAGATAACTGTTCAAAAGAAACTGGCAAAGAATTTTTAAAGCATTCACATTAGAAAAATAATCCTACCTTAATTTGTTTTAGAAAGGGTTTTTTTCTTTTAGGTTGCTCTGATGGTAAATGCTATAAATTATTTTCCTCATATTGTTTGAATTCATAAAAGTGGGAGATTTCTGTATTTCTATATGGAAACACCTCTTAAGCTGTAACTTTATGAAATTTTCCTATCAGTAGTAACTGGATTAAAATGATGATTGATTCTCAGAAAGCTAACATGTCATTCTTTTTACCTTTAAATATATATTTTATCATTTTTGCCTTTTTTCTTGTTTTCAGGGCTGGGGATCCAACTCAGAGCATCACACATGGTAGCAAATGCTCTACCATTGAGCTATATTCACAGCTCTATGTTAGCCAATTTTTCTGATCCACAAAAGTGACTTTTCTCGTATATCAACATCCTTTTAGTCAGTGAACTCTAGCATTTTAGGTGCCTTATTAAACAGTGCTTAGGAATAGTTAATTTTCTTTGTTCTTTCTACCATCCCCCCCCATTAACTGTAAACATGCTTATACTTGATACTTTTAAGGACCTGAGCCCAGAGTAGGATCAATTTGTGCTACATTGACCATGTCTTCGTTTACTGACCTTGGAATTAACCTAGAACATTCTTAGGCCTCTTTCTATCATGTTGTGGTGGCAGACTACAGTTTGTCTTTCAAGATCAAGTCTTAATTGTTTCTAAGGTATTGATAAGTGCAATCTAAGAACAAGCAATGTTCCCAGAAATAATATAAATGGATTCTATGTTTCTTTTCTTAGCATACAAATCAAAAGATTAGAGTGAAAGCAGAAACACCTGACACAAGATTGTGTGGTGTGCTAATAGATTGTAGGCTCCCCAAGCTTAAGTTATACAAACCACTGTAAGCTATTAACCAGTGACAATTTTGATTTGTCTTTTATGTTAGTTGTAATCTCTGATACTTTTATTTAAAGTAAAGCCATATGTTAAAATACAAGTTTATTAAGAAGTGTGCTGTGTTTACATGTTTTTCTCTCTCCATTTCCCATACTGTCATATCCTTTTTAGACCAAATGTCAAGGTACCTTCCCTGGACTCTTTTAAATTGGCTCTTTTCTCTGAGTCTATAATGCATCTATTTTAACATAACACATGGTACTACAGTTGTTTTAGAAGCTATCTCTCCCTCCCTCCTCTCCCAACCCACCAAATTGCTAGTATTTTAGAGCCAGGGACAGTATCTTTCTTGTAGTCAGTCCCACTATACTACCTGCTTAGTTGGAGCACATAACAGGTGCTATAGATTGTTGTTAGTAGGAAAAATGAATTTAAGCAGAAAGTTAAAAAAACTGTTGATGAATTGATTTACCAACTTAGAATTTCAATTATAAAAATTTAAAAGCAGAGATTACTTGATCATTTCAGTTTAGATTTAGCATAAAACAAGTTGATATTGTACAGCTTTTGTAATATTTGAGGCCAGAATATATGATGCAGTAAGATGAAGTGCTTCTACGATGCAAAAAGAAATATTTACAAAACCAGTTTTATTTTCCTTTTACTTAAACCTCCTGTCATGTAACCAGTTTGCCAGAGTATACAGTAAATCTGCCAACCGTGCAGTTGAAAAGCGCATCAAGATACTTTGAAGGCAGGCAGAACTGCACAGGGGTTGAGGAATGAAAACAGAGATGGAAGGAACATATATAATTGCTCTCTTGCCCTGTCTTGCAAAAGGCTTATGGCTGTATTGGTGAACTTTATAACAGTAGTTTTAGAGGATAGGGTAGGCAGCACAAGTGTCAGAACCTGACCTCAGGAAAGCTGAGATAGGCCTCCAAGTCATGTGATTTCTCAGTTTGGCCACCTACCCTTTAGTGGAACTATTTGAAGCTAAGTACTTAAATTTGTTTCTGGAGGACACAATTTATAAATAATACTTAAATTTCCTAAGATTGAAAAAAAAAAATAGTATAGTTTTGTTTTGGTACCGGGGATCGAACTTGGGTCCTTGCGCTTGCACAGCAGATGGCAAAACCACTGAGCTAAATCTCCAGCCCAAAATGGTATAGTTTTTATTAGGCAAAGTATTTGAAGTGCAAAATACTTACTTCTAACTATAGAGATTTTGTTTTATAGTTAGAAAAGGCAGCAACTTTTTTAAAAAATGCCCACAGGCTGGGCTAGGTAGCACATGCTTGTAATCCCAGCACTGGGGAGGCTGAGGTAAGAAGATTGCCACGGGTTCGAAGCCAACCTGGGCTACATAGTGAGTTCACAGCCCACCTGAACTACACAGCAAGACTTTGTCTCAAAAAATAAGATAAAATTAAAATTTAAAAATGCCTCATAGTTCCATACCCTTAGGTGGAATTGCAGGGAGGGAGAGTTTCAGTCAAGCAAAATGAATAAGCTCTAGAGAATTGCTGAACAACATCCTATAACCAACAGTAATGTATATGTATTGTGCGATTAAAAATTCAAGAAGGTAGATCCCATGTTAAGTATTACTAAAAAAAATTATAAAAATAAAATTACACCTTAATAAATATTTACAAAGTAAAAATAAGAAATTGCATGTCTCATGAATGTTTCATATGTTGGAACTATATAAATTTTATTTTTACTTATTTTTTACTCTGCTTTTGACTCTTTCTCAAAGCCAAAATTATTCTTGATTGTAGGTTGTGTTTTGTTTGTGTTGCTGGGGGTCAAACTTAGGGCCTTGGCATGCTAAGCAAGCACTGTACCTTTGAGCTACAACTCCAGCCCCTGAAGGTTGGGGCTTTTGGGGTTTTTTTTTTTAATAGGACATATATATTTACTCTTCACTTTTTATTTTGTATTAGCCTTTTTTATGTAGTCTATTATCTTCATCTAAGAAGTGGTTAATAAAGTGCATTGTTTTCAGAAGTATTATGCTATGGTACAATCAAAGCCATATTTTGTTTTTCTACCTCACATTTGACAGGCGTGAAGACAGTACAATCTCACCAGTTGGTTAATTTTTATTTTAAATGGGGATCATGCCTAACAGGTAATGATTGCTAAATGTCAACTTTTACTTCAATACACTTGTCAGTTATTATTGCTTATATTGTGCACATTTTTATCCAGAAAAAAAACTATATCAAACATTGACTACATCGTACTTATCTCCAACCTTGTCTCTTCATAATTATTTTCCTTTAAATCCTGAATTACCTCCTTGGACACATAACCATTGAGCAAACATTAAATTGGCAAATTTAAGTATTCATTCACCATATATAGTTTTTTTGAACTTTCCCTGTGATGAGCCCAGTGCAGTTCCCTGAGGACCCTGCCCTCAAGTTGCTCACTGCCCGTGTGTCAAGTGTCTCGGTGAGCACACAAGTGTCAGTGGATGTAAGGAGTGCTGTGTTGGAGGTAAGCAGAGAGGGGGTGTGGGCCTTGAGATTTTGAACTTCAGGTGGAGGCTTGTGGAAGGATTCCCCTCACAAATCCATTTTTGCAAGGGAGGCAAAATAAAAGAGTTCTTCAAGTAGGAAGTTACAGAATATAATCAGAAATTCCTGCAGAGAAAAATTGTATTTCACTAACCTGTTATCTTCTGAGGCATGTAAGCATGGTCAGCACTTTTAACAAGGAGTTATCCATATTGTGTCACCCCTTCTGAGAACGGTCAATTTGGGGAGCAGAAGCAGTAAGCCCCTGTCCAGTTCTAGGAGCATCTCTGACTTAGGCTGTGAAACTCTAGGATGGCAGACTGTTCTGTTCTGTGAAATTAGCCCTATATGAACTCATTTCTTATTGCCTTAGCTTCAGTTTACTTTTTGTCCAGGCCTTTTTTCTCTCCCTTGAGTTTGCTCCTTCATTTAAATCTCTTGTATTGTTTGGTTGTCCCCACAACTGTCCAGGTATTCTTTAATCCATAGCCTCCACACTGTATATAAAGTTGGCATATTATGAAAATCAGCTGTGATTAAAAAAAACCTCACTTCCCTATTTCTTATCTTCATTGCCACTGCAGTGTGACCTTATTTGCTTACCCTCCTTTGTGTTTTAGTCTTGTCGTCTGTAGGGATGAGCAGACTGCATAGGAAAAGTATGTAGAGCGTGTGAGTATATAAAGTGAATAATCATTCCAGGGTGCTTCAGCTGCTTAGCAGTGGTCACTTCTCTACACAAGTTTCCATAGTCGGCTTTATTTTTTTTTTTTTGTACGGGGTATTAAACCTGGGCTTCACACTGAGCTATATTTTCATCCCCTTTTTATGTTTTTTAATTTTGAGACAAGGTCTCACTAAGTTGCAGAGTTGCCTGGGCTGGGGTTCAATTTATAAACCTCTTGCCTCAGCCTCCTAGAGAGCTGGGATTACAGGCATGCCCCACCATACCCGGCTCACAGTTGGCTTTTAACCAGTTTATGCTGAAGATTGCAATTTTTGAGTTTTTTCATGTAATTCATATCAAGAAACAAGAATTTGAAGATAAAAAATTTTATTATGTTCTATTGTTATGGGCATTCTAAAAAACTTGAGAACTAGGCATTAAAGGGTTAATTTCTGTAATATTTCAGGCCTATCCCTCTGCCTTGTGATGACGTCCTTACCCCTTATATTTTTGGCACTTTGCTTTCCTTTTTGATGACTGTTTAATAGTTCTTTTTTCTTTTTTGCTGCTTTGATCATAGCTAAATACCCATTGCCCAGGCATACCCATTCAGCAGGCAGTTCCAGTGGGCTAGACTATGCTAGTCATTGGGTCCAGAGTTGTCTCAATTAAGTTGAGGAACACATGGAAGCAGCTAGCCAGTATGAAGAGATCTGGAATGCAGTTATTTCAACAAAACATTATGGAAACATAGCTGAAGAAGCTTTAAATTTGTTCTTGAGTAGGTCAAGAAAATAGGTTAGAAGTCAACAAGGTCTTGAATTTTTACTTCCCTAAGAAAAAGAGCATACCAAGCAAAGGAGCTTTTCATATAAAAGCAGGTAAAGGTCCATCAGTTATAAATAGTCACCACACAATCACAAGTCGATGTTTCCCTCTCTGCACCACTCCAGCTCTGAACTAGTAAAAAGGCAAAGAGAAAACAGTACTGTTTTTCTTCACAGAATAGCTGCTGTTGCCTTAATAGTGAATAAAAAGCTCTGCTTTATTTGTAGTGATTTTCTTTGTGTAAACAAAATGAAAACCAAACATAGGGGTAGCACAAAGCTTAGAAACAGTGTGTGATCATGCCAATTCTTTTTTTTTTTTTTTTGTACTGGGGATCGAACTCGGGACCTTGCAAGGCAGGCCGTGGAACCACTGAGCTAAATCCCTGACCTGATCATGCCAATTCTTGAGTCTCAGACTCAGTTTTCTCTCCACTTTCTATGTTTCTTTCCTTTAACCTCCTACAAAATGCCAGACACTTTACCATCATTCTCTTTTTTAACTCATAATATCTAAATGAGTTAAGATTTCTCTTATTTTACAGCTGAGAAAAATGAGTCTCAAAGGAATTTTTAAAACCCAATACCAGAATACTTAAGCCAGAAGAAGAGCTCTTCCCTTAACCAGCATATTGCCAGCTTCTGCTCCTCTCATCCTAAAATGAAGCATAGCACTACCACTAAATGACTAGCTGGGTGACTGGGACAAGAGGAAACTTTCTAAATTTCTTCTCCCTCACCTAAGAAGAATCGAGGTAGGCAAGTCTGCACTTCCTTTTAGCTTTATGATGTCTTCGTAGGCGTCTCCCATCTTTTTGGTTATGTCTGCCAGTTGTCACTCTGACCAAGTACAGGTTATATGATATAATAAAGAATGTTCTATTGCACAGGTTGCAGTGGAGTAACTACTTAGAGATGACTGTCTTCAGGAAAATGGGAGTAGAAATCACCTGAGAAGAGCACAAGGAAACTTGGAGGTGCCCCACTTTACCCCTCTAGTTTCCCATGTTTATAGGGGTTCAGTGTTGGTAATGTAGTTTGATCATAGCCAGGCTCTCTGAATGGTCTCTGTTAGTGCTGCTCCAGTCTTTAAACTGACATGAGTTGAAGTGATCTGATTTACACAGCTCAGACAGACCTCTCCTTTTCTTAGCCAATATTGTAGGTGGGGAAGCTCTTCTGAGATATTTTAAGCTAAACTGAATGTCCCACAGAGCTAAAGTTTGCCCGGCAAAGGTCATCCTTGTGACTGTTTTAGTCACTAATAGTTATACCATATTGCTAGAGGTTAATGTCACCATCAGCCAAAGATTAAACTTCTCCCGTGGATCCTTGACCAGATGATGTTTGCTGGAGAGAAAAAAAAGCCCCCTGCTTTGGTTTTGTGTTCTATTTTCAGTTCTAACACATGTTTGAGATGTATTTCTTTATCAGATTTTAATTTCATGAACTTCATAGAACTTTCATTGGGGACAACTCATTTATGCTAGTTTGAGTTCTATCGAATGTCTCTCTCATGCTTATACTTTATTTGGAATAGATAGCTTATCTTTTTTCTTCATTGGATAATCCTTAGGTTGCCCAGAATAATTGTCTAACTTTGTTATTTGAGAATGTATAGGCTTAGAAGTATATGAACTCTTGTGCAGCTAATACTAATTGGAGAGCAAAGAGAGAGGGGATTGGCAGGCCTGGTGGTACACCCCTGTAATCCCAGCACTTGGGAAGCTGAGGCAGGAGGATCATCACAAGTTCAAGGCCAGCCTGAACTACATAGCAAGATCCTGTCTCAAAAAACAAAACCAGAGAGGGCTAGGAATGTAGTTCACTGGTGCCATGCCTGCCTGGCAAGTGCAAGGTCCTGAGTTTGATCCCAGTACCAAAAAAAACAGAGAAAAGAGGAAGGTCCTTAGGATGATGAATTCAATCATGGGGATACCTATTATGCTGTTTAATAGAAAGTCCAAAACAGTAAAAAAGCTAAAATATGCTCTGTATTATTGTGTTCTGAAAATGTCATCTCTTTTCCATAACTTTCCTTACAGTAACTAATCACGAGTTATTTTATGTACCTAAAATGCAAGTTATTTTACATACTGAAAAAAGCAGTATAGCACGTGACATTTTACAAGATTTAAATGAAACATATTTGAAATAAAATTGGAATTGGAAAGCAGGGAGAAAGGGAGGTGTAGACTATTTCTTAATTTTTATGGTTCCTTGAATATTTTCGTTGTTATACCTCTCTCACTTAGTAAGAGAATGTTTTTATTTAACTGACCAGGGGAGAGAAGGAGAAATTTGATTGTTCAAACGTTATCCTACAACTGGTACAACCACTGTGGAAATCAGTATGGAGATACCTCAAAGAACTAGGACTGGAAGTCCCATTTGACCCAGCTATTCCCTTGCTGGATATCTTCCCCAAAGAATTAAAAGAATCATACCACAGTGATATATGTGCTCCCATGTTCATAGCAGCACAATTTGTAATAGCTAAAAGTTGGAAGCAGCCCAATTGCCCATCAACTGGAGACTGGATAAAGAAGATGTGGTTCTTTTATAAAATGGAGTACTACTTGGCCATAAAAAATGAGAAGTTAGAGACATTTATAGCTAAATGGATGCACATTGAGGCGATACTCTTAAGTGAAATAAATAGGACACACGTGTAAATACTGAATAGTTTCTCTAGTGTGAGAAACTGAAAGTGTAAATAAGGACTAAAAAGTGTAATAGATAATGTGAAATAGGAAGAAAAGGGGCAAAGGGGAAGGGGAAGTGGGAGGAGTAGGGGAAAGGAAAGAAGGGAATGGAGTTAATATGAGAAAATGAAAAGATGGAAACAAAGTCTTTGTAAATAGGGAGGGGTGGAGGGGTTGAAGGGAGGGCAGGGGAAGGGGGAAAAAATAAGAACGAAGAGAGATTTTGTAAAGGTGCAAATTTCCAATGATGAATGTCAGTATATTCTATACCTAAAATGTACCAATAAAATATTAAAAATAAAATAAAATAAAATTGAAAAGTTACCCTACAAGATTGGATCCGTAAATATATATATAAATCCCTGAAACAGGCAGGTGCATGTATGTGCCAGATAATGCCTGGACCAACCAAGAAAAAGTTGTTTTACTGCATGACTGTGGTGAAAGCATTGGTTCCCAACAACTCTTGCATTTGTAAGGTGGGTTTTTTTTAAGGGACTGCACATTGGGCAAGCAGCTACATAGTTAAAAAAGTATTGACTGGATTTAACATACTGGGGGCATGTGGATCCCTAAGAATGTCACACCTTGTCTATGCCAATACATAAGAGTATCTCTTTGTGATACTAAAGCTGATGTCATTGGCAGGTTTTCCTCTGTATTGGAAGGGTGATACTCAGAAGGGAGAACATTTTTTTCATATATTTCTCTTTCTCTCTTTCTGTGATTGCAGTGTTTTTATGAGTTTTTTTAAGCTATGAAATAGTACTGGCAAGTCCTAAGAAAACTGGATCTGGATTTCATTTTGTCTCTTCAACTCTGTGATCTTGTGCACATTCCTGACATGTTACAAACAGCTTGTGTCTCTGAATGTGCAGTATCAATTTTCAGTGGTGAAAGCCCCAAAAGGAAACAAACTGATTCTTCCATGCATAAACAGCTGGGCAGTTGTGGATGGAATTAATTGCTGATATATATTGGCTGTGTTTTTCTTTTCTTGTCATTTCCTTTGCAGCTGTGAAAGTGAAGTTTGACTTGAAAACAGACATTTCCAGCAGTGCAAATCCAAAAAGTATCAGGATGAGATTCTTCTAATAAATATCCAGCTGGTCCCTTTGAGTTTTGTATTTTGGGGCTGAGATGAGGAAGAACAAATGGCAGCAGGTGATTTATGATTATGTGGATGGTTGGAGGAAGAACCCAGGCACTTAGACTATGAGAGGAGTATTTTGAAATGGTTAATTTATCATAGGGTAAGAGTGACCTCATAATCTAACAAAGGCTAGATCAATCAGCACCCCCTTCCTGGATCCTAAGAGAATATGTTCTAGGCTATCTCTCAAAATAGTGAAATGTCTAGTGCTCTGGATTAATTTATTCTTTCAGTATGAAAGAGTAGCTGTTGGTGAGGGCAATGTGACAGTGTGCATCATTATAAATAGCATTTTCCTGGTCTTCTCAAAAGTATTTTCCATTGTTTGTTTTAAATTCTGTGTAAACAATTATAGTTTATTTTTACATATTTAGATATTTTATTTAAAAAACAGTACTTCATGACAAAAAGAATTCAGTGAAAAAATAACAATGTGCTTATACAGAAAACAGTTAAAAACATTTTGAATGACTAGCAGATACTTGATCATGGTTTCAATACTGACATTTTAAGCACAAAGATTTTAAGATAGTATCATATGTATGTGACAGATATCTTATGGAATATCTTATTTGGAAAAAGTCATGGAGATTTTTATAAATTAAAATTCTTATGAAATTATTTGAAAGTGAATAATTATAATATTTTATAGTATACATATTAGTGATTTTCATCAAAATAATTTCCTCTTGTATGTGTACATTTTAATGTCCTACCAAAGCAAGTCCACAAATTACATCCTTTTTTGTTTGTTTGTTTTTGGTACTGGGGATCGAACTCCAAACCTTGCGCTTGCGAGGCAGGTGCCAGAAACACTGAGCTAAATCCCTGGCCCCTCATCCTTTATTTTTGAAGGCACCTTTTGCTAATTGGCAATAAAATGCTTTTCTTGCTTCTGGGTTGCCAGGAGAAGTAGAATGTTGGTGAGAAAAGAGAGTAGGTGATTTGTGTTGATGTTCAGGTCAGGCCAGAGGAATGTTCTACAATGAGCAATGTTTCTGACTCCTTAAGATATGTAAAAATTGCTGTTGCTAAACTTAGAAGTCGGCGTGGTTGGACTTCCTTTATAGTAGTACACTTCCACCTAACATTCTGCCAGTGGAGCAGTGTGATCTAGCTTGCATTTTACCTCTTTGTGCATACACACACGCGCACACACACACACGCAAGAATATGTAGTTCACTCCAAGACAGGAAAGCTGATCTACAAACATGAACTTTTCCCCTGTTTCTTTGAGGATTAACCAATTAATTTTTATCCTGGGGCCCTGAAAAATGTTGTAGCAATATTAATGTGCAGTTTGCTCTCACTGAAATCTGCCTGGGTGTGTTGTTTCCCCCAGAGTGGGCTCCACCCTTACTCTAACCGCAGAGGGTGGATATCTTGCTCTTTAAAACAAAGTTCATTTTTCGGACAGCATTGCATCAGAATTGCCACACGAAAACCAGCTTAAGAAACATACAGCAGCTTTATTTTTTTTGTAAGTAAAGGATTATCTATTGTAATACTGATAACTCACAGTTTAGAGGAAAGCATAGATAAGATAGATGGTTAATTTTGTCCAGCTGCTAGTAATATGCAGTATTCTTTGGGAGGAACCTGTGGTTTTATCACTCAACTAATTATTTTTCTTTTAGTTCGTTTGTCTGCTTTGTTTTTAAAAAGCAGTTACTGAATAGTTACTGTTTTTAACTTTTGAGGATGACATTGACTGTTTAAATGAAAATACTAGTGGTCACCCAAATGTGCTTTTTAACATAAAAGTGTTTTGTACTGAATTTATTGGAGTTCTTTACAGCATAATCTGGCAATACTGCCTTTCGAGACATCGTGGCATGAACTTTGTGTGTAAGAGTGGGTTCATTGAATTAAAAAAAGGCAGTATCTAAAGAGCCTTTATTTCTGTCATAATGATGCTTTGTCCTGTTGCTGTTGGGTATTTGTCAGAAGAGTTGGGGCAGGCTGCAGCCCAAAGTTCTGTTCCGTGCCTCTGCAGTTCCGTGCCTCTGTGTTCTTTCTAGAGTTTGTGATGTGAATGGTAAGTTGAACTATAGGAGAATGATTGTTGTTCAATGAAGTCCATGTTCAGCAGGGGTTTTTTTCTTTGCAGCGCGGTCTATCTGACTCCCCCGCCCCCATATACTGGGGTTCTGTAAAGTGTTCAGTGATGCACTGACCAGAGTGAGCATGCTGAAAGAGGCTGTGCACTGTGATGTCTGTGTTGACTGTTGTCTGCCTGTGGTTGTGTTCATCGTGCACTTTTTGGGGGAAGACACACCCGTTTGGTGCAAGCAAGTTTAACAATCTGCCTCAGTTGAAATCAAAGTTGAATGTTAAAAATGGAAGCTTTCTGTAATGCTTGCAGGGGTGATATTGTGTCATTCTTTTTGGTCTTAGACTTCCTGATATTTCCTTTCTTCAGCTTTCCTCTTCATAGCATGATTGCAATTGTATTTAGCTATTCTCTAACTTCACAAGGAGGTAAAAATAAATAAAAACCTACTATCACAGAAGAAACCACAAGCCTGTTTACACATTTACTTGTTTGCACTTTAGTTTTTTCACCTATAAAATTAGGACTTTAGGTTAGCTAAGATCTTTTTCCAGCATAGACTATCCTAATTTTTTTTTAAAGACACATGCTTATTCCAGAAACCTTAAAGGGTATGTGTTCAAATTGAGAAAAATGTGTTTAGATGTTCTCAAATGACATGAAAACCAAAGCTTTAAATAATTTGTGTATGTCAGGAATTTTGGACCTTTACTTTTTAATATCTAAGGAGTAGATGTAGCTATAAATCACCTCAACAATAACATGAGTTTTCAAGTTGAAACTGGGCCAGCCTTGTCCACAGTGTGATGTGGACATTTCCTTGAACATGCCTGTACTTGGTTTATATTTGCTATATGTAATCTTGGTTAAGTGGCTTTCAGACTTTTTTCCAATATATTTTATTTACATCATGACTTAATACACATATATGGACACATGTGCCACTTTAATCTAAGAAGTAGATTTCCCTTACAACACAAAAAACAATCTGCTGTTTTTGTTTTCTTTTGTTTAAAAAAATGTTGATTTCAAACCACTGAGCTAGGTGATCTATGCTGTCCCTTTGAACTCTAGAGGAGAATATAGCTTAAGACTTTTATAGTTGTACTAAAGCAAAATTTATATACTAGTCTGCTGTTAAACACTGAAATTAGATGATCCTGTAAACGAATTTTTATTTGAAACTTTTATAGAAAGTCAGTAACTAATGTCTCTAATAATAATCTTAGTTTTTCTGGTCATAATTAAATAGTGTAAAGAAAATGGAGTGAATATTTTTACCAAGCCCTGATATAGCTGCTCCCAAGGCCATTCCTGTTTGCTCCAGTGTGCTATACATATTTTCTTTTATTTATGCATACCCTATTCATGAAAACTAATGCCATGACATAAAAAGGGCCAGAATCTAGTTCTTCTCTGAAGAATCAGATAGAATGTGTCATCCAGATTAGATGTACTAGAGTTTCATATTGCCACAGGTAACCCTTCTGTATCTTCCTCACCAGAGAGCCCTTTCCCAGTGCTCTACAGAAAATCCCTTCTCTTTTATACTTTTTAAGAAAGTATTAATTTCATAACCTAAAAAGCATATGGTAAAAAGATCAAACAGTGCAAAAAGATGTATGACAAACTCTTTCCTGCCCTAATAACTTCACCCCTTCTCTGTTTTTCCAGAAATTTTCTATAAGCGCATGCACATGCATGCTCATGTGTGTGTGTGTGTACTTGAATGCCTTTTAAAAAGTCCATAGAAAAGTAAGCAATACATATCATTGTGTATTTAGCACATTCTTTTACAAAGAAATTATAGTTCTGTATGGCTCTTTAGTATATGCTGTGTACTGTAAGTTGATCATTACTCTTTTGGTGAATATCTAGATTATTTTCAAGTTGATTCTCATACCCCTTCTATCTGATAGGGTTTTTTTGGGTACCAGGGATTGAAATCAGGAACCTTGCGCTTTCGAGGTAGGCAGCAGAACCACTGAGCTGAATCCCCACCCCTATCTGTTATACTTTTGCTATCATCTATCTTCTGCCTCCATTTTGGGACGGAACCCGGAGGCTGTAATGAAGGGATGACAGTGTTATATGGAAATGGAAAACCCTCACCCCCTCCTCTTCATTTGATTAGGACATCAGTGGGAGGCCCCACCTGTCCCCACCACTCATGGCCTGAAATGTCCTAGAAAGGAATAATTTCTCAGCACAAAACTGAATTTTGGGTTAAAAGTCAAGTAACTTGAGAGTGAGATTATGGGATAGTGGACAGGACATCTATTCCCTTTGATCCTCAGTTTTACCATCTATAACACGAGAGGTTGGGATACAGGAGTTTCAGTGTTCCTTACAATTTAATTTTTACATAATACTTTTGTTCAAATATTGATTGAACCTATATAACCCAAGTTGTATGAAATTTCTGTTAAATCAAGAACATCTTTTTTTTTTGGTACCGGGGAACGAACTCGGGTCCTTCTGCTTGTGAGGCAGGTGGTAGAACCACTGAGCTAAATCCCCAGCCCAAGAACATCTTTTGTATATATTGTGTGGCCTATAATTTGACTTGCCATCTGGCCTAAGCTATTTGGAAATTTAAGAATGTAGAAAAGAAGAAGTTGAATATTCTTCTGTATTTTTTATAAAGAGTATCCTTTCCTTAAAAGAAATCAATTTTGAGCCAGGGATTTAGCTCAGTGGTTTCACTGCCTGCCTCGAAAGCACAAGGTCTTGAGTTCGACCCCCAGTACCAAAAAAAAAAATTTCAAGTGTATACTCAATGTTTATAGCAGCACCCTTCACAATAGCTAAATCTTTTTTATTTTAATGTAATATAAGTAGATATTAATAAAATACAAAAAATCCACTTCTATGAAAAAATAAAACAGAATAACAGTACAGTACACTGTGTATCATAATCTTAAAAGATTGATATTCTCAGAGTATAAGTCATAGACAAAAAAAGACTGTTAGCTAAATCTTGGAAGCATCTATACGTCCATTAACAGATGAATAGGGCTGGGGATTTAGCTCAGTGGTTCTGCTGCCTGCCTGGCAAGCACAAGGTCCTGAGTTCAATCCCTGGTACAAAAAAAAAAGCCATTAACAGATGAATAAAGGAAATTTAGTATTTACACACAACTGAAAGATAAACTTGAATCATTTGTAGGAAAATGGATGTACCTGGAGACCAGAAAGTTAAGTGAAACAAATCAGACACGCAAGCTTAATGCATTGGTTTCTCTAATATTAGAAACCCAAATTATAAATAAAGAGCAAAACAAATGGTAGACAATGAGAAGTAGGGAGATGGATCTTTCTCAAACAGGAAGAGCATCAAGAGATGGAGGGAGGGGAAAGGAGGAGAGGAGGGAAGGAGATGAAAAAAGGAATGAAGATGTGTACGTGCACCAACTCCACACCAACTCCACACGAGGAATGTAAACATTTAGGTACTGCAAACACACACTATTAAAGTATAAAATTCATTCCAAAAGGAAAAGCAAATTATTTATTTATTTTTATCAAACTTGAGTAGTTAGTTGAAGGTTTTGAAGAAGGTAATGTTTGTGTCTAAAATCGATCCTGTTGGGCATGGTAGTGCACGCCTGTAATCCCAGCACTTGGGAAACTGGGGCAGGAGAATCTCTGCAAGTTCGAGGCCAGCCTGGACTACATAGTGAATTCAAGGACAGCCTGAACTACATAGCGAGACCCTGTCTCAAAAAAAAAAAACTTTTTTTTTGGTCCTTATAATTGTCAATAAATTCAGCCATTCAGAGCTAATCCTAGGGCTTTGAAATTTGGCTTTAGCTTTTTTTTGTTGGAATTGTTTTCACATTCTAGCCTCTATCTCCTTGTTTTACTGAACTGTTACTAAAATTTTCTGATTACCTGCTGAGGAAGCAACCTTAGAATTAAACTGTACCCTGCTGCCCAGTCAGCAGTGTTACGAAGTCACAGCAAAGTTATAAAGTAACAAAAGCAGGAATTTTTTGCAGCATAATACATAAGATGTTAGGTTGTTTCTTAATTTTAACTCTCAAAGTCAAATGACAGCTGTTGTAAAAGCAAAATGGAGTAAGAACTTCATGGTTTGATTTCTGCAGTTACAGCTGGAAGATAAAGACATCTTCTTGGCTTGGAGGTAGAGAAATCTATATATATTTGTGTACTGGTTCCCCTGGCTTCTTGGCAGAAAGTTTTATATACCTTATTTCCCTTTTTTTTGGGGGGGGGGGTACCAGGGATCAAACTCAGGACCTTGCGCTTTCAAGACAGGAGGCGGAACCACTGAGCTAAATCCCCAGCCCTATACACCTTAAATAAGGATACTTTTGTGAAGGTAATTGTATTACTGGTATTCCATGTTAATTCATGTAAGTTGTCTGACATATGGTTCCATTTGGAAGAATGTATTGAAGTTCTTCTCATAGCCGACCACTTCATTAAATGATGAAAGTACCTGGGGACTGAGACCATCTTGCTGATCTCCTAAGACGACAGCTATTCCTATTCCTATTTCTTCTGTTGTTGCAATTTTCTAATATCTACTTTTAAGTAGAACTTGAACAAAGAAAATTCTTTAAATTTGACTCTGAAAATGAATGAAAGCAGTGTATTTTCAGTGCTTAAAAAGGGGTCCTAGTGTCTTGCGAGGGCATTTACTGTGGAGGCATGCTCTTCTGTATGTGGATCTGGTAGTAATAATTCTTACTAATCACATTCTAAATGAACTAAACATGTTGTGATATGTGGACTAATTACTTGAACCTAAGTTTTAGTCTACTGAAAACATGTGAGCTATGAAAGCCTGTTGTAATTATTGTACTTTATATGATGCCTGTTGAACAGTTGCTTGTAGTAAACTGAAAATGGTCCCGCTATGCCTTATTTTTATTGAAGTGTGTGTGTGTGTGTGTGTGTGTGTGTGTGTGTGTGTGTGTGTATGTATGGACCGTCACACTGAGTTCCACCCCCACTTCCCCCCCTTCTTAATTTTTTTACATTTTTGAGACAGGGTCTCACTAAGCTGCTAAGTTGACCAAACTAGGCTTGAACCTGTGATCTTTTTTTTTGGTACCGGAGATCAAACTCAGGACCTTGTGCTTGCGAGGCAGGTGGTGGAACCACTGAGCTAAATCCCTGGCCCTGAACCTGTGATCTTATGACATATCCCATAGCATCTTTGTCAAATTACCCATCTATTGTGGCGTTTACTACTAAGGAAATTCTCCATAATTAGGAATATACAGAATACTACTGTCTACAGGATGTTGGACAAACTTTGTCTAAAATGTTTGAAGCCATTTTAGGAAAACAGTCTTGTGATAGCAACATCAGGCAAATAGATAATAGTTTCAGCTGAAACAGCTTGGGTGGAGATAGGAGAGAGAGAAGGGAGGAAGGGAAAGGGGCGAAAGCCTCTCATTGCTCTGGCCTGTTATGAATTACCAGAAGGGACTACTCTTTCTCTTCTGGAACTCAGCATTTGGCTAGAGTCCTGTGACACTGAGTGGGAATTCACTTCCTGTCAGGAAATGCTGACTTTCAATGTATTATCTGGTTGAGACAACCACAGTGAACAATAGGCTATTAACATTTTAGAACAACAAGTATCATAACTAAGCCAATATTTGCATTGTTTTGAGGATTATTCTTAAAAAAAAAAAAGCTTTGTCTGGGCTACAGGATACATTGGACCATCAGTAACTGTTGGACACAAAAGTTATGACAGTAAGAACAGAGAAGAAAAAAAGTGCCTTAATAATAGGGATGGACTTTTTTAGGTTTACTAACTTCCTGTGCATAGAGAAATAAGAATGAATTATTTCAAACACATGTTTTGGGTATGAAAAATGTCCATTTAAAAGGCCGTTTTGAACTTTGGGAGCCAAACCATGAAACTAGTGTAAAGAAAAAAGTTTCAACTGGAATTTTCCTTTAAAACCTTCAAACCCTTTTCTAAACTATAATATACAGCTTTAGAGTATTAGAGCAGGAAGGCAACATAGAAGTCATCTGATTAAACCTTCTCACTTTGGGGCTGGGGCTTTAGCTCAGTGGTTCTGCTGCCTGCCTCACAAGCGCAAGGTCCTGAGTTCAATACCCAGTACCAAAAAAAAAAAAAACCTTCTCACTTTGTATGAGAAGAAATTCAGATCTTAACCTCTTCGCTAAAGATATTCCTTTACAACCTCAATTCTAAATTCTTTTCATCAACAATCCTCAAAATACTGGATATGTTATAATCTTTCGCTTCGCAACTGTCTTAAACTGGCTTTCACTATAGTTAACTTTTCCACATGGACATGTTTTGGTTCTCTCCATGATTAAACTAAAAAATAATTTGAGGGCAGGACCCAGACCAAAACTTTGTATTTGTTTATTCTTTGCCTGATGGCTGATTTAATGTTTGCTGGTTGGCTCAATAATGGGTTGGATTGGGTTGGGTTACATTTAGTTTTTTGAAGGTAATATTTTTGTAGCATTATTTGTACCCAGTCTTACAACATGGCAAAAAGTACAGATTTTTTTTTTAAAGTGCTTTTTTATACCTTTACACTTCTATTCTAATTACCTTTTGGTTCCCGTAAGATATTTCAAATGTAGGTCACACAATGTTCATTACCTCGCCCATGTTTGGTACCTTTGATCAAGCCATGAATACCCCAATTTTTAAAAGTTTACTCTAGATTCTCTGCCCTGTTTTATTCTAAGACAAAGAGAATGTACTGCTGTGAGTCAATGGCCCTACTGAGTAACTCAGTGGACAGTTTTTTTAAAAAGACTAAGATGTTGACCCAGTTACTAAGAGCAGACAGACATAAATAATTTAAAGGCCATGCAGACTTCGACAAAGTGCTTTAGGAGCGCTGAGATAGAGGAGGCTGATTCTGGCAGAGGAGATTGGGGAACGTCATCATGGAAGGATTCGGCTTTTGAATAAGACCTCGAGGTGTGAACTAATACTTGGATGGATGGAAGAGAGAAAGAAAACTAGACCAAATGTGTAAGAAACTAACAGTCAGGGAAATGGCTTTCATTTGAAAGAGCTGTTTTCCTCTAAATGTAGGGAGGATTGTCCTGAAGCCTTTTCTATTTTTTTTTCAGGGCCTGTAACTTAGAAGGCCCCAAGCTGGTTCCTAAGTATTTTCTTAAAGATGTGACTCCAGATGCTTTGGCCTCCCTTGGGCAAGGGGCTAAGGAAATATGTTATTTGGAAAATTATAGTAGGTGGCTTTCTGTTTCTTAGTTGCAACCAAGAACCCCAAGAGTTGTAGTACTCATACTACCTTTTAGATGCTTAAAATAACATTTTGCAGCCCTTTAAAACATGATAGAGCCATTCCTTGACAATAGAGATCAAGCATAGACACAAAATATTTACCATACTCTGGAGAGCTACTTAAGTTACTAAGCTCCATGAAGATAGCTTTTTATTTGACAATAAGGTATTTGATATAGGCTTTAAGTCTGGCTAAATAGGGACTATAGAGCTAAGCTCTGAGTCTAGTCTTTGTGAGCCTCAGAAAAACAAGAATCCTACTTCAAGCCTGAATGTAAAATATAGCAAGCAGCTTAAGCGGACCCTTCAGGCATATGTGAGTGGGCACAAAAAGCTGAGTCATAAAGTTTATTCTCTAGTGAATTACCATGAAAGCTTGAAAGAAAAGCATTCTCATTATTTAAAAAAAGTTACAAATTGCTTTAATATAGAAAGTAACATCCCCCAAAAATCCGTTTTGTGTGTTAACCTTGAATACATACCTACAAACCCCTTAAAGTCAAGAAACAGAAATTTGAGTCAATAAGTGACTTTTTTCCCAAGGAAGTTAACATTTTATTTACTATATAGAAGCTTCTGAAATTATCTTCTTTAATAGAGTTTTTTTAATGCAGTTCATGTTTTAGATCTTTCTTACATTGACAGATCATAAGTTCTACATTCTACACACATTCGGTGTATTTAGATAATATGAAAGATACTAAGGAAAGTTACAGTCCCTCTTAGGACCTGTTCCTTCATATGGAGAAATGACATGATAGAACAAGATATAATATCTTACATCCAAATCTTTAAATTTCAGGGATTTTTATTTCTCTTTTGGTTTTAATTAGGTAATATCAGGTAAGATAGTATTTCTTGGAAGAATTAATTATGTGTTGCTTTGTTTCTCATTATCTTTACAAAGATACAGAAATTTTGCATCACTTTTTTGTGGTGCTGGGGGTTGAACCCAGGGCCTACCCTAACCTGTCTTCATCCTTTTAAAATCTGCATTTCTGTTGGGTTTTTTTAGATAAACTTTCCTCCATAAGTTAAATAATGAATTAGTGTAATGGTTTTTCTTGAGTTTGATATTAGACTTTTTGGATCATCTTTTAATAAGAGTTGAGTTCGCAGCCATTGGTTGGAAATTTAGCTTTTTGTTTCTTTTTTTTTTTTTAAAGGTTTTTTGGAAACAGGGTCTTGCTCTAATTCGGGTTGGCCTTGAACTCACTGTGTAGCCCAGGCTGGCCTCAAACACCAATGATCTCCTGCCTCAGCCTCCCACGTGCCGAGATTACAGATGTGGTCCACCTGGACCAGCTATAGCTGTCATTTTAGTGTCTCATTGTCTCTGGTCTCCCTATCTCTTCATGTCAGAAAAAGAATCTCAGTCCTGTTTCATGTGAATTAATTAGGGCCATAAAGCACCAAATTGTATGCACAAGTTTTCACAGTTTTTATTCATGACATCAAGGCTCTTCTTTTCAAAGCTAACTTTTATTTTCTTATTAGAAAACAGCCTTGATCTCTATAAAAGAATAAATAAGCTTGTACTGTGCTTAATGTACACCATGGTTCTGGGTGAAATAATGGAGCATATATACTCTAGATCGCAGGACCAAAAGGGCCCACTGCCCCTTTAAAGCTCACAGTTATCATTGTAGTTTAGATTACATTTTGTGGAAGATTGAATTTGGTGAAGGATGGGGATTTTTAAAAATTGATTTGATTGTCACATTCCTGAGTGCCAAACCCTAGGCTTCATGCTTGTATGTTCAGGCAAACTGCATTTTAAGAAAATCCAGTCTGGGCCGGGGATTTAGCTCAGTGGTTTCGCCACCTGCTGCACAAGCGCAAGGACCTAAGTTTGATCCCAGTACCAAAAAAAAAAAAAAAGAAAGAAAATCCAATCTATGGAAATATATATATTGTGTAAGAGTTTACATTAGAGGTGGAGATTTAGATTTGAAGCTAGGGTAGAGGAGATAGAAGGATTTACCAAAGGATCTTAACACATTTAAATTTGAACTGACTGAAAGTTTGGAACATCACCAAGGTGTAGGCAGATCAGAGATACAGCAGCCGGTAAATAAGTGCTCAGGCTGCTGAGCTAGGCTGCTTGAACTTATACCTCAGCTCAACACACGGTTCTTCGATGAGTGTGACCCTGGACAAGTAACTTCTCTGCTTGTTTCCTCATCTGTAAATTGACATAATAGCACCTACTTTTCCGGGTTATTGTGAGGAGAGAGTTAAAACATGCTACATCCTTCAGATAAGAGTAGATACGTAAGAAATGTTACTTTACTTATCATTTCCCCTCTCATCACATAGAAACATTTATTCTAATACAGCGTAGTTAAAAAAAAAAAACATAAGCTAAACCATTAAGGCTGGTGTCTGTAATGGCTTTGGGCTGTCTAAACAAAGATTTGGAACTCTTGAGAGCAGGGAAGATTCCCCACAACAAGCAACTAAAGAGAGCAGACGTGTGAACAGTCAGTATGTGGTATGTTCTACAGTAGCTGTCAAATCCTGGCATGTAGCAGAGCAGAGATAGGG
Organism: Heterocephalus glaber; assembly: GCF_053883595.1. NCBI lineage: Eukaryota > Metazoa > Chordata > Mammalia > Rodentia > Bathyergidae > Heterocephalus > Heterocephalus glaber. The sequence goes on along the minus strand of NW_028258320.1, from coordinate 73,737,570 downwards.
GTTTTGGGCAGTGGGTGATGACTGCTGAAAGTCCACATAGAGGAGCATTAACCAGGGAAGTCTGCATGGTGTCAGAGATCTACTTACTGTAAGCCACTGTGTGAGCCTTCAGTTGACCTCGAGAAACAGTGACAGCTGATAGGTCCAAGACTGAGACCTTGGAAATAGGGCTCAGGCATAGCACTTCACTTGTGAAAGCATCTGGAGTTACTTGACATAGAAAAAGGCAAGGGACTTAGCCTGCCTGAGTGAGTGGAGGGCTCAGAGATGAACAGTTCAGCAACACTTTGTCTCTTACTGATTAAAGTGAAAGTCAAACATCAGATGATTACTATGATGATGATTTTTCTAGGGATCTAACTTTGACTCTGAACAGGTGTGCTATCTATGCACACTGTTATAATAGTAAAATGTTTCCTAAAATAGTAAGATGCGAAATCTAGTGGAAAAGTATAGTTTCCTAAGGTTTCCATAACAAAGTTCTACAAACTGGGTAACTGAAAACAGCACAGATTTATTCTTTTATACTTCTAGAGGCCAGAGGTCCAAAATTAAGATGTCAGCAGGTTGGTCCTTCCAGGAGAAATCTATGCCATCCCTCTCTCCCAGCCTCTAGAGGTTGCCAGCAATCTGGTGTTCTGGGCCTGCAGCTTTACTGGCCAGTCTCTGCCTCTGTCATTGCATGCCCTTTTCCCACCGGTGTCTTCTCTGTGATCAAATCTCTCTCACTTTAGAGACACTAGTTTTGTGATTTAGGGTCCACACCAATCCAGTATGACTTCATTTCAGTTTGATCTACAAAAATCGTATTTTCAAATAAGGTCATATTCTCCGGTTCTGGGGACGTGAATCTTGGAGGGAGACACTAACCCATCTCAGTACAGATGCTTCTCAGTTTATAATGGAGTTACTTCCCCAAAACCCATCAGAAATTAAAAATACACATAATAAACCTAAACTACTGAACACGATTATAAAGTTAAAAAATTTTAAGTAACCATCTTAAGTCAGGGTCTGTCTGTATACTACATAATAATAATAATAATAAATAATTCATTAGAAAAAGCCAATTTTTTTTTTAAAAATTGCTTTTATAATGAATTTCTGAGGTTAATAAACATCTCTTTTTGTGGACTTCCACATAAAACTAAACAGATTTCTAAAGTGACAGATTATAACTAAAAAGTACCTTTGAAAGTAATTTTCAAATACCATTTCCTGTTCTTAGTAAGTTACATTTTTATGTCTCAGTATTAGCATTTCCAAAAAGATAGCAGATAAAGTGATTATCTTGAAACTGTCTTACCAGCTAGAATATCACGATAAGAACCCCTCCTCCTTTGCAATAACAGTGTATAGCTTTTGGGTTGACTTTTGCACCCATACTACATTTTATAAATTATAGCTCTGAAAGCCAAAAATCTTTATCTGAAATATTAGATCAAAGTGAACTCTTAGGGGCCGGGGATTTAGCTCAGTGGTTCTAGCGCCTGCCTCGCAAGCGCAAAGTCCTGAGTTCGATCCCTGGTACCAAAAACAAAAAACAAAACAAAGTGAACTCTTAGGGCTTAGTCTTACCCTGTGTACTTTAATATATTTTGTATTTTCCCCCAACTTATAAAATAAGGAACTCTTATCTCTTTATGGTGTCCTTCCAGCCTTCCCCCACTCCCACTGATCACAATGACCACATTAGGAATGAACCTAGAAGGAAAGTCCACAGTAACAAATCAATTTTCTAATATGTACCACCTCCCCATGATGATATATTCATTGTGTATCACGAACATGTACATACTAATAAAAAATAAATTTTCTAAATTAGCCTTCTGGGTAAATGTTTTATTTTACAAACTCAGTCATTTCTAATAATACGTTTCTAGGACTGTTTTATATTTCTTCAGACTGAAGAACTACAATTCTTCAGTTAAAAATTCAACTGCTGCTGGGGATTTGGCTCAGTGGCACCGCGCCTGCCTCACAAGCACAAGGTCTCGAGTTCAGTCCCCGGTACCAAAAAACCAAATAAATAAAAATTCAGTTGCAGTTTAAGAGATAGATGCAAGAGTGAAATTTGAGGAGTTAGGTTTCCTATATTACTTGTATTCTGATACTCAATTTGGAATAAGTTTACTGAGATTTGTAGAGCAAGTATTATTGTAATAGGCAAGAGTAAATTTGACCTTAAAACATGACTTTAAAAAATGTCAAAAAGCAGAGGCTTTCAATCTGAAACTCAGTGTTGCACCAATAAATAAGTGTAAGTTCATAAAGTCTGTGAGAGCTGATACTTCCTTTAAATCCCCCTCCAACACTACCAAATGGTAATGAGTCAGAGATTTAAGGTATCTCTAGAAATTGAGAGTGATGACTCTTTAAAACTCATAATCTCTAGTGGTTCCTCTTTTTTAAAACTTCTCATTTGTCATGAGCTGTCAAGTTCCTGGATCTCAATTTTTAAAATTTCACCGATACCAGGGGACTCAATAACAGAAACAAAATGTCCTAGAGGCACATTCAAGTAATCAATCCTCTAATCTCTGTCAACTTTCTCTCGGGGAAGAAATGCCTTTTTTTTCCCTCAACCATTTCCAAAAACTCAGTGTTGAAAACAAATGATGACTGAGGGATACATGTAGAATGTTCATCATAGTTTATAGGAAGAGTAAGGTATGAGGCCATGTGTTTTTAGATTCTACAAGATCCTTGAGGGATTGACTTTCTATGGATAATTGTTTCACTCATTTTATGCTACATATTTACTTATGACTATATCTAGTTATATAATATGTATCTATAAATATAAGTGTATAGAAAGAATCAGTTCCATATTTACCTTTCTCAGTGATTTATATTGACAACAATTCAGGCTAACATAGATAATGATTGAGTTTGGATTTCAAGAAGATACACTTCTCTGAACTTTTGGTACATGCTTTCAAGTTTGTAAATCTGCCCCTTGTGTAGCCATTATAATTAGTAAATATCACCTATTATAATAAAGATTTTTTTCAAGTTACCAATGAATGTTGTCCTTGGCACCTACTAAGGTCTCCAAACAAGCTACTGCCTTTTCTTCCCATCCCCTGGTCTCCCGTCCTACTCATCAAGTACAGATGTCTGTACAATCCACTGTTCTCTGTAATGGGTAATACAGATTAATAAAATATCCTTCATCAAGTATTAGTACGTACTGAGAAAGAGGTTAGATTCATCCTTAGTATTGTCTGACTGGGAATGCTCTTCATCTTTGGACCACTGCTAAATGATTATGTTGACATTTCAAACACACACATGATATTTTTATGCTTATTGCTCTACACTTACATTCCAAACAATGGATATTATGGTTTTATGGTTACATCAGACTACTTTGTTCTACTTATGCAATCTCAGGGTCATACGGAAACTTCATATTTGCTAAAATAGTTTATCCTAATTACCTTTCCCTCCTTCTTTCCCTTTTCCTTTTTCTTTCCTTCCTTTTTTCTTTCTTGGTCTCCCTAAGTCACCCAGGCTGGATTCAAATTACAGGCCTCCTGCTTCAGGCCCCCAGAGTACTGGGATTATAGGCCTGTGCCACCACAACCAGCCATCATTTTTTTTTCCAAACAAAACTTAAAACTGAAATACTTCCTTAGCTGTGCCTGCCAGTTGACAGTTTTATGAATGCTTTTGTTAAGTACAGGGATACTTAGTAACATGGTGGGTTGTTGTTGTTACTAGCTTGTTACTGCTATGGCCCCCCCCCATACACACACACTTTTAAATCAATTTTTTTTTTTTTTTTTGAGACAGGGTCTGGCTATGTAGTTCAGGCTGTCCTTGAATTTGCTATGTAGCCCAGGCTGGCCTTGAATTTGAGGCAATCCTCCTGCCTCAGCCTCCCAAGTGCTAGTACTATGGGTATGCACCATCATGCCCAGCCTTAAGTTGCATAGAACCTAAGGATCACACTAACTGTATCTTTTTTTTGTTTTGATTTGATATCTTCTCCCACCCACCCACCCCATCCCCCATACACACACCAGGTATCTAACTCAGGACTTTGTTCAAATTTTATTGCAATTTCAAATTTCTACTTTGATACTTAATGCTGTGATCCTTCATTATATTTCCAGGCCACCTAAAAGGCAATCAAATAGTAGCTGGTAATATCTCTAGAAAATGAAAGTCTTTCAAATCATTCAATCCCCAAGTGGGGGAGTTATGAACCCTAACTATGAATAATTCCTCATTTGGCAAAGAACATTTGGTAATCTAAGGCAAAGTGTTAAATCTTGGTTTCCGTATCTGATATAGGGGTACTGGTCACTTCTTCATAAAGTTCTGAGAAATATTAAATGAGATAATATGTGTAGAACATAATACCTAGAACATTATGAATGAAAAAATGATTGTGTTGCTGATTGATAGTTTAGAAATGCATGTGTATACACACACGTGTATTTCATACTCATTTTAGACCAATTTCTATAATCTCTCATTTTGTTGATGTGTTGTACTTAACTTTTTACCTCTTGAAATTTTTTTTTTTTTTTTTGGTACCGGGGATCGAACTCCGGACCTTGTGCTTGCGAGGCAGGCGCCAGAACCACTGAGCTAAATCCCCGGCCCTGTACTTAACTTTTTAAATCCTGACAATCTTTTTCCAAAGTCTGTTTCATATAGAGGCCCAAAATTGTGTAGAACTGCCCAGGATATTCCGTGATACCATTTATTTATTGTTACCATGATGTCCACACCTCTTAATACTGCTCTTTGTATATGGCTAAGTCATGTCTTGCTAAGTACTAATGGGAAAGAACAAGTTCATGAGGTGAAGGGTTATGAGGAAGAAGTATGGTGGACAAAGGTCTGGGCTACACTAATCAACCCTGACGGTGCTAGGTGTTGGTCTTGGACATCCCTCTTTATTAAGGCATCTGTAATCCAAACTTTTTCTCTAGTTATTTTTGCTTCAAAGCCTTTAAAGAATTTAAGTGAAAAGGCAGATCTGAAATATTGGTAAAATGTTAATAGGTACTTCTTATTCTTTAATAACTTAGTTACTTAAAAACATGTCCTTTTGGTGTTTAGGTCAAACCACCATTATACAGTTACTTCACTCATGCATCAGTTTATTCATACCAGACAGATTGTTAAGTCTATTCACAAGCACCAGAATTTTCCCCCTTTCTTTTTTTTTCTTTTTTTTTTGGTACCGGGGATTGAACTCGGGACCTTGCCAGAACCACTGAGCTAAATCCCCAGCCCCCTTTCTTATAGTCTTATTCTTTTCAGTCAGTAGTGTTTATGAAATACAAATATAACATGATGTGGTGGGCCTACTTCTTATATTTTGCTCAATCTCAAAATGACACGTTAATACTAATGTCATTATTATGACTTTATAGCAATATGATACTTAAGTGTTGTACCTGTATAAAAATCACTCACCACCTGTGAGTTTCCTCTCATCTGTAAAATGTAATCCTTTAATGTGACATATTCCAAGAGAGCTGGCTTAAAACTAGTAGTTAATATAGCAATAAGATTCCAGTGCTTTGTAGGATAATTGTATCTTCCTCCACTTAGGCACTTAGAAAGAGTGCCACCTGTGTTACTCAACCCAGGTTTGTTTGTTTCCATTTTTCTCTACTTTTACGTATGTCTAGTTCAGTTTTCCAGGTCTGCCAAATTTCCATGTTAATTGTAATAAAATTTTGATTAGCAGTTGAAAGTAGCTCATATCTTTTAGAACTTGGATAAAATTTCACTAGTTGATCTCAGGATGTGGCCTTGTCATAGTTTGTGTAGGATCTAGGTTGTTTTCTAGAAATTTAAATGCCTTTGTAATTTTACAGAAACTTTCACCAAGAAAAACTGTAACTGAATAAACTAGTGTTGTTGTTGTTTTAATCAAATAACCTGCTTTGAAGTCTTGACACATCTCTGATTATTGGGTTGTTGGTTTTTTTTTTGGTACCGGGGATTGAACTCGGGTCCTTGCGCTTGTGCAGCAGGCGGCGAAACCACTGAGCTAAATCCCCAGCCCTTCTGATTATTGTTTTAAGTGTTGAACAACAGGCCTGGTACTTGAAAGTACTCTGCCTGTTCTAGAAAAAGCTGTTAAAACCGCCAAGATTTTTAAGTTTGGAAAGACTTTTTTTTATAAGTAAGTACTAACTTCAAAGGACTGTTTTTGACTTTCCTAGCCTATAAATAATATAAATAAGATTGATTTGGAAGAACTTATGACATAATAAAAAATAATTCAGCCCCCATTTATGGAGCACCCTGCCATTATGGGACTACAAAAATGGTGCCCATACCCAAGCTTGCAAGATATTCAGTAGCTTCTCATCACAGCTTTATGAAGATGTAATTCATGTACTATACAATCTGCCCATTGAAAGTATACAGTTCAGTGGTTTTTAATATATTTGGAGTTGTACAATAATCACCATAATCATTTTAGAACATTATTACCAATAGCCAATCTTCATTTTCCCCTAGCCATAGGCAAACACTAATCTACTTTCTGCCTCTGTAGGTTTGCCTGTTCTGAACATTTCATATAAATGTGTGGTCCTTCATTAGTGGCTTCTTTCACTTATTTCACTTAATGTTTCAGAGTTCAACTATGTTGTAACATGTATCAGTACTTCATTTCTTTTTTTTTTTGGTACTAGGAATAGAACTCAGGACCTTACACTTGCAGGGCAGGCACTGGCACCGCTGAGCTAAATCCCCAGCCCCTTCATTTCTTTTTATATTGCCATTTATAGATATATGGATATATATTTATAGATATTGTCTTTATCCATTCACCAGTTGATGTTTGAATTATTTCCATTTTTGGCTATTATGAAAAATAATGCCATAATAATAGCCAAAGATGGGAAATAACCCAGATTTTTTTCAATAGGCAAGGAATTAAATAGTGATACAGCCATACATAATGTAGAAGACTACTAACAATAACAATGAACCAATAGTTGATACAACAGTTTCTATAAATCTCTAGTGAGTTTACGCTGTTAAAAAAATCCAATCCTCAAAGGTTATATACTGAATGTTTTTAGTTGTATAATGTGTTCAATTAGCAAAATTGTAGTATGGAATAAATTGATGGATGCTGCTGATGAAAGGAGTGAAGTGGTCCTTGCTCTGTTAAAGAGCAACATGAGTACTTTCATGGGAACAATCTCCTTCCTGATGTATCACTGTTGGGGTTCTGGTTGTCATATTGTAATACAAAGTTTCACCAAAGTTTTGCCATTGGCAAAAGCAAGATAAAGGATACAAGGGATGTGCAGTATTTCTTATACCTAATTATATCAAAATAAGTTTTTTAAACCCTCAATTGTTACTTCTTATAATTTCTTAGGTGTATTATTTCTTATACATAATTGTATCAAAGTAAGTTTGATATAACCCTCAACTGGCTCTTCCAGCATTCTGCCTAGAAATCTCCTTCACCAGATATACATTTACTAAGTATGTTTTCTAGTGTTCAAGTAAACACATGCTTACCAACTCATGGTGTCACTACATAACACACCCCTTTCTCCAGCCTGCAGTAGCAAACACCCCTCTGTCCTGTCAGCCTCCCCAGTGCTTGGTCACAAAGCCTGTCCCACATACTCTGTTTTTGTTATTGTAGCACTCCACTTTTGGGCACCAGTTTTCATTATAGTTATCTTTTGCTGGTTTAAAAAAAACTAATTGTTTTGGGTCTAAAACAGTTTGTCATTTCTCATGATTCTGTGTATTGGCTGAGAACCAGTGGATAGTTACCTCACCTGCTTTTTCCTGGATTCATGTTGCTGTATTTAGCTCGTGGAAGCTGCTGGGAACTGGGCCTCTTTGTCAAGATTTTTCCTGATGAACTACTTCATGGCATTGCAACTCCAAGACCCCTAAAGGCCTAACCTTGGAAGTTGTATAATGTCACTGCTGCTACATTCATTCAGTCAAAGCAGCTCACAAAGATTGAACCCAGATTCAAGGGGAAGGAAAATAGTCTTCCATTTCCTAATGGAATAAGCAAAGTTCCATTGCAAAGAAGTATGGGAGAAATTCTTGTGGTCATTTTAAAAAGTCTACCATGAAGCCTGTTAAGGCTGTGTCTAGATGTCCCCCCAAAGCTTCATGTGGTCAGAGGTGGGTCTTTTTCAGAAGTGGCTGTATTGTGAGTGTGTGACACTGGAATTGATTCATGGTGCAATGCTAGGATCAGGGGTGCTAGGATTAAAGGTGTGAGCACTACCCACCCTGAGTAGCCTGGATAAGATAAAAGGGCTAGAACGGCCCTTGCTGCTTTGCTAACTTCTGTCTGCCATGAACTGTTTCTCCTCTGTGGTGCCTGTCTGCCATGTCACCCTGCCCTGGAGCCAGCCAGTGATGGGCTGAAACCTCGAACTGTGAGCCAAATAAATCTTTCCTCCTTTAACTTTGGGTGTCAAGTATTTTGTCTCAGCAACAAGAAAAGTAACTAAGACAAACCCCAAATCCAGGTACCCAGTTCATCTAGAGACAGGCAGCAGATATAGCAGCCCAGGTGCCAGAACAGCCTACCAGACCACAGGAAAGGCAAGCGTGGTGATCACAGTGTTAACGGGTCCAGAGAAGAAAATAGGGCTGTTTGCTCTGTTATGTTGCTGAACGGGGAGGGCACAGGGAGCCACAGAGCAGCAAGATTGTGGCTCATTGGGTGTGGAATTCACTTGTGTACTATTCACTAAAGTGATTACTTCAAGTTATGTAGTACTTTTTTTTTTTTTGGTACTGGGAATCGAACTCCGGTCCTTGCGCTTGCGCAGCAGATGGCGAAACCACTGAGGTAAATCCCCGGCCCTGTAGTTCTTTTAAATGTTTAGAAAGAACTTCTAAAATATAGGCTTTATGAACATTATTCTTATATTCTAGAGGCTCAAATACTTTTCCCCCTCTTGAAAATATACTTTAGAATATTTCATCGGGACTGGAGATGTAACTCAGTAGTAGAGCACTTGCCTATTATGCACAAGGCCCTGGGTTCCATCCCCAGTACCAGAAAAAAAAATTTAAGCAGACAAGATATTGTTAATGTACTCCTTCCATTTTCAGACATTTATACTTACCCTGGATCTGTTTCTAGATCCTGTATGTCAGTCTGTGAACACATTGGATTAATGTGATAATGGGAAGCATTACAAAACACATAGTCTAAACACACTTTAAAAGTATTAAAGTTATAAAAGAAGTTTTAAAGTTATACTACTTTGAGTTTTGAGCATTCTTGTATTAATAAATCTAAGCAGATTTGGTGATATAGCTTTAATTTAATGTGTAAATGGTTAGTTTTTAGTTTAATAGCTCACATATTTTTGAGGAGCTTGCTTTTTGTAATTTCATTTTGTATGATGTATTACCTATGAGCAAACTTTAAAATTATTTGCAGGGAGAGTATGGTAGACTATAAAATTCAAGGAGTGCCTTGAAAGTTTTTGTATTTTTCTTTGACTGTATCTGAGTTGGATTTATCTTATATTGGATTAATGTTTATTTATGTATATATTTTGTTGGGGCCTCTTATTTTTTGCCTTTTAAAAAAATTAACCCAGATTTACAAAAGAGTTACAAAAATAGTAAAGGAACTCTATCTATCCTTCATGCAAATTCCCTAAAATAATAATATTTTATGTAACCACAATGTAATTATCAGTATTAGGAAATTAACATTGCTATAAATACTATTATATTTACATATTTTATACACTTTTACTAATGGTTTCCTCTAATATCCACTATTTCCTGGCTCAAGATCCAATCTAATATTACAACCTTGCCTTTAGTTGTGACATCTTAGTCTCTTGACTCTGATTTCAATCTGGAACAATTCCTCAGTCTTTATCTTTCATAATCCCGACATTATTAAAGAGTACTGGACAATTATTGTGCAGAATTAATCCATAATTTGGGCCAAGAATAGAGGATTTTTGGGCCGGGGATTTAGCTCAGTGGTTCTGCTGCCTGCCTCACAAGCACAAGATCCCGAGTTCGATACTCAGCAACAACAAAAAACAAAAAAGAACAGGAGTTTTGTTCAATTTTCAAGTGGTTGAATATTCTGAAACATTACAAAAATACAATTCTTGTGTGCAGATAGTCAAGTTAGATGGCTGAGGGACCTGGATAGATGGGAATCATTGGCAGTATCTTTAAATGGCTCTGTGGCTCTGTTTTTAGAGCCTATTATAGATGTGTAATTTCAAAAACCAGACCAAAAAAGTTTTGCTTTCAGAATACAGTTCATAGAATCAAAACCAGCCCTTCATAATTCCCTCAGATAGCTTGAAAATGTTTTCATCTTTCTCTAGTGTTGACATTGATGTATTATTTATATGTTCAGTATTGTGCTATCAGCAAAGCCTTATCTAAAGTAGACAGTTGTAACATTTTATCTGAGATTGGCTACTTAAAGTTTTCTTAACATTTATGTTTCTGAATGCAAAATATAAATATTTTTGCATGCATACAAGAACAATTGTTTTTCTTCTATCTTTGGTCTCAGTTTACCTGTGCCTTTTCTGGGCTTAAACTTTGTTTTTAAAAAGTTGGAAGTATCAGATTTACCACGAAGTACTACCTTTAAAATAGTCGTGTGTAGAGAAATATAATCTGCAATAAACATTTCTTCAAAAAGTCCAATCATAATCTTTTCTGTAGTACATAATTCATTTTCATTCTCCTCCTTCCCCCAGTCTAACACCAACATAACAAACTTCTTTCTTTTTCCCATCTGCCTGTAACTCAGAGTTTCTAACCCATTTGTGGATCATGAATCTATTTGACAGCATTTCTTTTGAAAAGGAAATAGATTAAAATAGAAAATATTAGAATATGCCACTTAATAAGGGAGAGTCTTAGGTTATGCATTTATTTCAGTTATATAGCTTAAATATAAATTTTCATATGAATACAATGTAAAATGTGTTATTGTGGCCAAGTGTGGTGGCACATGCATAACATGTCAGCACTGGGGAGGATGAGGCAGGAGAATCACCAAAAGTTCGAGGCCATTTTGGACTACATAGTGAGTTCAAGGCCAACCTGGAATATATAGTGAGACCCTATCTCAAAAACTAAAAAAGAAAAAATATATATTATTGTTAATTACCAATTTAAAAAATTTGAAAGCCACTCTTCTAGAGTTATTCATCTATTTGTGTCTTGAACCTAATGGTCTTTAAATATAAATGTTTGGGGGCCGGGGATTTAGCTCAGTGGTTCCGTCACCTGCCCTGCAAGTGCAAGGACCCGAGTTCGTCCTGGTACCAAAATAAATAAACAAACAAACAAAGACATAAATGTTGGGCTGGGCATGGTGGTGCATGCCTGTAATGGGAGCCTGAGGCAGGAGGATCACTGTGAGTTTGAGGCCAGCTGAGGCTACATAGTGAATTCAGGGCCAGCCTGAACCACAAAGGGAGAGACTATGCCTAAAAAAAAAACACCAAAAAATAAAACCCCATAAATATTGGGTTGTTGCTATATAAATATTTGGGTAAGATTTTTAAAACTAGTATTTTGTTTATGCCTGATATCTTGGTTCTAACCTACATGGCAAAAATATTCATCAGAGAAAAACCCATAGCGTTGACAAGTTTTATAACATTGCTTTAAATTTTTGTATTAATTTTACTTTTTTTTTTTTTGGTACTAGGGATCGAACTCGGGTGCTTACGCTTGCAGAGCAGGCGACAGAACCACTGAGCTAAATCCCTGGCCCTTAAATTTTACTTTTTTTTTTTTTGGTACCAGGGATCAAACTCGGGTCCTTGCGCTTGCGCAGCAGGCGGCGAAACCACTGAGCTAAATCCCCGGCCTTAAATTTTACTTTTTAAAAAATTGGTTTTAAAAAAAAATGGGGCCGGGATTTAACTCAGTGGCACCACGCCTGCCTCGCAAGCACAAGGTCCTGAATTCGATCCCTGGTACCAGAAAAAATAATTAATTAATTAATTAATTAATTGCTTTTTTCAGCTCAGAGAACACTGCTAATATCTTCCCCTAACGGTTCACACTGATTCAAACTACTAGTTTCACTGGATTATATTGCCTGGATGTATATGGTGTTAAAAATAACTTTGGCCAGTTTTAAAGAGAAGGCACACGGACTGAAATGTTTCAGATACCACTTGGAAGCAGAAGTATTTATGCCCAAGATGAGCTGTTTAAGGTTAAGAGGGATGAGTCTGCCACTAAAATGTCACTCCTTGGGAGGCTCTGTAGTGAGCTGTAGGGATGACAGATGCGTGACTTCTTCCTTGCTATTGAATGGTGGAAATGGAATTTAAAGAAGCTACTGGCTATCAGTCTGGGTTGTTTAACATCAAAAGCTGTAGAGTTAAGGGCCAGGGATTTAGCTCAGTGGTTCTGCCGCCTGCCTTGCAAGCACAAGATCCCAAGTTCGATCCCCAGTACTAAAAAAAAAAAGAGCTATAGAGTTAAAAAGATCTAGTTTTAAGTTCCATCATTTGCTAGCTGTTTTGACCTGAAACAGGTTACTTCTCAGTGGCTTTATTTCCTCCTCTATAACATGAAGATAATACCTCTACACAGGATTATGAGTGGCAAATGTATTGATCTTGGTATACCCCTCAACCCAGGGGCTAGCAGAGAAGAGCTCAGTAATTGATAGTTTTTAAATGCTGTGATGACCTACCTTTAAAGTAATACCTATTATAGGAAATCTCTAGCAATTATGGATACTAAGCTAAATCAAGCCATATTACAGGACTAAGTCAGAGAATACCAATCAGATGATAGGATAAGAACTAGGACAATCTGCAGGGACCCTTAAAATAATCTGTTCATAGTAATCATGACATTTTTACAATGTAATTGTGGCCTCCTTTGTATTACTTGCTAGACTGCAAGCCTCGGGAAGAATTATGTCTTACTTGCCATTGTGTCCCCATTACAGGACCTTGGCATATAGGAGTTACTCAAACACTTGTTGAATGATCTGTGGCTCTATGCATTTTTATTCAGATCCAGTGTAGTACTTTAAAATGCTTTGCGGTTACAGAAAATACCTACATATAACTACAATATAAGCTTTACCCTGTTGCAGAGCTCATCATAGATAGACTGATTGATGGAATCTAGCAATTTTGCCTTTTCTATTCTTACAGGATATTTTGTTAAAATTAAACTGTTTTTACATAATTGTAGATGCATATGCAATTGTGAAAAATTAACACAGAATCAGTGTACCTTTTATTCATCTCTTCTCCCATTAGTAATATTTTGTGAAACTGTGGTATAATATCACTATCAGTATTGATATTGATAGGCTCAGTGTTGTTAATTGATCCTATTCAGATTTCCCTAGTTTGCTCCTGTTCATTTATATGTATTTATTTCTATGTAATTTTATTCCATGAATTCATGAATTCACCACTACAGTCATAATACAAAATAGTCTCTTTACCACAAGGATCTCTCCTGTTGCCCTTTTATAACCCCTCAGTCCTGAGCATATCTTTATGCTCATCCTTATTTAACCCTTGGCAGTTGCTAATCTGTTCTCCACTTCTATAATGCTGTCATTTCAAGAACATTATATAAATGGAATAGTCCCTCATGTAATCTTTAGTGAGTAGCTTTTCCACCCAGCATAATTCACTGGATATTTATTTAGGCTATTGTATTATCTGTAATTCATTCCTGTTTATTGACAGGTAATACTCCATAGTTGGCTCCTCACTCCACTCACCTATTGAAAGTATAGATTGTTTCCAGTCTTTAACTGCTACAAATAAAGCTACTGTGAAGATCTGTATGCAGATTTTTGTGTGAATATAAGTTTTCCTTTCTTCGGGTTAAATGACCAAGAGCATATTTGCTGGGCCATATAGTAGTTACATGTTTAGTGTTTTTTTTTAATGCCAAGTCATTTACCAGAGTACCTGTACCATTTACATTCTCCTAGCAATGTCTGAAGAACCAGTTTCTCTACATTTTTCTAGGATTTAGTGTCATTTATTTTTTATTTTAACCATCCTGATACTTGTGCAATCATAGCTCATTGCAGTTTTAATTTGGGTTTAATTAATATAGCTAATAATGTTAAACATATTTTTGAGTGCCCATTTGTAATGTACATATCCTCTCTGGTGAAATATCTGTGTCTTTTGACCATATCTAATTGAATTGTTCAGGTTTTTGTTTTGTTTTGTTTTAACTCTTGATTTTTGAGGGTCCATTATGCCTCCTGTATACTAGTTCTTCATTGGATATGTGGTTTCCATATAATTTTCTCCCAGTCTGTCCCTTGTCTTTTTATTCTCTTAACAATGTCATTTATGACAGACATTTGAAATGTTGGTCTGGTCCAATATGTAAGTTTTCCTTTTATGGTTTATGATTTTAGTATTTAGGAACTGTTTATGTTGCCCTAAATACCAAAGGTCATCTGTTTTTTCTAAAAGTTTTATAATTTTACATTTGAAGTTTGATCTATTTTGAGTTGTTAAAATTTATGATATAAAATTTACCAACTTGACTAAAGTATACAGTTCTAGTGACATTAAGTAGTGTACATTCTCAGTGTTTTACAGCCATCACCACTGTCTAGATCTAGAACTCCATTCACCCTAGACAGAAACCCAGTACCCATTAGGCCATCACTTCCTGTTCTCCCTGCCCACCGTGACTAGTATAAAAATGACAGTAAACAATCAACTTTTATTGCAATTTTATATTGCCATGATATCTAAGTGTGTTATTTTGTATTTTATAAAAACATTGGTTCACAGTGGGTTGGAAACTCCTTTGGGGATATTTGAGAAGCACTCAGTCAGGTGACATAATTAACTTATAGCACGTTGATCATAATTTGGGGTGGGGAAAATTAAATAATTTGACTGTCTTGTTATCTAACTATAGCTAGCTAGGTGCTTGGCTGTAGCAAACCCCAAATTATCTCCCTGGTATAAAATCAAAGATTATCCTCAGTATCAATAGTAATCATGTTAAGTGAATTATGGCTGTTTATATGCCTTCTGAATAGTTTTTTATTTTTTCCTCACCTGAAGTACATCTGCTAGAGTTAGAGTCTAGCAGCAACCTCAGCAAGTCTGACATTGTCCCTGGGAATTTGTTGAATTATTTCAAAAACTTGAAGTCATATTTCTTTTTTAAATTAGCTAATTACATTCCCTGTGGAATATAGTGGTCATTAAATATGGCCAAAACTTTTGCTCTAAAAGCATGAGTAAGAGAGTTAAAGAAGCTCTACTGACAGTGCTTATTGTGAAGATTTGCCATCAGTATGTGCCATTTTGCTTTTGGGTATTTTGGTTGCTGTTCCCTTCAAAAATTCATTTGGTAGTGATTGAACCTTAAGTTTCCTTTGGCTCTTAAAATATCAGTTTGGAATTTAGCATTATAACCTAAGATACCTTTTTTTTTAACCTAAGGTACTTTTTGATGAGTAAAACTTGTTTTAATTTTTTTTACAAGTTACTTTTTTTGCCCCTGGGGTGCTGGGGATCAAACCCAGAGCCTGGTACATGTGCAGCAAGTGCTACTGAGCTGCAGCCCCTCCCAGGAGCTCCTTTTTAAAGAAAGTCTCAAGTGTTATATTGGTGGCAAAATTAAGCTGATTAGTTAGTGCATGTAAAATTTGAAAGAATTTATCATGAATGTCCTCTTTTCTTTATGTTTTATTATGTAGAGAACAAGGGGTATACACAGACTTGAAACATGAGTTCGGATACCAGCCAAGAAGTGATCACTACTCCTCCTCCTCCTAGTATGCCTCACAAAGAGAGATATTTTGACCGAATTAATGAAAATGATCCAGAATACATCCGGGAGAGAAACATGTCTCCTGATCTACGACAAGACTTCAATATGATGGAGCAGAGGAAGCGAGTTACTCAGATTCTGCAGAGTCCTGTGAGTTGAAATAATTATAACTGTAAACTTTTCTTCCCCTGTGGAAACCTTAACGTAATGAGGTAGGAGGTCTCTTAAACTACCCCTCAGCTTTACAGAGGAGTAACCAGTTGCTTAAAGGAGAAATGGACACCTAATTTATATATTCAATTTGCAAAGCTTTATTAACAGACTAGTATTGTGATAGAGTACATTTTCTGGATACAACCTTTCACTAAAGGAGAATAGACAATTTTACTCCACTAAAGGATACCCAATTCAGACTAAGTATCTGTGAAGAAGATAAAAGGCATGATTCAAATATAGGAACTAAGAATTAAGTTTGGTGTATCCCATGCACATGTTTACTTTTTCCTTTGCCTACCTTCATGCTCAGAGAAGCATAGAAAGACAGTTTTTGAGAAGGTCTGTGATTTGGCAACTTTATGTTAATATATCTAATACAGGCATACATATGTGTACACACCCCAAATTAACTAGATTAAAAGTGGATTATTGGGGCCAGGGATTTAGCTCAGTGGTTCTGCTTACTGCCTCAAAAGTGCAAGGTCCCGAGTTCGATCCCCAGTACCAAAAAAAAAAAATGGATTATAAATTCAATTCAAGCTGAAAATACTATCATCTGCACAGCAATATCCAGACTTTTAAATCATATTCAGGTGGTTTGTTAGATTTCTTACAAACCTTTATGGAATTGCACAAGTCATATATAAGTGATGGAAAATGAGAGAACAGCTTTATATAAGAATCAAAATGAATTTATAGCTTTATGCATAATGTAGATCATGGGACACACACACACACCCCCCGTAAGATAGAATTTAGCACACACAGACACAATGTCCAGGTTAGGGTTACATTAGATTTCCAACTTAGGTACTTTTAAATTAAGCACAGAGGCATAGAGCCCTGGTAAATCATTTTTGTTAATGCCCTTGTGAATTTAATCACGAGTTAAGTCCAAAGCCAAAAGAGAATTCCACTCCGAGTAGTTCTCCCATAGGAGTGACCTTGATTGAAAGCATTGAAGTACAAGCTATAAAAGCAATGCAAGCTTTGAACAATTTAAAAAGTACAGTACCAAGTTTTTTAAAAACCCTTTCCAAATCGAATGGAAATTAACCAGAGAAGTCATGATGAGGGATTATATGTTATGCAAACCTGAGTTTCTATGTTTACAAATACTTAAATGGCACATTAATTATATAGATAGAAACTGACTTATTTCCTAAATAACTCCACTTTCAAGAACTAACTTATTAACCAAATGATTATTGTAACAGATAGTGTAAAGTAATTGAAAGAATGAAACCAAGTTCAGATTTTGTTAAAGGTTGTTTAAATACTGAGATTTCTTGGGGGACTATCTCAAAAGGATCATTAAATTCAAACTATAATGTTTAAATGAAAAAAGTAGTAAAGTATATTTCTATGCCAGAGTTTTTGTTTTATAGTTTCTCCATTGAACTAAAGACAGCATAATTTTTGTACTACTGAAGATTGAATCCAGGGCCTCATGCATGCGAGGGCGAGCACCCTACCACTAAACTGCATCTAAGCTAAGGCTACCACTGCTAGTAGCCCTAAGCAGTATCACTTTGAGTAGAATATTTAATTTTTTATACTCATGCATTTCCACGTGTAAATTGACTTAGAAGTATCAACTTTACTTATGCCTTGAAGAAGTTAAATAATGGAAAAGGGCAGACATATAGATAGATGGTCATTTCCCTTCCTGATTCACTTAACAAGAATGATCACAGAGAAATGAAAAGGCTGAAATTTAAAACAATTGTGGGTTATTTTTTTCCTAGATTCTTGCCTAGTGAATTTAAAATTTTGTTTGTGAAAGACTTGGAAGTATATAAATCTTGTCCTTCTCCCATAGTTTAAGGCAGTGGTTTTTAAATTTCTTTAAAAACAGAAATATTTCACCAAAAGAAGTGATACAGGATGACCTGTTAGTAATCTATTGCTAAATAAAAGATTACACCTAAAATTTAGCATCTTAAAATGATGAGCATTTTTTATCTCACCATTTCTTTGAGTCCAGAGTTCAGCACCAGCTTCACTGAGTGGTTTTGGTTCGGGTTCTCTCGAGAAGTTGTTTCTAAGACATCAGCCAAGGCCACTGTCCGCTGAAGGCTTGATGGGATGGGGAGCCACTGTTAAGATGGATCACTTACAGCTGTTGGCAGGCCACAGTTCCATGTCACATAGACTTCCCACCCTCCTTTCAGTACCAGGGATCGAACTCAGGATCTTGTGCTTTCGAGGCAGGCGCGACACCACTGAGCTAAATCCCCAGCACAACACATAGACTTTTCTTAAAGCTTGCTCCATCAGAGCAAGCATCAAGAGAAAGCAGCCTACAATATTTTAATGACCTAGTCTCAGGCATCACATCCCTTCACTTCCACCTTATTTATTAGTTATCAGTGAGTCACTAAGTTCAGTCCATACTCAAGGGAAGAGGAATTAAATTCACCTTTTGAGGGGACAGTTGTCTACTCTGTGGTCACAATTTATTTTAAAAACACCAGTCTGCCTTCAGCCACAATTTATTTCCCTTCTTCCCACGTGTAAAATATTGACCCTTTCCTAACATCCCCTTCAGCTTGAATCCAGAATCTCATCATCTAAATTTGGTCTAAGTGCCAATGTTCCACCTCAGGGAATAATTCTTTAAATACAGCTCATATATAGTTCCTCTCATTCTATTGACTATAAAGAGATGAGTTACCTGCCCTCACCCCACCCCTAATGGTGGAACAAGCATAAGATAACTGCTTATACACATTTCTCTTAAAAACTTTTGGAGTTTGGATACCAAACAGTCACTGATTCAAAGCAATTGTGAAATTTAGACACATGTTTGGAAGGTCTTAATGAGGATACCCAGTCCTGCTTACCAGGAGTGCATCTCCATGGCTCTTGGCTCTGCTCTCTGGGTTCTTGGTTGCATTGTCTGAATCTTCCTTCCTTTTCCATGAAAGGTAGTCAGTCAGCTTGCAACTCTGGTTTTCTCAACCTCCTTACTTCATACAGAAGTTTTGAGAGTCCAAAGGCCTCTTTTGTATTACTTTCAGCCCAAGCTTGCATTGTTTCTACCAATATAATTCTCTTAAAAATTTGATGGGCTGCCTATAAATATTGAAATTCATTTTATTGGACAAATCTATAACCAATAAAGATAAAAATCAAAGATATTATTAATTTTTTTTTTGGTACTGGGGATCAAACTCAGGACCTTGGCTTGCAAGGCAGGCAGCAGCACCACTGAGCTAAATCCTGGCCCTAATTTGTATTTTAAGTAACAAATTTATATGATATGAAACATTTATAAGCACACTTTTTTTAAACTCTTACCTTATGCCAGGTACCTATTATGTATATAGGGTAAAATATAATCCTCAAAGCAACTCAAAGGAGTATCAATATTCCTAGTTTACAGATGAATAAATAGAACTTGGAGACATTAAATAATTTGCTGAATGTTTTACAGTTAAATGGTGGGGCCAGAATGTTAACTCTGAAACTCATACCCTTAACCTGTAAATGGTTGCAACAATGAAAAAAATCCACACATACATAGTTTCTTCTTTTACTCATCTTCAGTTCTTTTGCTCAAGTTAATTTAACCCAATCCAAGAAGAATGCCTAATCAGAAGACATTTTGGTTCAAATGTAAATTTATAAATTTGGATAACAAAAATAGCATCGTATGCCTTGATATGAAAAAAATAGAAGAACAAAGAATTTGTCTTGCTGTAACCCCCAAGAAGTATTACTTCTTTCTAGGAATTTCACAGCTTCGGGTAATATTTTAAATTTTTTAAAGACATTATTTGTCTTATAGCTGGTATGGTAGTTCATTCCTGTAATCCCAGCATTCCAGGAGTATGAGGCAAGAGAATAGCAAATTTAAGCCCAGCCTGGGCAGTTTAGCAATTTAGCAAAACCTTGTCTCAAAGTAAAAACAAAAAAATAAAAAGCACTGGAGATGTGCATAGCTCAGTGGGAAGGCCTGGGGGGTGCCATCCCCAGTACCACAAAAGGAAGAAAGAAAAGATATTTCTCATAGAAATTAAGTCCTGGGCCGGGCTTCTGGTACATATCTGCAATCTCAGCTATTCTGGAGGCTGTGGCAGGATTGCAAGTTCAAGGCCAGCCTGGCAATTTGGTGAGACCTTGTCTTAAAACAAAACAAAATCGGGCCGGGGATTTAGCTCAGTGGTTCCAGCACCTGCCTTGCAAGGTCCCGAGTTCAATCCCTGATTCCAGAAAGAAAGAAAGAAAGAAAGAGAGAGAGAGAGAAAGAAAGAAAGAAAGAACTGGGGGTGTTAGCTCAGTCATAGAGCTCTTTGCTAGCATGTGCTAGGCCCTGGGATCAATTCCTGACACTGAAGGAAAAAAATCAAATGCTGGCATTTTGTTAATGCAATAGAGATTATCCACAAGTTCTCTTTGACCCATGTACTCTGCATGTGTATTGTCTGTGGAGATCCTAGAGTGTAATTTACCTCTTTTCTCAGAGTGCAGTACCTGGGACAAACTGTTGGGATTAGGTGATGCTTCATCAAAGTTAAGGGGACACATTGAACACAGTAGATACTGTGTATCCCCCAAAATAAGACTGGGTCTTATATTAATTTTTGCTTCAAAAGAAACAATAGAACTTATTTTCAGGAGATGTCTTACTTTTTCATGTACAACAATCTACACTACTTAAATACAGTCATTTCATCTTCCAGAACATCTTCATAACTCTCCAAATCCCAATTCCAGCCTGAATTTCTTGGGGCTCCATTTCCTGTAGAGCCATTGGCCCTGATCTCCCATGTGCGGTAACAGAGCTCTCCCTAAACGCACGCTTCTCGTCCATGTCACCTACTCATAGAGCATTGGCAACACAGCTGTCAGGAGTTTCATCCGGAGAGTCTTCACCCAAGTCATGACCTTGCAGGCTGGCTTCAGAGTTGCCATTAAATCACATGTTGATGGAAGACATATGAGGCAGAAGTGGCAAAAAAATGATGACAATTAAGAGTGATGACAAAAGCAACAAAAAATTACAGGCACCAAAATTCAGAAAACATGTATTTCACATGAATACATCAAGTACATCTGTTAAAACACTCAGCGTGCTGAGTTATGATGATTCACATTAGACAGGACCAAGCCCTCCCTTCTTGGGTTGTGTCTGTGCCCCAGTTGGCCATTGGCATCCGCCCTGGGTTCATTTGTTCACAGACATTCACCTCTCGTCCAAAGGCACTGACTTGAGTACAGACAGACACTTAATTATATCTATATTAAGTATTAATGTCAATATATTTAATTATGTATAATATCATTATTTTATAATTCAGTATGTCCATCGTGAACTGCAGTAGACATACTGAATGTGTCCGTCTGGCTAACATCTTAACTGGGCCTTATTTGGGGTAGGGCTTATGTTACAAGCACCCTAAAAAATGATGCTAGGGTTTATTTGCTGGTTAGATCTTATATTTGGGGGAAATATGGTATGTAGTAACTCCAAAGAATTATTAACATTGAATTTTTATAGGAATGATCATTCATCATAAAGATAAGTTAAATGTTTATTCTTTTAATATTCTAATGAAAGTTTAGTGTTCCAGCAAATTGTTTTAAATTAGCTGAAAGTTTTATATTAGTAATAGTTTTTACACTTAATGTTTTATGACTTATGTAATTATCTGAGTAATATTTCAAAGTCATATGAAACCAAAATTAAGTTATAGATCTTCATAATAAATAAATGAGGGCCAGGGATTTAGCTCAGTGGTTCTGGCACCTGCCACACAAGCTCAAGGTCCCAAGTTGGGTCCCTGGTACCAAAAATAAATAAATAAATAAGCCTTTTGCACTAGAAGAATTTTTATCTGTTGAAGCACTGTCAACTATATTAAAAAGACTGAGGAAATTTCATTTACTTTGAGATTGTTTTCTTTACCTATACTTAACCCTAAAGGGACCACTAATAATTTATTTCCAGAGGGCTTTTACATCACTCTGTGACACAACAGATATTCCAAATGGGGATCACCTTTAGGATAGTTTTTACCGTATTGTGTGATATAGAGAATGAAGATATTTTTACTTAACAAAAAACATTTGAGGGGCCCAGGGATTTAGCTCAATGGTTTCACCACTTGCTGCGCAAGCTCAAGGACCCAAGTTCAATCCCCAGTACCAAAAAAAAAAAAAATTTGACCCAGTTCCTGTGACATTTACTAGCTATGTGGCCTTGAACAGGTTTTCACCCTGTCTTACTTTGCTTTGTTATCCCACCCAGCAGAAATTCTCATCAGTTTAACAAGTAGTTTGAGTCTCTTGAGCCACTGGTTGCCTTTTGATTAAGCCTTTGTAAATCAGCACACTGAGCAGATTGGCTTGATTCATGTTGACTCTGAGAGTTTACGTAAACTTTGGTCCAGCTCCAGCAAATGTCTACAATTTTATGGCATCCACTTAGTGTCTTCCATTTCTGGGTCTAACCTCTTTAAGCCTGTTTCTCTCTCTCTCTCTCTCTCTCTCTCTCTCTCTCTCTCTCTCTCTCTCTCTCTCTCTCTCCCTTAAAACAGAGTCTCACTAATGTTGTTCAGGCTGGCCTCCAACTCTCAGTGATCTTCCTGCCTCAGCCTCCCGTGTGCTGGGATTACAGGCATGCACCACCACACCTGGCTTTTTGTATCATTTTAATCTGTGGAAAGGGGTTTAAGTTCTCCCCTCAAGAACATAGGGCCAAGGACATTCAATCAATAAAATAGATTAACACCTCCTTCTCAGATCTATTGTAATACATGTAATGAGTAATATGCATAATAGATAACCTTGATATTTTCTTTTTACTAAATCAAAGAATACTTGTTATAACTGCTCTGAACTGAGAAAAGTTTAAATATTTTGGTTTTTAAGGGAAGATAGTATTTTTGAGAACAGATTTGGCCATGCCATGTGTCCAAAAGTTTTCTATAGTTTATATAAAGATAAATGAGGATAATTCCAGGCATGATGATGCACACCTGTAATCCCAGCACTGGGAGGCTGAGGCAGAAGAATCACCATAAGTTCAAGGCCAGTCTGAACTACATGGTGAGACCCTGTCTCAAAAAAAAAAAGATATCTCAAAGATTCTTTGTCTTTCAGCCTTGATCATGGTAAATACTTCTCATCTGTATGAAGGCATCCATCCTTCACAACAATTCTTGGTTCACAATCTCAAGGGTATTAGTGGAGTATACTTTAGAAGATAGTTTCTTTTGTTCCAGTCACATATTTAAGTGAACTAGTTATAATTGATGAAATTAGATCTTTCCAAATTTTTATAATTGTACTAATGATATGCCTTTAACAAGCAAATTTATAGAAGTAAAATTACATTTAACTAGTGAAAACTGTTCCATGAAGTCAGAATTCAAATGTGGTCACAGTTAGTTGTGTTTTTAAAAAATTGATCACCCACATATTCTTATTAACAGAAAGTATAATATCTCCCTTTTGTTCCTGTGTCCCCCCACAAAAGTAGCAAGAGTCCAGAATAGGAATACATGGAGCCCAGAGTTGGAAAAAGTGTAATTTCTCTAGTATAGTTTTGGTGAAGGGGAATAATTAGTTCTTGACTCTTCCTATTACTCTGCCTGCAGAGTTCCTGGAGCTAAGGAACTGCCATGGAAATCATAAAACAGAAGCTGTGACTTAGTATGTCTTAGTAACAGCTTTTGCTGTGAATCTATACAAAGTGGCACCCTGTTCAAATAGGGGCTGTCCTGACTTAGATGACAATGCACCTAAGCAAGGAATGGCTCTTTCAGCATTGCCTCACACCTGGTGCTCAAGTTGCATTTTAGTGACAGTTGTTTTAGTGTACTGTCTAGTGTGGATATAATACTATCTCATTTTCTTTGAGTTTAAGAATTATTTTTTTCACCTAGCCTAAAAGCAGGCTTCTTGCTGCTGCTTCCAGTGTTTCAGTTTTATTTTATGTCTTATATTTGTTTGTATATAGTGTAGGTAAAAGCTATTCAAAAGAGAGCAAAGGATGATTATTTCAGAGCAAATTTGGTTCATTCTGCTTCAAGTGAAAATATGTGCTCAGTGATTATTTTTGTGTATTACAGGCCTTTCGGGAAGACCTGGAATGCCTTATTCAAGAACAGATGAAGAAAGGCCACAACCCAAGTGGATTACTAGCATTACAGCAGATTGCAGATTACATCATGACCAGTTCTTTCTCAGGCTTTTCTTCACCTCCACTCAGTATGTCAGTTTTGGAGAATTTTAAAAATTACACTTTTTAGGGGCTGGGGATTTAGCTCAGTGGTTCTGCCACCTGCCCTGCAAGTACAAGGACCCGAGTTCGATCCACGGTACAAAAAAAAAATTACACTTTTCTCTCTACTTTAGAATACTGATGTCCCTAGGTGCATATTCAGCTCAGGTCCAGTCATTAAGTTATAATATCTAACACCCAGGGTACCATAGTATTAGAATCTCTTTTTCATATCAATCAGGCATTTACTAGACTTCATAACAATTGCAGAATAGTTTAAGACATGGTCCCTGCCCCACATAAGTATATTTTAATTAATACTGTAAGGTAGCTACAGAGAAAAACATTACAAAGTTGTTAATAAGAAATTGTCTAAAGAGCTTTCATAAGTCATCATGCTGTGAGCTCAGAGTTGGAATTGATTTCTGGCTAGAATAGACTTAAGAAAACTTGATGGAAGAAGACAGGTCTCAACGAATCAGGCTTTAAAAGATAGAATATGGGCCAGGGATTTAGCTCAGTGCTTTTGCCACCTGCCTCACAAGCACAAGGTCCCGAGTTCCATCCCCAGTACCAAAAAAAAGAATAGTTAAAACTGGATATAAAAGGATTTTGACATTTTATTCATTCAACAGCTCTTTAGTGATAAAACCACTTTGGCGAACTGAACACTGTAAGGCCACCAGGAATCACAAGGTCTTAGCTTCCGTGCTGTGTATTTCAGCTGTGAGACACACAGAGCTCACTGCACGGCCTGAGAGCACTAATGGAGACTGCTTCAGTCACACTGAAGGGATGAAGGGTTTTCCTTTTTTCTCTCTTACACTTGCTGCCTCTCTTTTCCTTTTTCCCTTATTTTTATTAGAAACATCTAAGTAGGATTTCAGTGAGCTCATGTATTTTCTAGATGGAGGGTAAAGTGTGAAGAAGCATCGTGGTGATGAGAACACACGAGTGAGGCTAAGCTTGTAGTACTCCATGTGGGCCTTTCGATGCTGCATCGGAGAGTCCTGGTGTGGAGTCTAGAGAGGAGCTGGGTGACTGACAGGGCCGTTGCTGTCAGACCAAGGAGGACCACCAGCACAGAAACTGAGAAAACCTTGTGAGGAAAGACTAGATGGGTGATAATGTGAGTACCAGGAAAGGGAAAGAGCAGTGAGATATACGTGCCTGAATTAAAGGAGTGGTTGTGGGTATAAAGCGGTGGTGGCGAACCTGTAGTTCATGTGTTGCAGTGGACTGTATCATTGAAAGCTCTAAAAGGTTTGCCATCACTGGTATTAAGGGAAAAGAACAGTGAGAGCATAGCCAAGGAAAAGTAGAGAGGCCTCGTAAGAAATTTGATGTACTTGGGGAGGGAAAGAATGAAGGGTTCCCTAATGACTGAGTTCTCTAGCTTCAGAGAAACATTCTGCTAGCAAAAGCAAAAACTCAAATGTAGTACTAGTTTGCTTCGCTCTTTGCATAATATTGAGCATATCTGTTCCTTTTAGGAACAGGGAGTGCACTGGTAAACAATACAGACAAGATTCCTTTTCTCAGGAAGACAGAAAACAGACCAAGTAAGTAAGACGATCAGGTAACAGGGAGTGCTCTGCAGAGAGTTATAATATGGTGATATGAGAGAGCGAGCACCGGGGAACCAAAGAAGACCTCTCCGAGGGTATGACATTTAAACTGCAATCTAAATAGGAAGAAGGAGTGAACCATACCAAGATGGAAAGGTTGAGGACAGTAGTTCAGATGACAAATGGTAGGAATGACTGGTCTTGTTGGGGGTCGGAAATAATAATGGTTAAGGGGCCGTGGATTTAGCTCAGTGGTGCCACCCCCTGCCTCGAAAGCGCAAGGTCCCAAGTTCGATCCCTGGTACCAAAAATAATAATAATGATAATAATGGTCTGGAGCATGGTTTTCAAGGAACAAGTAAAGTCAGATAAAAAACAAACCAAATTATATGAAAATGTGATTTTGATATAAATCATGTCACAGCCAGGTTTGAAAGTTTAAATTTACTCCTAACTTTGGTAGGAAGCCATTTTAAACAGGAGGTAATTTTTAAAAGTCACTGTATTTTCTGTGTAAGAAATGGACTGGGAGATTTTGTAATTTGAACAAAAATAGGAAAGTGCAGATATAGGGATCTAGTTTGGCTTGGAAAATGGAGGAGTCCAGCTTTCAGTGTGCTCAGTTTGCATGGCCAGAACGCACAGCAGTCAACACAGCCTGAGATCTCCGGAGAGTCTTGACGGGACGTGAAGAAGAGTGCACACTGCCTAGGCGTGGATTAGATGCTCATACAAGAGATACAGACAGAAGGGAAGCATCCAAAATGAGAATCTTAGCTTCTGAGAGGAACACGAGGCAGGGAAAACAGAACAGTAAGAAAGGCTGTCCTGTACATGTCTTAGATTCCGTGTCAGGAACACAGAGCTGCAGGGGTCTGGGTGACCTGCTGGAACGTGCAGAGGGTGGCGGCAGCACAGCCTTGGCGCCCTGTTCGGATATCAGAAAGTGGAAACCAGGCAGTTTGCCTGGCACACTTATGTGGTGGTGTGAAGAGTGGAAGTTAATTGGAAAGGGTAGGGGAAAGTACGAGATAGGGTAATGTCAGAAATTATACTATTTTTCATGGCTAACATAGGCTTAAAACTTCCTTTGAATTAGTTTGCACCATTTCACAACTAGATCTCACACTCGGGCCTTCTCTTTAAAAGTTCCGACTGGGCTTGTGTTCTCAGATTAAAAGCAAGACATTAGGAATCTCAAATGGCTCTCTTCGGAATGATAGGGGTTATTGTGGGGTCCACCCAGGAGTTAGGGCCCGGACTCGAATATGGAACTGAGGAACCTTGTGAAGAGAGTGACGGAATGTGCTGGCAAATCATCTGTGGTGGCCCAGGAAAGGTTAAGAGTTAAAGGTTACTAAGGGTTTCTTATAGCCTGCAGGATTTGTAAGGTCATCAATACCAGAAAAGTTGAGAGAAGAGAGAAAATAAGAAAAATAGAGGTTAAAATCACTTTTAGAACCTTTTAATTTGTGTGCTTTTGTGTTGCAGGCTGTTAGGCTGAAGGGTAGGGAGCAAGTCATGGTCAGAGATAAAGACCAAGGTGTCATTACACAGTAATAAGTGTGAGGGGGCTTAGGAGTGCATAATGTTTTCATGGAGAAAAGTAAAATGAGAAAGGGGCAGAGTAGAAGCCTGAGCTTTGACAAAGAGCCACAGTTGGAGGAAGGAAGAGGAATAGAACTTGTGCAAAGAGAAAAGAAACAGTATAAGGATGGTATCACTTAGGCCAGGGGAAGAATTGTAGAAAAGAGGCAGTGGTAAAAGGTGCCAGGCAGTAAAGGGGTCAAGGAGAATGAAGACTGAACACAAGTTGAACTTGGAAATTGGCAACAGTTGAACTTGGCAATTGGGTCATTAGAGACCTTCAAAAGAGCAGAAACTAGATTATTATTTGTATGCATTCTTTAATCTTGATCTCTTATGTTTGAATAAAAGTCAAAAGAAATATTAGAAAAGTATCTTTCTTTTGAGGTCTTTTTCATCATAACATTAGCCGTAGCCTCAATATTTAATAAAACTTTTCACCTCGGGAATCATGGAACCATTTTTTCCCAGTGATTTGATATAGTCACTCCCCAGCAAGTAGTAGAAGTAACTTTTACCAAGCAATCACAGAGATGGCTGATACTTACTTTCACTCTTGGTATGCTTCTCTGAAAAAGGATAAGCTAATAAAACACTGTATGAACTGGTTATTTACAAGGCTGTTTAATCCCAGTACTGGCTACTTTCTGACATCTCATTTCCAGGTAAGATATTATTTGACTCTGAATCTCTCTCCACAATTTTTCCTGTCTTAGGTCTTGGCATGGTCACACCTATTAATGACCTTCCGGGTACAGATACATCCTCATATGTGAAAGGAGAAAAACTTACTCGTTGTAAACTTGCCAGCCTGTACAGACTTGCAGATTTATTTGGATGGGCTCACCTGGCAAGTACATACATCTCAGTGAGTTCTTTGACTTTTACTTCTTTTTTTTTTTTAATTCAATTAAAAAGCAACCATGTCCTCACTTTTACTTGGAAGTCCAGTTTTCAGACTTTTTTCTCTGAACTCAGTATGCTGAGTTACAACCTAATGCTGATTTAAATAGTATCTCCAAGAGAGAGGCTACAAGTATGACAGCTTTCTCTCTGCTACCTGTGTTGTTCCTTTGACACAGACCAACTATCCAAGGAAAAAGTACTATGGCAGAATTATCCCTCTCCTTGTTAATTATATCTGACATGAGTGGCATTGAAAAACATTTGGGCCAAGAAAAATTAAAGGGTCAGGAAAGTTTCTCCCTGGTGTTTATATTTAAATGTGTTTTTCTTGGAGGTTTTTTTCACATTTAGAAGTAAGATACTCTTTGGAATGAAAAAAATATTAAAATGGAGTGTGATGAGAATGACATAGACACATAGTACAGTCCACCAAAATCTTTTTTCTCCCTGGACATTTCTTAGTTCCCCAAGTTCCATTTTTACTTTATTCCTTTCTAGGAAGAGACTTTGTTATCTTTCCTGCCTGTTTTCCCTTAATTTTCATATTGCAAATTAAGATTATAATAATTTCTACATTGGGTTGAGTAATATTGGCATTTATTTTTCTTGAATCGATCTGACCTTAAGCAATGTTGAAACCCCAAAATAACTTTAGAGAAGCCCAGTAAATAAGAAAATAGTAAAAAAAAAAATTTAATTTAAAAAAGCTACGTTTACCTTTAAAAATGGAAAAAGTGTTGAGTTTTTTAGCCAGTATTTGAAAATGGAGGGAAACTTTTAAGAAAAGTTTCATATTGCAGACTTAGAATTTTTGCATTATTGTTTTATCCCCATAGATCATTGAAAACTATTGCTCATAACATTTACACTAAAAAATACATATCCCTTGAAGTAAGCCTCTGTTGTTTCTTCTTTCTTCCAGGTAAGAATAAGTAAGGAGCAAGACCACATTATAATAATTCCCAGAGGCCTATCTTTTTCTGAAGCCACAGCTTCCAATTTGGTATAATTTTCATTCCTGTGTTACTTTTTCGGATCTCCCTTGTGCTTTCCTGACAGTTTTTAGTTTTTAGCACAGAATGGAACAAGTTGGTATGGATGGAAAAACACTAGTGAACAATGAAGGGTCTGGAAAATTAATGTTGATTTTTAAGAAAAGCTTTAGAGTTCAAGTAAAACAGTGGTTGAGGGACTAATGAGTTGGAATTAACATCAGTTAACCTTTTTATGTTTTGAAGGGAATCCTTTTTTTTTTCCATCCCATACACTCCAGAATCCTTTTTAAAGCAAACAGGCTGTTTATTTTGTAGCTAAATGTAAGCAATGTTAAGTATAGAATCTGAACTAGCATTTTCTCTTTTCCATGATTATCTTCCTACCCACTGACATCAACTCATACAACAGCAGGAGCTACATTGGGTGCTACAATGTTAGTAAATGAAAATTTTCCAACTGTTTCAGAAAATGTTAAATTTGTCCAAATCCCTAGTGAAGAGCTGAATGAAGTTACTCAGTTACTGGCAAACTCTGCTTCTTGCTAAATACTAAGTTTTGTTGTAGACTTTGTGCTTTCCAAAGTTGTATCGGAAAAAAACTGGTATAGTTTTTTTCCTGGTACGGGGATTAAACCCAGGGCCTTTGCACTGAGCTCTAGTACCCAGGCCTTCTTATTCTTTATTTTGAGACAAGCTCTCACCACGCTGCCCAGGCTGAGCTTGAACTTGCGATCCTCCTGCCTCAGGCCCCCAGAGTGCTAACACAGGCCGCCACACCAGGCAGGCCTCATTCTTCTACACATTGTCTTTGCTGCTTTTGCACTCCCATGACAACACAAAAAGTCTTGCAACGGAATCTCAGAAAGTAAAAAATACTTACTGTATGACCTTTTCCACAACAGTTTACCACTCCCTGCTTAGCTTGTGGAACATAGACAAACTTTGATACATTTATACCAATTAAATATGTCTTTTTGATTTTTCCAGGTAAAAGTCAATATAATAGGAGAAGTGGTTGACCAGGGAAGTACTAATTTGAAAATTGATCATACAGGATTCAGCCCCCATGCTGCAATCTATTCAACACGTCCTGATGTTAAGTGTGTAATACACATCCACACACTTGCTACAGCAGCTGTAAGTCAGTGAGAAACCAAAACCAATAATGACTTTGGAAAATGTATTATGTTCATGACTTTCCCAACATGCTGCTTTACTGTCTGCATTCCTTCAGACCCTGCCATCAAAATCATATTTTAAATATTAATCCTCTGCATAACCGGAGAGCAAAAGGCTCAGGCCAAATGCTACCATTGTAGAAAACAACTGGAGAGATAGCATTTGGATTTTAAAACTAATCAGTTTATAATTGTGTCATTGAGTTTTTAGAACAAAACTTCTGTCATAATATTTGACATAACATGTAAATTGAGTTGTATTCCCTAGGCCCCCCTTTTTTCCTGGAAGAAGTGAAGAACTAAAGTGGGAGTGGGCTGCAGTAGTGAACACCATGCTTCCTGAGCTGCCTAAAGAGTCAGTTCCTATGAAAATGTATGCAGTAACCTAATGTGCTTTGTTGGTATGGATCCAATAAAATAGGTGTCCTCCATGAAGTATGGGATCCTTCCAATTTCTCAAGAGTCCCTTATCCTGGGAGACATCGCCTATTATGACTACCAAGGATCACTTGATGAACAGGAGGAGAGAATTCAACTGCAGAAAGTTCTGGGGCCAAGTTGTAAGGTGTGTAGTAAGAATCTATCTAAGGAGCTATTTTTGTTCCTGCTACTGTTGATGAAAGCAGTGTGAGCTATGCCAGTTATTTAAAGTGATTGCTCTGGGGATTCTATTTTAGGTGCTGGTACTCAGGAATCATGGAGTGATAGCACTTGGAGAAACAATTGAAGAGGCTTTTCATTATATTTTTAATGTGCAGATAGCCTGTGAGATTCAGGTAGGAAAAAAATACCCCTTTTGTTGCTTTACTCTTTGCCTGTTGGATTTTATGTTTATGTATTTCCAAAACCTATTCATCAGTGGCTTTTTGTTTTGCCTTTTAAGAGAAGTTCTACTGAAGTAAAAAGACTTGTCAACTCACTTGTTTCTTGCTGAAAATAGGAGGAAAGGACATTAAAATCCATAAACACATAATTCTGAATGTCTTAATAAACATCATTTTTTCCACAATCCTTTCTGTTTTCACCCTCTAGTTTAGTGGTAATTGAGAAGCAGCAGCAGCCGCAAATCAAGAATCAAATGCATTGTGGCCACTTTCATAAAAGACAGACTGTACAGCCCGAAGTTTTATGAACTCAGGCAGTTTGTATCAGTTCTATAGCTCCTTTAGTAGACATGATATTTATTAACCACTTTTTCCTCAGAGTAGCTGAGTGTATATAAAGGCTCTAATTTCTGTCTTAAAGAAAAACAAACCAGATTCTCTTAAAGCAAATGGTAATAGTCAGTTGGAAGTGTCACAAGAAAGTTGGAAGAGAAAAAAAACGTCTACCGAGTGTATCTTGTCTTAACCAACTTCTTTTTTGCTTTAATGGTCCCTCTTCTCAAATGGGGCTACGAAAGACTGAGACAATGAGCTCACAACTTCTGTCTAAATATCCTTAAATTCAAAGTATAGTGTCCCTAAATTCCTGTTTAAATTATACCTTTCAGCAAAAAATATTAACTAGATAGTCATGGGAAAATGTCAAGAAAAGAACTTTAAAATTTGGCAAGAGAACTCAGTTGCTTGAAATATTTTTAAAAGATGTGAGTCTAAATGTGTTTTCCAGCAGGAGGACCAGAGTCCTGGGAGATGTCTTTTTCAGCTAGATGGAAAAGCTATTTCGGCTGCCTACTTGCCCAAGAGTGTTGCTTTGTCATTGTTAGTAGCCCAAATAAGTATTACGGATATTTGCCACATTAAAGTTGTCCGTTTTTGAAAGTAATATAGTCATTGACAATCTTTCCAGTTTTATGTGTCTGTATGTTTCCCTATTGGTTGCAGGTGCGGGCATTGGCAAGCTCAGGTGGAGTAGACAATCTGTTTGTCCTGGATCTTCAGAAGTATAAGGCTTTCACTCACACTATAGCAGCAGCTGGAGGAGGAGGGGTAAACATGGGCTCCCAGCAGAAATGGAAGGTTGGAGAAGTTGAATTTGAAGGGCTGATGAGGACTCTGGATAATTTGGTAGGTGAAAAAAATTGAACATGTACTTGGGTTTCATGTCTTCAGATTCAAGAGCAGATACTTTTACCTTCCTTTGGTTTTAAGATATATTTCTTTTCCAGGATGAGAATTTGACTGAAGGTAGGCATGTTGGTGTAATTTAACCACATTTTTAAGAATCAAACTTGAGATATGCAAGTATCTTTTTTTCCTCAAGAATACAGTGCATTGTCATTCATTATAGCCACTGTATTGTACAGCATATCTCTTGAACTGAACTCTCCTATCTAACTGAAATTTTGTATCCTTTGGCTAACTTCTCCCCTCCCCGAGTCCCTAGTAACCACTATTTCATTCTGCTTTATGAATTCAACTTTTTTAGATTCCACATGTAAGTGAGATCATGCAGTATTTGTCTTTCAGTGCCTGGCTTATTTCACTTAATGTAATGTCCTCCAGGTTGTCATACATGACAGAAATTCCTTCTTTTTAAAGGCGTATGACATAGCATTATATATTTGTGCCACATTTTCTTTGTTCATTTTATCAGGTTTGATAGACACTTACTAGGTTGATTATTTATCTTAGCTACTATGACTAATGCTGCAGTGAACATGGAAGTATAGGTATATCAACATACTGATTTCCGTTCCTTTGGGTATATATCCAGTAGGGGGCTTACTGGACCATAGACTTCCATGCTGTTTTCCATAAGGCTGTACTAATTTTACATTCCCACCAGTAGTGCACAGGGGTTCCTTTCCCCTCAGCCTCCCCAACACTTGTATCTTGCCTCCTTGATAATAGACATTCTACACTTGATCTTAGCCAAAAGGCTGAGAAGCGATGATAATAGACATTCTAACAGATAGGCTTTAAAGTTTGCATTTCCCTGATGGTTAATGATATTGAATACTTTTCATGTACTCATTGGGCATTTGAGTGTCATCTTTTGAGAATTGTTTACTCAGGTCTCTTGCCCATTTTTAATTGTTATTGAAAAATACTTCTTTTCTTGTTATTTAGTTGTTAGTTATTAGTTGTTTTAGTTCCTTATATATTTGGATATTAGCCCCTTAGCAGATGTATGGTTTGGCAAATGTCTTTCTTTTTTTTTTTTGTAGTAGATATTGAACCCAGGGCCTTCACAGTAAGCTACATCACCAGCTCTTTTAATTTCTTATTTTTTGAGGTAGCATCTCACTAAGTTGCCTAGGCAGGACTCGAACTTAGGATCCTCTAAACTATACCTCCCAAGAGCTAGGATTACTGGCATGTGTCACTATGCTCAGCTTTTGCTTTTCTTTTTCTTCTTTGCAGAGCTAGGGCCTCATGCCTGCTAGGTAAGCACTCTACCACTGAGCTACATTGTTGGCCTGACAAATGTCACCTTGTCTTAGATTTTGCCCGCTTCCAAGAAGGGTCAGAAGGCAAATTCCCTTCAGAACCAGGGACAAAGACTTAAATGAGCACTGAGATTTAGTTCCCCAAAAACTACATTATAGGTAGGAAAGTTTTTCTGGTCAGCAGTTTCGAAATTTCCTTTGTCAGGAACAGTTGTATGAGTGGAAATGAGAGTACCAGCTGAAATCAGTTTGTTTGTTTTTTGGGGGGTTTTTTGTTTGTTTGTTTTGGTACCAGGGATCAACTCAGGACCTTGTGCTTTCGAGGCAGGCGCCGGAACCACTAAGCTAAATCCCCAGCCCAGCTGAAATCAGTTTTAACCAGATCTTGAAATTTGCTTAACTTCAACTCTGGTGTGATGGAGAGGTTATAGTGGGGTTTTAAAAGATGTTTTCCTCTTTGTTTTTCAAGAAGAGTCTTTTTGAATCATTTGTTTGAAGAAATAAGCTTCAGATGTTGTGTTGGTACAGATTTGATTGCTTCAGCTGCGGCTTTCCCTTCCTCAGGGATATAGAACAGGCTATGCTTATAGGCATCCTCTCATTCGAGAGAAGCCTCGACACAAGAGTGATGTGGAAATCCCAGCAACTGTGACTGCTTTTTCCTTTGAAGACGACACAGTGCCACTCTCTCCTCTCAAGTACATGGCACAGAGACAGCAGCGTGAGAAAACGAGGTGGCTGAACTCACCCAATACCTACATGAAAGTGAACGTGCCCGAGGGCTCTCGCCACGCGGAGACCAGCCCCAGGACCAAAATCACAGTATGCTTCTCTTTGCACTGTTTACCTTTACTAAATGTTCTGCCTACTTCCTCATGAACTGATCTGTATCTGAATTATTGAGAAAGCAGAATTTACTATTAGAAAGTATTTGTCAAGTATTAGCTTTATTTAAAGCACTATTCTAAGTGCCACACATGCATAATCTCATTTCATTCTCCTAATATGAAACAGGTGCTGTTTTTCTCCTTGCTTGATAGATGAGAATACCTAGGTACCTGGGACTAACTAATAATTTTTAATGGTAAAGTCAGAATTTGAGTGCTGACAGTCTGCCTCAAGCCTAGTTCTGGCTTACTACATGATTTCTGTGTAGTTTATATTGCACTCACAAATTAGAGCTGTAAAAGTCATCAGCACCAAAATATGCCACAATTACATGAATTACTCTGTGTAAGTTACCATTGTGTAAGATCTTGTAGGTGGAGAAATGGTTGTTTTTTCTTTTTTAGAATTTTGCTTTAGATTTGACCTGGTTTTGGAGTACTTACCATGCGTAAATATTCTTTAGCTATTCAAAATTAGTTTGTCCCATCACATAAACCAGTAACATTCAATGTGGAAATGCTTAGGCATCAGAGTGTTTTTTCCCTAGTCTAAAAGACTTCTTGTCTCCAGTAAAAGAAAGTAATTAAACTCATAATTCTCTACGAATTCATTTTGTTGACAGAGACTGATGGCCAGTCATCATAAATCTTGTTAAATACGTATGGGGATTTGGCTCAGTGGTTCCAGCACCTGCCTCGAAAGCGCAGTCCGGAGTTCGATCCCTGGTACCCCCAAAAAAATAAAGGGTCATAGTGTGGAGTAAATGGAAACTATATGAGATCCTTCCTATGGACCTATTATGCTGCATCCTACCAGAATTCATCCCCATTAAAATGCTGATAAAAGTCTTAGTCTTTTCTATCGGCAAAAAATAAAAAGTAAAGCCTGGAAAACTATCTGAAGAGTCCTCTCCTGTGACTTCATGGCCTTCATCATCTGATGAAATTTAGTACAGGAGACAGAACTCTGAATGAGTTAATATGTTAAGTTCATGCTCTATGCCTGTGCTTCAGCTTTTTACAGTGCTATCATATTTTCAGTTGTCAAGAGGAGAATGTTTAATTAGCAGTATAATTATGTGAATGATATCAGCATTTGATAATTTTTTTTTTAAATGGGGACCAGGGATTTAGCTCAGTGGTGCCACCACCTGCCTCACAAGTGCAAGGTCCTGAGTTCAATCTCTGCTACCAAAAAAAAAAGTGAAGTGGATGCTTTTTGTGAGCCTCTCTCTAATGTGAGGAATAAATTAATTGAACTGGTATTGAGGTGTAAATTAACCATTAAGATACTGCACAGTGTAAAAGATGGATGATATATTCCTCCCTTAAAACTAGAAACAGTTATTGAATGCCTATTAATATTTTCTTAACACAAAGCTTCATTCTAGACTTTTCTTTCCTTTAGTGGATGAAAGCAGAGGATTCTTCTAAAGTTAGTAGTGGAACACCTATCAAAATTGAAGATCCCAATCAGTTTGTTCCTTTAAACACAAACCCAAATGAGGTTGTAGAAAAAAGAAACAAGGTACGACATTGTCCTCTGGCCAGAGGAGACATTTTTGTCCACTTTTATGTTTAAATTGTTAGTGATTAAACTTGATTAATGTCAAATTTAGAAGTGTGAATACAGAAGAATTTAATTCAATATTTTCCACTTGTATTGATTATCTTTACCCCTGTGCTAATCATTGGTGAGCAGGCTGCATAAAGAAGTATTAAACATATTCCTGCCTTAAGGGGACTTGCTATTAGAGGGAAATGCAGTTAACAGTGTAAGGTAATAGGAAATCACATTCCAAGAAGGGCAGAGATTAATGTGAGTTTTAGGATGGTGAGGGGGTCTTTATTGAAGCGAGATAGGAAGAGACTTTTACTCAGAAGTGTCAAATAATAATCGCTTCTTGGCCTTTTGGCTAAGATCAAGTGTAGAAGTGTCGAATAATAAGCTTATAGGAACAGAGCAGCCAAAGGTCATCTTCACAATTGCTCCCAAGAACTTGTTTTTCATTTCAGATTCGAGAGCAAAACCGATATGACTTGAAAACAGCAGGACCACAATCTCAGTTGCTTGCTGGAATTGTTGTGGATAAACCTCCGTCTGTAAGTCTGAAGCAACATGCTTATTGTTTTGGATCTGCTACATAATTTCTTTGCTTTTTAAATATGAATAATTTTTACTAAGATTAACGTAAGTACAAGTTTAAAAGTCAAGTAGTTCACAAAATGCCACCCTTAAATCCTAATTTCCAGGGAAAAGGACTTTATGTTCTTCTAATTGCTTCCAGAATTTTACCTTTATGTTTTTAAATAGCATCCTTATAATCACTTTTCCTTGGTTGATAAGTTTAAGACCTCAGCTATATTTAATGAACTATCAAGTATATTAGCTTTGTGTATCACCAAAAGAAAACACTGCCAGTTATATTGTAAAAGCAGCCATCAGTTATGATTCCCAATTTCAGAGATGGGAAAATGTAGCGAAGAGTTCATCTTAAATTAAAAGCAGTAGTGACCTTCTTATGGAAGATAAAGATTCAGCCCATTTGCACAGTGCTTCTTTTTTGCCTTGTCCCCATTCTATGAGCAAGGGGTTTGTGTGTCACAAATTTGTTTGTTCAGTTTTGTTTTTCTTTTGCTAAATCATCTGTCAGTGTTCATACTGTTATGTTTACTACTAAGCTGGGTAGAATCCCATGATTACTTTTTCTTTTTTATATAATTTTCCCCACCCTTGAGTTAATAATTGCCTCCTTTTTTCATTGGCTCAGTATTTTAAGTACATTGCCTTAGTTCTTCCCAAACTTTTCAAAAAATCATAAACTCCCTCTTAATAATACTTTCCATAGGATCAGAGGTCACAAATAATCTCTTTATTCTCACCCCTGGTCGTTCTACTCCAGATCTGGATTGGTGGTTCTTAAGATCAGCTGCATGGGCTCATCTTGAGAATTCCTGTGCTTCTCATCTACATTATAGCCTCTGTTCTCCGTATGTGAATCTGCTTCTTTCTATTACCAGATTTTCTCTTCTACCAGAGAGCACAGCTTTCTGAGAAAGGATATATAGTAGTAACAATCGGAAATGCCTTTATTCTACCTTCGAATGTGCATATAGCAGGTATAGAACTCTAGTTTGGAAATAATTTTACCCCAAGTATGAAAAACATCACCCTATTGTCACGCCTAAATCTTATTTTTCAGACATAGGAGAGCACTGTGATTCCTGAACCTTTGTATAAATCACTACCACCCCTTTTAAAGACCTTTCTACATTGCTGCTGTTCTGATATTTTATGATTGTGTGCTTTGTAGTGAGTCCCTTTTTAGCCTTTGTTCTTAGCATTTAGTAACCCCTTCCACTGTGGAAAGTTATATGCTTCATTTCTGGGAATGTTTTATTTTTTTCAAGTATTTCTTCAAAAATATTTTTTCCCTCAGGTTCTTTCCTTTTCTTGTATTCTATTAGATTGGACATTAGACCTCTTTGAGCCTCTCATTTTTTTTCTCTCCTGCTTTACACGTCTCTGCCTTTATCCTACTTCCTAGAAGATGTTATTCTGATTTTATTTTCTAATTCTTCTACTTAATTTCTTTTTCTTTTTTTTTTTTTTTTTTTTTTTTTTTTTGGTTCTGGAGATCGAACTCGGGTCCTTGGCACTTGCAAAAGCAGACAGTGGAACCACTGAGCTAAATCCCCAGCCCCTTAATTTTCTATTTTGGTATTAACTTTTTTAATTTTTAAAAATTCTTATTGTCAAAAAAAAAATTCTTATTCTCTGAATGTTCCACTTTAAATAATATCTTAATCTTTGTTTCATGTATATAATATTTTTTCGGGCTGGGGATTTAGCTCAGCGGTGCTACCACCTGCCTTGCCAAGCACAAGGTCCTGAGTTCGATCCCCAATACCAAAAAAATTTATGTTTTTTCTTATTGCTCTAAGGGAATCAGTTTTCTTTTCTTTTTTTTTTTGGTACTGGGGATCAAACTCAGGACCTTGCACTTGTGAGGCAGGCGCCAGAACCACTGAGCTAAATCCCCGGCCCAGGAATCAGTTTTCTTTAGATGCCTTTATTGTCTTTGTCTCTTCTGAGTTCTCTTTTTCTTACTGATCTGATCTCCGTCACCCATGTTGGAAACATTCCTCAAGTGTCTGGTAATGTGTACAGTGTATTTGCACTGAAGAATGAGATACTGAAAACAATCAGAAGCCCTGGGTGTGTAAAAGAGTTCAAGGCTTGGTGAGCTTCACTATGAGGTGATAGGATGCAGAGTAGGTTGTTTCTCTGGGGAGTTTCCAAACATCACTGTCTGTAGTTCTTTTGTCTGGGACCATTTAATTTACCCAGAGTAAATTCTTCAATCTTTCCACCATCATTTTAGGAGGCCTCAGCTGTATTCTTGTCCCATAGACAGATTTTTCTGAAGAATCAACCTCTGTCTTCTGCAGAAATGAGTGAGAGGTAAATGCTTGACAGTGTGGAATAGGAAAGGAAACCTGGGAGTCTGTGTTCTTGTTATTTAGACCTTTAAATGACCACATTTTCAGCTTTTCCTCACCAGTGTCTTGTATAGTACCTAATGCCTGTACTTTCTGAGGCTTCCCAGGTGTCTGCAGAGCCAGTGAGCCAGCTGCATGAACATCCTGCTCTACAGGATGAAGGCTTCAGATCTCTCAGCTTTGCAGACCACTCTTTCTGCTTTCCATCTTCCAAAACTGTGTTAACATTTCTGATCCTCTCTTTCTCTTCCTCTATTTGTTTGTCCTTAAAGGTTTATACCTTTTTTTCTCCTGTTCCTTTACTGTGTCTTTTAAGTGGGGTTTGAGGGTGAGTCACAAATAAATGCATGAATTTAATCTATCAGGGATAACTGAAAGTTTCAGTAATTTCTTTCTTAGAGAAAATAACCGTGTTTATTTTCCTAACAAATTGAAAGAAAGTCTTTTGATAGTTTTATTTTTAAGGCTTTTTGGTTTTTCAAAATCTTAGTTATTTGAATCTCTTAGAGTTTGTCTTTGTTTTATTTTAGAATGATTATTAAAAGCAGAGATGTAATTCAATAGCAGAGTGCTTACCTCGCATACTCAAAGCTCTGGGTTAGATTCCAGCGTACAAAAAAGAAATAAAATGATAATTAAAGTTTACCTATACATGCTTGTTGAGGAAACATCACTGGCAATTTTAGTCCATTGGATTAGTAGTTCAAGAGCATTAATCCCATAAGAGTATTTTAAATGAAACATGTTACTTAGTTGTTTCTTATAATTCTGGTGAAGTGGGGAGTCACAAACATCATATATGCGTGTGTGTGTGTGTGTGTGTGTGTGTGTGTGTGTGTGTGTGTGTGTGTGTGAGAGAGAGTGAGAGAGAGAACAGATATAAGTAGAACTCTTGGTAATGCATCTGGATTTTTTCCTTGTAAGATGATGCAATTTGAAGATGATGACCTTGGCCCACCAGCTCCTCCTAACCCATTCAGTCATCTCACAGAAGGAGAACTTGAAGAATATAAGAAGACAATTGAACGGAAACAACAAGGCCTAGAAGGTTAGTTAACTTTCGAAATAAGCCTAGGATAACACACTAATAACACTAGAGAACCTCCTGTTGGGTGATTAAAAGTCAAAAATTTTTTAAATGTAGCTTTTATAAGCCACGTGTGGTGGCACACACCTATAATCCCAATACTCAAGAGGCTGAGGCAAGAGGATTGCCATGAGTTGGAGGTCAGACTGGGCTATATAGTGAACTCAAGACCAGCATGAACTACATAGTGAGACCTTGTCTCAAACCGAAACTAACAATAAATAATTTTACCTTTTGCATGCACTTGTTCTATTTCTCATCTATCTCAGTTCTTTGCTAAGTGTACATGGGGCTGAAATGCTAAGAACTACTAAATCCTCGACAAGAACTACTGTATATCTTAACATACAGAGAAAGCTGTTCTTCCTCAGCAATCTGAATGCTAGCTATTTTATAATTAAAATCTATAAAGTGAAATCCACAGGTAAGTAAAGAATTAGCAAAGTAAATATTGATATAGACTCAAACATCTCCTAGTATGTGGTTTTTAAAAAAACTTTCTACTTTGAAGTAATCATAGACTCACAAGTACTTAGATTTAATGGTTTGTAAAGTCTCTGTTTCTGAGTGTCTCAAGGTACCACTATGGTCATTTCAAAATCAAAATTTAAACTGCTAGAAGTTTATGTGACTTTCCTTTAGCACATGCCTACCTTAACACAACTGAGTTTGTCTGACTTTCGAACTCTTAGTAGTTTGTTAGATATAATTAGAAATTGTTAATGAAAGCATCCTAGCTAATTGAGTACTAGCTCCCTGTTTTCTGGAACACTGGTGGTGAACCTGTGGCATACATGCCCCAGGGGGCTGTTTGTTATCACTGAAAGCTCTAAAAGGTTCATCATCACTGCTCTAAAATAAGAGATTCTTTTTAGAATCTTTACAGAATTTTTATTCATGGTAGATATCCTGTGGGAAGAACTGATGACATCAGGATTGTCCAAGGAACATTTTTATCAGTGTGTTTGTGCCTTTGTCACAAAAACAAATCATTCTAACTCATTAATGTACCTATACTAAATATGCTAAGTTGTATATTGAACTTGTTTAATGTAAGGTGGAAAGCTTTCTCTGTTTTTTGTATTTTGTAAAATGTCCCTCTTTAATCTCTTTTGAAAGCCTAAAGATGCCAGGTAATAACTATTGTACTGTACAACCATCATTTTTTATTTTCTTTTGGGTACCAGGGATTGAACTTGATACCTTGCACTTGCCAGGCAGGCGTGGCACCACTGAGCTAAATCCCCAGCCCTCCATCATTTTTTATATATAATGTTGTGAATAATTTCTTCCACATTCATTATGAGCTCCTAAATTAGCTCACTAATATTGCTCTGACAGGAATCACTAATTGGATATTGTTCCAAAATTCAGAGAAGCATTTTGCAGCAATGTAATGTAAAAAAAGCAACGTAACAGCGTTGGTGAGGCTTCATAATTCTTTTCATCTGGCTCTTCAGTATATTTTGGTTTCCTACCACCAGCAAAAGCTAAACGCGTACATACTGTTTGCCTGGGCTGCCAGTAGCCATGCCTCCTTTGTAACCTTGTATGTAAAATAACTTAGAAGCCAGAAGTTTTAGCATATTAATCTCCTCTTAGTGCATAATTATTGATATATGGGATAATTGTTAGCATGCTTAGCTCCTACCTGAAGAATTTATCTTCTCTGTATATGCAGGCATTTGATGTATGCACTAACCTCCCTGAAATCTTATGCTTCTTTGTTTTGTTTTGCATGGCTTTTAATAAAACTCTTATCCAACAGATGCTGAGCAGGAATTACTCTCAGATGACGCTTCATCTGTTTCACAAATTCAGTCTCAAACTCAGTCACCGCAAAATGTCCCTGAAAAATTAGAAGGTATTCAATGTAATTTCCCATAGCATTCACTGAGTAGTCTCAAGAGTCTGCCCCCTGTCATTTATTTTCATATAAGAAATTGAACAACTAGTCACAGTAAGTTTACCATGGACTTTACTTGAGTCTCCCAAAAATTTTTATATTTCTTATCAAATGGGGTACTATGTTTTGTTTATCAACATTTTTACTGGCTTACTGTACTGTAGACTTTTGGCATCCATACTTTCTAAGAATTTGTGGACTTAAAATCAATTTGCTATACATCTTTAATCAGCAGCATGAAATCTTCATTTCTGATTGCCACATGACCCCAAAACTAAAGTATATGTGTCTTCCTCATTTATACTGACTTGATTTGCAGTGAAATTATCATGTCATCAGATCAGAATACTCTAGCTCTTTCACTTAACAACTTTGTTCTCATCCCCTTTATATCATTTAAGAAAATTAGCTTCATACTAATAATTTATGAAAATAATGATCTGTCTTCATCAGAATTAAAGTAATGCCTTAGAACATTGCCAAAACCTGTCAGTTTTACAAAATAAAACAGAAATGTTAACTTGTAAAATAAACAAAAAAATCCCTCCCCTTTTATAGAAAACCATGAGATATTTTCCAAGAGCTTCATTTCCATGGAAGTGCCTGTCATGGTAGTAAATGGCAAGGATGATATGCACGATGTTGAAGATGAGCTTGCCAATCGAGTGAGTAGATTAACTACAAGTGCGACCATAGAAAACATCGAGATTACCATCAAGTCTCCAGAAAAAATTGAAGAAGTCCTATCACCTGATGGCTCACCTTCAAAATCACCATCTAAGAAAAAGAAGAAATTCCGCACTCCTTCTTTTCTGAAAAAGAACAAGAAAAAAGAGAAAGTTGAAGCCTAACTAAAGTCTTTTTATAATTACTACAATGTGACATTACACATTGAATACCACTTTTAAGTTGATCATTAATATACAGTGGTAGATCAGATTGGGGGTATGTAGCAAACTGGACTTTAAGAACTGGAAGAAGTTTTACTAAAAGAAAAATATTATGAAAAAAAACTTTGAAATTCATCTCTTTTTATATGTCAAAAAATGGCTTTGAATTTTTAAACAATTGCTAGTTTTAATTAGCTCTGCTCTCATGAAGTATTGTTATAGTTCGCCACAAATATATCTCTGAATTACTTCAGGACTTCTTCATAATAACTATTGGAAAGAAATTGCCAGGGAAGAAATGAGAATATTTATTTCTCCACACCTGCTACAGTTAATAGTCAGATTATGATTTTTAAATTATGATTATTGACTGTATCTTTTGGGTCCCCAATGTTTCAATGGGCATTTAAAGTTTTAAGAAAAGATTTGTTTGGAGTTTTACTCAGTATAAAATTTTCTCACCTGAAGTAACTTCATTTGCCAAAAAAGGTCATTTTAATAAACTATAATTTTTTTGAACACTTCTTTTTTTATTAGTTTAGAAAAGCCCCTTATTTTTCAACAAAGGGGATTTTGTACATATAACATGGGTTATTTAGTTTAACTCTGGCAAAAACAATTTTTATATGTTGAGATGTTTGTATACCATTCAGTATAAAAGTGTCATATGCATATTAG
Source organism: Heterocephalus glaber (assembly GCF_053883595.1). Lineage (NCBI taxonomy): Eukaryota > Metazoa > Chordata > Mammalia > Rodentia > Bathyergidae > Heterocephalus > Heterocephalus glaber. The sequence continues at coordinate 73,693,816 of NW_028258320.1, read as the reverse complement.
CCAATCACTTAACAGTAGGGCACATTCGAGACTGCTTGGTACTGAAGTATACTTAAATATAAGTCAAGAATCCAGGGACTTGGTATCAAAGGGGGGTTAGAGCCATATTAAAAGTATATCTAGATTCATATTTGAAGCTTATAATGTATTTTTCTCTTAGTACTGCTAGTGAATGAAGAAAATCTCATAAGGTAACCAAATGAGAAGGAAAAGAATGAAAAAGAAAGTGAAAAACTAAGGGAACAAAAGATGGGATGTGGAAAGAATTCTTGTTTGATAATAACTCCTATTCATGACAGGATATATAGCATGACTTATTGAAAACATGTCCCAAGTTTCTGAAATCCTGCTCCTCTTCCAAAATCAGTATCTTGATTGATATTTCAGTTTTAAAAGGGTCAATCCTTCGAAATTGTTTATCTTTAGAGGGCAGCATTAGAAGAAATCAGTGGTCTAATCCCTAAGAAAACTACCACTTCTTGATTTTTTACAATTTTTTAAATCTTTTTAGTTAACTTTCTAATGTAAATACAAATTTAAACCTAGACCTAATATAGTTTTCCCCTTTTTCACAAGTGATGTCACAAATCAATGTAAAATCAAAGATCCCAAATGGTCAGTGGGTAAAAATAATCCAAAGTGTTCTGAGGGGTGAGTTAGCATGCAAGAAGTTCTGTGGCTCGCGGTATGTTCTGGGTGGGTTCTGTCTGTGTGTGCTGCAGAGCTGACACGGAGCCTGGGACATCACTCGACCTCACTAACTACTGGAATCAGTGTTTTCATCTTAGTGGAAACTTTCAATTGCTTACTTGTGTATGTGAGGATTATTTTATGTTCTACATCATTTATGTTGTATTATGATGTATGTAGAAACAGTAACCTGTGAACTATGCCTTTCCATAACTTTTTTAAAATATATATATCTAAATGAATGCAATGTGCATAAATATTTTTTAAAGCAACCATAAACTATTGCACCTTTTGCTAATGCCTCTGTTTACTTGCTTTAACATAATGAATGAGCCAATGAACTTCTGTGTCCTGTGGAAAATGTATAAATGTTATCTGATATTGCTCTTAGATGTTATGCTAATTAATGTTAAATCACAAATAAACAGTATTTTAAGTATATAGATTTGGTTTTATGAGGCTTCCATTCAAGAGTGGTTACTTACCCTATACTTTGTGGTCTGTTGAATTTTATAGTTCAGTGAAACTGCAGTGCTACTGAATAAGGAACATTTTGATAAATGTATTTGCAAATTAGTTAGAAATAGGTATATATACATATATATATGTATACATATATATAAATATGTCTTTTATATGTATAATGTACATATAAAATGTATAATATGTGCATATAAAATATATAAATACATATATTTTGAGACTTGCTGAGTCACTAAATTGCCCAAACTGGATTCAGACTCCTGCCAGAGTGTTAGTATTACAGACAGGTGCTACTGCACCCAGCTATGAAACTTTTCATCTTTTATTGGAGGGAACATTCTCTATTATTTTAGGCCTTGATAGGACATAGTGGCCTTAGGCTTCTTATAAACTTGTTCATATCTATCAAGGTAGAATAGAAAATGTTGTAAAATATGTACTGAGTTTACACATTACCCCTTTTTGATTTTTAATGTTATTATACAAATAATGTAAAGAAAGTAGAAAAAATAGAAAACAGTTCACAATTCCACCACATTGATATTCAAACCTTTTGTTCCCTTCTAGCTCTTGGCCAGTTATACATGTATTTTCTATACATAATCACAGTATGAATGTAATCTCTATCCTGGATTTTTTTCTACTTAACCACTCAAAAGATTTTTAAACTAAAACCTCACATGAATAATTTCTTGTGACCTTTTTTTCCCATTTTATCCTAAAAATAGAGTCCAAGAGGGGGAAATCATGTTAATTGAGGGTTCTAGTTAATCAGATTTTTTACTATACCTATTACAAAAATGAAGGGCTTGGGCAGATAAAGAATAGATTCACAGTCTTGGGCATACTTGTTACCTTGGGTTGTAAATAACTCTGTAGTAAAAATTGCTGTGTCAGAAATCTGTTCATTTCAAAATTTCCTTCTGTAAAGCAACAAAAACCATTATCTTCAGTTCTCCCTTCAAAGTCCACTGAAAAGTAGTTGCCTGTTCAACAAGAAACAGAACTGAATGAATAAAATTGTTATAGCATTAGTTTCTCTTAACATTAGCTCCTTCTTTTACATAAGCAGAAAACACAATAAAGCCAAATTGCTTCTTTTTTAAACTGAAAGATTATGTATACACATACTCAAATTGCAATCTTAGCCAGACCGGAATTTTAAAAAGAACAATCTTAGTGGCCGCTAGAGGGTGGAATAGATCTAACGATCCAGTGTGTTTCCATTCTTCAGCTCAGCGCCCCTTTTCTCAGTCTGTCAGCATCATCTGTGCGGTGAAGTAGCTGGAACTTGGAAGACATCTCCGTTGCTGATTCTCCTCACTAGGCCGTTCTCAACTGCTCTGGTAGCACGTCCCATTTCACCAGTACACAACTGCAGTGCCTGTGGAAAACACACTGACAATTTCTGAGCTGTATGGTGTCAGAAATTGGTAGAAATAAGGCCTCTGAGGAATAATTTCCTGTAAGTGGCAGTATAAAGCCTCCTTCGATAATTGGCAGGGTTTTTGACTGAAGAGCTAGTTGTCAACCTTTCTGATGCCTTCTGTGTAGCAAAGATCACGATAAGTGCGTTTCCCATGCTGACTCATTTGGCCTACCCAACAGAGAGAGTAGGAGATGTATCCTTGTTCTGCAGATGATGGAACTAAGGGTTATAAAAGGCTGAAAGGAGAGGGCATTTCACCTGTAGATACACACTTCCAAAGTCATTGGTGCCATCTGTGTACTAGGCTCTCTATGACTCCGGTGTAGACTTGCGGGCTTTTTTAGAGGGAAGCCATTCCCTCCATTTAGACTTAAAGTCCAGCCATGGGGAACTCATGTTGATATAAGTACATTTGGGACCAAACATTGATTTGGAAGACCCCTCCCCCCAACAAGTTGCCCCAGAATAAAGAAGGTGATGTAATGGGAATGAGCAGTGGTAATAGGATCCTTTGGGATGAAGAACCAGTTCTCTAATGTTCTCCATGACATCTGGAAGACAAGGTATCTGGACCTTTGCCCAAGAGGCAACAAAGAAGCTCCGGCACAAGCCATAATCCAAGCCTATGGATTGGAGGCAAAGGCAGGAGGGTTGCAAGTCAGACCGACCTGGGCAACTTATCAAGACATTCTCAAAAATAAAGACTAGGGTGTAGCTCAGTGGTAGAGCATTTGCCTACCAGGTGCAAAGCCCTGGGTTCATTCCCCAGTACCACCAAATTTGAAAAAAAAAAAAAAAACCTTGGAAAGAAGCCCTTTATCTTTTTTGGGTTCCAGTATTTGAAGCAGGGGAGACATTGAAAGGCAAATGTTTTTAAAACTCAAAATGGGTCTGGGGATTTAGCTCAGTGATTTTGCTGCCTGCTGCGCAAGCACAAGGACCCGAGTTCAATCCTTGGTACCAAAAAAAAAAGGGGGGGCCGGGGATTTAGCTCAGTGGTTTTGCCACCTGCTGCGCAAGCCCAAGGACCCAAGTTCGATCCCCGGTACCAAAAAAAAAATGCCTCAATGATAGCTTAGTCATAGGGGTAGTTTTAAAGATCAAACGTGATTGTAGCTACTCAAAATTTTACTTACATGAATCTAATTAGATCTAGTCTTCCTTGGAGAAAAACCTGATGTACATGCTGCATTTTAGAACAAGAATGATTTTTGAGGAACTTCTTATGGGAAAAAAAATTTGCAAATTTAACAGTACAGTGGACCCTTGGCTTACCAACTCAGTTTGTTCTCGAGGGGTGGTTGTAACTCAAGTTGGTCAGTTGCCTTCAAAGTCTCTCTCCTTTATAATTTAAGGCCACGCTTTCTTCAAGGCAGATCTCAGGGTCCTTAGAGACATTGGCCCAGGATTTCTCAACCCCACACAGGAGAAGATGCTGTAATGTTCCTTCCAGAACTCTCTAAGGGTTAAATCTGTATCTGAGACCATCTGGAAGAACAAGGGGCCGACATTCCGGTCATAACTCAAGACTTTGGTCGTGAGTTAAAACTAAAATTACAGTCATAACCCAAGTTGTTTGTATGTTAGGCTGGTCGTAACTCGAAGGTCCACTGTATTCAAAGGGGTTTCATTTCTAAGACATAACCATTAGGGGGCAATATTGGGTCCACATTTAGTGTTGAGGGACCCTCCTTCAAAATTTTGAGTTTGGATTTGTTCTGATTATCCATTTCGGGATGCAGACTAAGGTTAAGGAAAGTTCATAGATAACCATATTACTCCATTTGTTCCTTATACCAAAGTTATATTGTTCCAGCTGTGAGGGGTCCACTCTTCAGAGAGGTTGTGCCTGCCTGTGTGGCTCAGAGGCGGAGCCAGGACTCGAGCAAAGGTCTCTGAAGTCTGCATCTCACGCTTCCTTCCGTACCACGACTCCCTTGGAAATGAATTGGATCAGAACCTAGGAGCAGGTAAATACATGGTTTTCCAAAGTTTCCTGCCAACTGATATTTAGACCTTTAGGATGGGAATATTTAAGAGAAAACACTGCAAGATTGAGCTTGTATATTATTTATCAATACCAATTGTTTTCCTAAAATTTAAAGTTGTTAATTCTCCATGAGTCTTTTGCATATTCTCTCAAATTAGTCATGATGCTGATTTCTTTTCTGTTGGAACTTACAATTTTTAAAATGCTGTTTGTACCTTAGATGGCACACTGACACATTTTAATGTTTCTTTATACCAAAAGGAAAAACTTGTATCTACCAGAAAAATTGAGAGATGGCTAAAAATCTAGCGCCTAGTTTGTTTAAGGCCTATATAATTTCTGGTTGCATAAATCTTGACACTGAAGCTATGGCGAAGATGATTATGCCAGCTTGTGTACCTAGGTATGTTTCCTTTAGGAACATGACACCTTTAGGTCCTGTCTCTCTAGAGCCAACTTCGCACGTGCCTATGATGGACAATCCCTTGTGGTTACTGTAAGTTCCACGTAACTGCTGTCACCAGGCAAAATACCAGTTCCCTGCTAATTATGCCTTAAAATCATAAGCATTGGCTTTCTTAGTCAAATTTGAATGTGTACTGAAGTATATTTCTAAGAAATTCTTAAGATTTTTCAAATCTGTTTTTGAAATAGCAAATAATTGATCTGTAGTACAGGTCTGTAGCATCAAATGAAAGGATTTGTAAACAAGATTTTTCCATTGTTAGACTCTGCCTCTCAGCCAGTAAATATGTGAGCTTGTAGAAAAACCACATTTGAGTGTTAGCTAATTGAATTTATTAAGCCAAACAATATCCCTTCCGTTTGCTATTAGATGGAAATTCTCAAGAAAAAAAACCTTGAATTTCCCAAAGCAGTACAACAGGCATCCTGACAGACAGGAGTGGAAATGAGGAAGAGATGTGTTATAAAATGTGCGCTTTAAAAGACAGACTCGGCATGGCAGTGTACATCTATCAGCCCAGCACTCTGCGAGCCAGAGACAGGGATGTCTCAAGTTCACAGGCTGGGGATGTGGCTCAGTGCAGAGGCCCTGCTTCAGTCCCCACTACTGGGGAAAACAAGGAAGTAGAACCTGTATTTCCCTCAGGTACTCTTGACTTCGATTATGTTTTTTGTTTTGTTTTGTTTTCTAGACATAAATCTTTATTAGTACATTTCCGATACATAACAAATACATTAATTCACTGGACAAAACTTCTTCAGTTAAGACACCTAAATTTTTTCTTGTTTTTCTGAGACAGGGTCTCGCTGTGTAGTTAAGACTGGCCTGGAACTCACTATCTAGCCCATATCCCAGGCTGACCTTGAATTCAAAGTAATGCTCCTGCTTCAGCCTCCCTAGTGCTGAGATTACAGGTGTGTGCCACCGTACCTGACCAAATCCTTTCGTTAAAACAGTCAACCCATGGCTGGGGATTTAGCTCAGTGGTTTCGCCGCCTGCTGCACAAGCGCAAGGACCCAAGTTCGATTCCCCCATACCAAAAAAAAAGGTGAGACCCTGTCTCAAAGAAACAACAAACACACACAGACACACACACACACTCCCTCTCAGGTAAAGTTTTGTTTTGTTTTTTAAAACATGGTATCAACCCCAGCCTGAACTTGGAGCTGCTGTGCTGGTAAGCCCTTTTCAGTGACCTGCCAGCAAAGTGTTTTGTCCTTACTTAAAGTAGTATTTTCTTTGATAGATACAATCTAAACAAATAAAAAGTTTTTCCACAAGCGATACTTGTGAAGCTTCTCCGCAAACAAGAAGTAGTTGTTGAGCTCCACACCTCCCCTTTCCTGTTGAGTAATGCTGGGGCTGGGGGGCCGCAGTGATGACTGCTGTGAGACTGACTTCAGGGCAGATGACCTCGGTTTTATGGGAGAACACGTGGGTACAGCCAACTTGTTGGAAGGCACAGGCAAACCCTTCCAGCAGTGTTTACTGGACTAACAAGTTAAGATTAAACATTACTTCCTACCTGGTTTCTATTTTGGAAATGTTGGCTTCAGTTGTTTCAGCTGGAAAAAGTGGGTGGCAGGGGGTCATTTGAGGCTAAGATACCCAAGAACATATCTCAAATTATCTACTAGTCCATGGGCTGAGGGATTGGAAGGTGGGTTCCCATTACACCTGAATTTTTCTGTGGGATTGGCCTTTATATTATTTTACCGAGCATGGTGGCTCATGCCCACAATTCGAGCACTCTGGGGGGCTGAGCCAGGAGGATTGCAAGCTCAGACTCAACCTGAGCAGCTTACTAACTTAGCAAGACCCTGTCTCCAAATAAAAAGTTTAAAAAATGACTGGCGATGTAGCTCAGTGCAGAGGCCCTGGGTTCAGACCCCAGTACCACAAAAAACAAATCAATGAAATATATTGTGTAATAAAGCTGCTTTGTTTTAAAATATATATATCTTTTAGATAGTTTTGTAGGAATCAGCCTACAAGCTGAGTTCGAACCTGACCAGAGGGTGACGACAAGGAAAAGTAGACACAGAAAGAAGTTAAAATCTGAGGGCCAAGGGGGCTCGTGTCTCCCTTCAACACAGAGCCCTAAATGACCGGCTCACCTTGGCTTTATTCACTCAGGCACAGGCGCAGGCAGCGAGGGTTGCAAAGGACTCACTGCCTCCCACCCTCCACTGCAGTCTCGGGAAACGTCGCCGCAGGTGCTTACCTCTCCCTGCAGCTGTCAGCACACTCGCGTGCCCTTTCTCCTCACTGCTCACCGAGGAGGCCAATGAGGCCTCGTTCTTCCCACCTGCTCTCCACATAGTTTTATATTTTAAGATGTGTACATGAAGCTATTTTGTAGATGGTTACTCTCATCTCCATTTTGACCTTGGTGTTAGTATTGAGCAAGAGCACATGCATGTATAGTTGCCAAAGTTAGGCTGAACAGTAAACTGCAAAGCAGGGCAGACTGGGTGGGGCAAGCTCTGGAATTCTTCCTACTCATCACTGCCGCCACCACCAAGCAGAGTCAGGTGTGAGACGAGAGCCTGAGCTGCAGGCTCGTACAGCAAATCCAGCCCAGCAGGTGAGACATGGAACCTGGGCAGAGCGGCAGAAAGCCAGACCGCCATCCGGTGCAGTGGTCTACGTCAGGGAAGCTCAAGTCCCAGCCTGGAATCCGGAGCCAGACAGCAGGACTGCAGAAGTCCTGTGGGATGTGTAGGAGTGCAGCCACAGCTTCAAGCGCAGCGCTTCCCCCACTTCCTATGGGGTCATGGCAAGATCAAGGCAGGACCTCGGGCTTAAGGGGCCCAAGTAGAGTTAGCAGTGTATCAAGACAGGAAGTCAGATGTGAAGAGGGACTGGTAGGGACACTGTTACCGGAACTAAGACACCACTGCTGAGAATCCAGAGCTCAGCCAAGACAAGGTCCTGACTGGCCTGGTGGCAGACATGGCTCAGTGTGGGTGGGTTCCACAGGCAGAGGCCAGCGCTTCCTCAGTTCCTCCAGCCTCAACAAGAGTAGTCCTGGAAACCACAGCCAGGTGAGCTGACCAAGCAGCCCCAGCTGATGGGGAAGAGAACCTGGCATGGCTTGCACAGTGGAAGCATCCGTGTGACAAGATCAAGCCATATGGGAAGGCTGAAGGAGTGGGTTGTTATAGTTTGTGCCAGAACCTGCCTGGGAGCAGGAGCAAAGACTACTGAGCAAGGGCCCAGTGCTCGCAGCACTCTAGCTCTGACAGTCGGCCCATGTTACTTCCAAACCAGTTTCCCCGTCGACATCTTGGCTGGAAGGATGGCTCTGCCTCCCCTACTGGGAGCAACATCAGATACTCCTGGGGAGCACTAACTGGATAGAAGAGAATCAAGGCCTGAGGTCTGTTTGCTGCCCTTTCTGGAAGAAAGGTGTGTGTAGGTCTCTATCCTCCCAGAACAGCTGGGATCCACGGGGTTTGTCCTTGTGACCTTCTGTGGTCATATTGTCCACTTTTGCCCAAATAATCACCTCTCCATCTGCTCCTTCGCCTGCTGCCAGTGAGAAGCACTCCCTCGGGACTTCAGTCTGCTCCTCATCTGGGGGACCTAGGAAGGTCTGGTTCCCAGTGCTCTGCACCCACAGCTGTCTGTGCTGGCTGGCCCTTCCCCAGCCCCGGCCAGCGGGCCCTTCACACCCTCTGACCTGACCTGGTGCCGGCTTCCCAACTCTGCAGTAGGCCCACCAGGGAGATGCTTCCTTTCGTCAGCATGACCAGCAAGGTGATAAAATACATAGAACTTGGATTAGAACCAGTGTCAATAAGGCCTGAATGTTGGTAATATTTATTATCATCACTTTTGTGTGTGTGTGTGTGTGTGTGTGTGTGTGTGTGTGTGGTTTTTGTTTGTTTGTTTTCTGAGACAGGATCTCACTAGTAGCCTGGGCTGGCCTTGAACTCACTACGTGGCCACTGTGTGGCCTCCAGCTCACAGCAATCCTCCTGCCTCAGCCTCCTGAGTGCTGGGATTACAGGTGTGCACCACCACGCCCGCCCGGCTGTCACTCTTTTTGGTCTCTTGATCTGCTAGGGCAAAGATTAAAGGATAGCTGGCCTGCCCCTCTCACTGTTACTGTTAAATGCTGCCCTTCCTATTCTTCTTAGGAGTCATTGCAGAACTCTGACCAAGTTCCCAGTCTTTAAAAAAGGATAGAAGATGAGCGGTGAACAGGTAACTCTAATGTGCCCTAGTGCTCATTGCTGGAAGGTAGTTTATGCCCTGGGACGGTGACAGGTGAAAGAATTGTTAAGCTGATTCCTGCCACACTGGGGTACTCTAGATCAGGAGGCCCTAAGACGGCTTCCCGAAGAATCCTGAGGGATGTGATGAAGCACTGCAGTTCAAAGGTGCTGGCAGAGGAAGCAGCCTGCCTCTTGGGCTCTTGTTGGAAACGGTTAATTTCCTGGCTCTTTGTCCCTGGAAAACTGAGCGCCATCACACAGAGGGTTGGTCACGGCCCCAGCTATTTCATTTTGGGCATCTAAGCGAGTCTCATAAGGAAGGTTACAGATGCGTCACGATTTAGTTTTCTGTCTTGGGGATGTGCTGTGAGTTCCGGCTGTTCTCTTCACAGTCTAGAGAAGACAGAAAAGGCAGGTGAGTGTCAGTCCTAGGAAACAGAGATGCTGAAGACAAATCTGCCAGTACTCACAGTATCGTATTGTCCTGGGGAATGGGGTGGAGCATGTAAAAGGAAATGGGAAAAAAAAGTAAATTTTTTTCCTACATCAATTTTATTTTGAAACTTAGTCATATTACAGACCCTCGTACTTATGAGGGAAAAAACAAGGAAAAACACACCCAAATACCATGTATTTAACCATGATGATTTCTAGGTGGTGGGATTACAAAGGTTTTTTGTTTTTTACTTTTTAAATTTTCAAATGTTGAACAATAAACTACTAAAAACTTGGAAAATTAAAAAATTGTGATAATTAAGGAAAGATGTTATTTTAAGCCATAGGAGTATTGAATAATAAAAAGCACCGTGAAGAACAATGTCCTTTTGTGGAATAGGAGAAAACAATTTGTTGTTTTCATGTGTAGGTATAAAATATCCCTGGAAGTGTAAAGTAGAAATCAGCTACACAGGGTTGTCCATGGGAAAGGGAATCAGCTCATAGGGGACAGGTAGAATGGAGACTTTTTCATTATAAGACCTCTTAACACTTTTTATCTAGTATGTATGTTAAAAGTTAAAATTTTCAAACCGCGCATTTTTTACATTTTTATGATGCCAAGAGTTCCTGAAAACCGTCAGCAGCTGCCCCACTGTAAGTGAATCCTGTGCTCACCCGCATTCACCGTTTCGAATGCTGTCTCTGGACCTGCAGTGGGAAGGCCTCCCTGGAGGTGCCACCCAACACCCACCAGCTGTGGGATGCTGTTTACTTAAAGGCCCTCACCACAGGGCTGTCACAGTCCCAGCCACCACCCAAAGCACAGGTTAGGTATCACCTGTCGAGTTTCCATGTTTGCCCTGGAATGTAGAGCTTATCCTGTTCCCCCCAAAATAAGACCTAACCAGAAAAGAATCATCTCTGAAAACTAGAGATCACAAATGCCAGCCCCAGTCAGCCTACCCTCACCTTCCCTGCCCTCGCTATTCCCTTGCTTGGCCACTCTGTGTTACTAAGTCCCTAGTGTAAGGGAAGGGTCATTAGTTCCCACTTTTTAAAGACAGGGGTATCAAAGAATCTGTGGCCATATTTTAAAACCACCACAGGGTCTGATCATCAGCACTAGTTGGCTGCTAGCAAACTGGTCAAATGCGAAGGTGGAGGCAGTGGAGGAAGGGAAGGCAGTTTGGGGAGGGAACAATTACTGACTACCTTCAGCGTCCTCACTTGCTGGAGAGCACTGCGGTGTTTCACAGATGAGGAAATTGAGACTCTTCGGAGGAATAGCTCACCCAAGGTCACGTAGCCAGCAAGTGCCCCAGGACTACAAGCACGTGTCACCTGAGGGCCACTGTGCCACACCCCTGGGGAGGGGGGAGCATTTTCGAGTACTTGCTACTTAGACTTATCTGAGCCTCTGCCCTTCTGCCACGGGGAGAAATGTGATTAACACTCCAAGCTGAAGGGATTCTGATGGAGATGTTTAATTTGTTCCTAAGCACACTGGGACCACATAGGTGTTAACTCCTTCAACTGCACCTCCCGTGCTTGGATTTGCCAGTCTGGGCAGTGTCATGCCTTCCCTCAGCCCTGACTCTCAAAGCCAGCCAGTTCTCCTTCCCATTACGGTGGCAGTGGCAAGGAGGCAGCGGGCCAACAGCGGGGTGACATTGAGCACGGGTGTGGGGCCTCCGACAAGCCCAGCAGGGTGGAGCTAGGACAGTCCATCTGCCCCAGTGCCAGGCTGGACTGCGGGCTCCTGATAAGGCCAGGGAGCCACCCACCCAACTCTGTGTCCTCTTCCAAATGTAGGTTTCTCTGGGCAGGCCCCGGGCTCCCTGATCTCTGTCGTCACTCAGATGCCTTTCTCTGAAGGTAGCTGGCACCTTTTCCCTGCCTGGGGCTGAGCCTGACCCAGGAAGGCCACCTCTTACCGCTGGGGTCTGCAGCCAGTGTGTGAGTCCTCACCTCTCCTGCCCCACTTCCTCTCCCAGCACTGGTCTGTCCATTCCTCCGAGGAAACAAACTCATCTGTTGGATTCTGGGGTCCACACTGTCCCTTCTGCTGAGCAAGTGAGACACAGGAATTCTGGCCCCCTGGTAGTCTCCTTCCCCTCCTGAGCTGCATCTCCTTGCACACACAGATGCTTTTCCCTGGGTGAGACATGAGAGGACAGTCACTGTTGGAGCCAGAGCTGGAGTAAGAAGCAGGTTAACTGAGCCATTAACCAGGGCTCAGTAAAAATTGCCCTGGTGAACGTGAAAAAGATGAAAAAGACCAACCCATGAGAGTTCCTCTTGGGAAGTATGTCATCTGTGCTTGAAAGAACATCATGAGGAGATTCGTAGGAAGGCACTGAGACTGCCACAGATGAAAAAATGATTAACAGCCACCTCTTTTTTTTGCTATCTGTGGCTTGTGTGTCTGGAGCCCATCGCTGCTCCCACCCCACCCTGCTCGGTCCTCTGCCCTTCTGCCCAGGTTCAACCTGGCCTCTGAGAAAGGAGTAGTAAATGTGGGGAGGTTATCACTAGGCAGGAGTGGCGAGGTCGTGTAGAAGGGCGGGTCCTGGTCTGCCGGGTGGCAGCAGCAGGTGGGTGGGGCAGAGGCCTCTGAGCAGAGCTTTGTGGGCACAGACCAGGGCTGTGCCGACCGGTGGAGGGACACTAGGAGGGACCAGACCACCATCTCCCTGCCAGCTGTCCGCCCTCCCCTAGGACCTTCACACTGGCTTTAAGGCGAGTAATTTGATTTGAATTTCCCCAAAGCACAGGCCGATCCCTCACGTGGAAGCCTCCAGGACAATTAACACCTGTCAGTCCACTGCTGCCTGCAGAGCAGCTGTGAGTCAATGCCAGTCCGTGTGACACATGCAGGTAAAAAGCACTCCTGCCCAAGCCAGGCATGATGGCAACACCTACAATCCCAGCACTCGGGAGGCTGAGGCAGGAGGACTGCCTCAAGTTCAAGGCCAGCCTGGGCTACAGAGTGAGTTCAAGACCAGTCTGAATTACTAATCAAGACCCTGTCTAAAAAAAAATGGACTCCTGCCCAGGGGCCACTGCCTACTCCTAGCCAAATTGCCCTGAGCCCCCAGCAGTGTGTGGTATGGACTCGAGGGACATCAGCCTAACTGTAGGAAGTACAGTGGTGCCTCAGTTCATGAACATTTTTGTTTGCAAGCAATTTGGTTCACAAACAGAAGCATTTGGCAAAATTTTGTTTGCGAACTGCACTGGGTAACAAACACGACCCACCACGGTCATCTTTCCCACACAAACACAATCCTGGCCGTCTTTTCCAAAATTGTAGAACAAATTAAGGCTGTGAACCGAGGCACCACTGCGGGCCCAAGAAGCTCCTCTGGCAGGTCTGGCACACCTGCCTCGTGTCGGCAGTGCCCTGGGACGCTCCGTTGGGACGGCGCCATCACTGCTACCCTGGCCCCCCGGGGGGACTGTGGGCTCGACTGGCCCAGACAGCACGGATGCCAGGACCGCTGTCTGCCTCTGGGCCTTGGATCCTCTCAGGTCTGGGCTCCTGTGTGGTTCCTCGGCCCTGCCCGGCCTCACCCCGCTCCCTCAGCTTGGAGGCTGGTTCTCGCACCTGGAAACCTGCTCAGAGGACCCCTGTGGCCAGACAGGCTTTTCCAGAACAGACGGGGTGCTGGAAATCGGGCCGGGCCGAGGGTTCCGCCAGAAGCCAGAGCCAGGCCCGGGAGAGGGGCCGCCTCGGAGGCAGACTGGCGACTGACGGCGGCCGAGGAGAACTGGGGGCGGGAGGGGGACTTGGGCGCCACCGCTGTGCCTGGGCCACACCCGGTAACCTCTTCTCCACCCTTGGCTTTCCCGGTTGTCAGGTGGACCCGGCACGTCTTCCCTTGGGTGTTGACACTGGGAATGAAGCCAAGGAAGGTCAAAGGCCTCAGGCTGGAGCTGCCCACTCCAGGCATCCGACGTGGTCACCTTGAGCACGTGAGGCCTGCCTGGGGCCCACCCGCTGCCCCCACCCGAACCGCACCGCCTCTCCCTCTCCGGCCTGGCTCCTTCCTCTTCCACTTTCATTCTCCTCTCGCTCTTCCTTCCACCTGGTTGGTGGCCTGAAGTGGCCAGAGGGATGAAGCTGAGCCTGCCCTCCCCGGGGAGGAGCCACCAGACACACCTAGGACAGCGAAGCTGGAAAGGTGACTGGGCCAGGCCCAGGCCGGTGAGGAGCGGTGTCTCCTGACACCACGCCTCACCTCTGCCTCCCCACCCACCCCTCACTCAGCGCCTGCCTGCCACCTGCTCCCCTCACCCCTGCCCTCCTCCCAGGAGCTCCTCCTATGTCCCAGGGAGGGTCTGAGGTGAAGAGGAGGCTGTGAACTGCAGAGCCCACTGCCACAGTCGCTTCTAGCTGGAGAAGAGACCCCAGAGGGCCTCTTCCTCTTGCCCTCTCCGAGGTCCAGACAAAAGAGATGGGCAGGGACTGCCTGGTGCCCACTCTGAACGGGGCGCTGAGGCTGCCCAACTGACAGCGAAACCAGCGACAAAGCTTTGGGCCTGAAGAGGGAGGTCATGGGATAAGGCAGGCTGAGACCCTGAGGGTCTGGGGCTTGTGGGTCTTGGGAGAGACCAGGAGGCTCCCTCCCTTGTTCCCGCTGGACCTCTGCTACCTTTAAGCCAAGCAACCAGGGTCTGGTGGACAAAGGCCAATGTATGCATGAAGGGCACTGAGGTGTGGCCAGGGGGAGTGGACAACAGGTCCCCTACTTCTGCATGAGGTCTGCAGCTTTGGAGTCTGCTTGGGCGCCCCACCCCCAGGCTCTAGGAGAAGTCTCAAGTGCCCGACTTGCTGTGGGGAGAGGCGGGTCTTCCAGGTCTCCACACCACCCCTCAGCGCACCTGTTTCTGGGAGGGAGGCCCCAGGACACCTCCGCACCGTCTGAATGTTAGTTTTGCCTGCAAGGAGCTGGGCTCTCTACAGCCCTGCTGATGGCAGCGCTCAGGGAGAGGCCAGTGCTACTTAGGAGGGCTTGTTCTCAGCCACCTGGCCTGTGACCTGCACCCCAGTCCCCTAGCCTGGCCCCAAACCTGAGGATTCAGGCTCCAAGCCCAAGCCGGGCTTCTGAATGAGGAGGAGGAGCTGCCTGCTCTCAGCCTAGGCCCATGTATCATCCTCGCCCCAACATTTCCAACAGCCTCAACCATCAAATGTTTCCAAGGTTCTTAGCATGCGTGGGACCCTGAGCAAGAGAAAGGATCAAAGATGGCTTCTCTTGTTGGGCAAATTCTCCTTCCGTTCTTCTCCCACCAGAGCTCCATCAAACAAGCCTGCTGGCCTTGAAAAAGACTCATCTTCAGCTTTCTCTCCAAATCCTCCCCAGGCTTCACAGCATGGGTCCTTCCCAGGGAGAAATCAAGATGAAAGAATAAAAGCAGAGCTGGATTCCAATTCTACGCTGCTCTGGATGATTTGGGGCAAGTCACTTTCTCTTTCTCTGAACCTCGGCTTCCTAATCTGTCACAGGAAAGTAGCTTTCCTTGCAGAGTTGTGTGAGGACTGAACACGGTGGGACCTGTGCCGGCAGGTACTCAGGAAGCCTGTTAGACCACAACTCAGAGGCCGTGGGGTCTGCCATGGACGCTGCCTCCTAAATCTCTCTCCTTTTGGCTCCTCTTTCTGTCCATTGTCATGGCCCTAGTCTGAGCTCCTGTTTCCCCCTGAAAGCATTTACATGATGAATTCCTGGGTGCCTCACTGGTCTCCCTATTCCCTGTCTCTTCTGTCAGCCTCACAGGGCTGGAGAGGTGGCTCTCTCAGATGCAAATCATTGTCCTGGCACTCCAGTGCCATGCCTGACTTAGGAGCGAGATGAAATCCAGCTGCCTTCAGAAGCAAGGAGTCCATTGGTGATCTGGCCCCATCTTCCTCCTGGCTGTATTTCCACACTGCCACTCAGTCTCCTCCCTCCCTCCAGCCCCTTGCTCCCACTCCCATTGCACACGCTCTTCCTCGGCTTGGCATGTCCGTACTCAGCGCATCCAGCTAAGGCTGAAGGGGACTGGCTATGTGCCAGTCACTTGCTAAGCTTTCCATTTTCTCATGAGGTGATCATCCCTGTTTAACAGGTGACAAAAGCCAAGTCTAAGAGGTGAACGCTGAGATCCTGCATGGTCCCAGATCCATGCTCTTCCCTCACCACTGTCTCCCAGCTCCGATGCCCCTCCTCCAGGAAGCCTTCCCCTGCTCCAGGTGTGGGGACCGGATCTGGCTCCGTGTGTTAGGGGGCAGTGTGTGTAAATGCATTTCGAGAAGCAGAAATCCCCTTTTGGGGTAAGTACATGATCAGTCCAACAAACCTGGATTCTGTATGGAGGTAAAAACTCATGCAGCTGCATGGCATTAGAAACTAATTGGGAGAGAGACCCTATCTCAAAATACCTAAACAAAAACAAACAAACAAACAAAAAAACTATTGGTGAATAGTAACAGGGCATAGTGGTGGGCGCCAGTAACCCCAGAACTCAGGAGGCTGAGGCAGAAGGAACATGAGTTCAAGGCCAGCCCGGGCCACATAGCATGACCCTGTCTCAAAACAAAACAAGCCTGGCTACAACCTGAATGCCCAACAATAGGAAAACAGTTGAGAAAATTGATAGAATTGATGGAGTACTCTGTGGTGATTTTCAGTGATTAAAAAAAAGTATGAAAATATTTTAAGATTGTTGGGCAGGCAAATAAGGAGTTACAGAACTCAAAATAGAATGTTTGATTCCTTTTTGGTTTGGGGTATGTGTGTGTGTGTGTGTGTGTGTGTGTGTGTGTCTGTGTGTGTGCAAACCAGCATAGGGAAACGGAAAGAACACCAGATGTTACAAGTCCCAGCTGGGGCAGCAAGGATAAAATTTTAACCTTAAGGATGGGTGGAGTCTATCTGAATTTTCTAAGATTTCCACACAGTAAACATATATTAGTTGTGTAATTTCTAAAAAGTGTGATGAAGAGATCGTTCCCTCCACTCTGAGGGTTCACAGTCTAAGAAGGGAGCACGCACACACACACACACACACACACACACACACACACATCAAAACAGGAAGCGGAGAGGGTGGGCTTCTCGCTGAGGGGTTCTGGGGACCTCTCCAGGAGCGAATCGAATTTGAAATTACAGTTAGAGGAGACATTTGGGGTGCAACCAGAAAACTGAGCCTCTGGCTCCCGGTTCTCTGAAGACGATGGGGAGTGACAAAGAGCATTCTTCAACCGTCCAGCAGACCTGTGTCCTGGGACCCAGTCCCCCTCCACAGTGGGGGGACACAGAATCCTACCTAGGGATGGTGTCTTCTACACAACACAGCCACTGGCTGGAGAGGGGTACATTCGTCACAGTAGCGGCCTTGCAGTCATCCTGCTGAACCCCACAGCCTGGCACAGGCACGGGGTCTTCCCTGGGGCCGCCACTCTGCCGAGCGAGCCTGAGTTTCCCACCTCCCACCTCCTCTTTGCCTTCCTTTCCTAAACACTATTTCCTCCCAAGCTACCGAAGCGCGACTGACTCTGAACAGAAGTCAGCGGCTGTGAAGTAAAACAACCTTCAAGATAGACAGGAAGCAGGGAGATAAATCGTAAGGAGGATGCTGAGGGAGGGAGGGCGCGTGTCGGCTTTGGTCTTCTGTTTAGTGGCCGAGGTGGCGGTAGTGGTGAGGAATCGAGGCCAGAAGCAGGAAGCCGGGTTTCCCAGCCTCGGCTTTGATGGTTTCTGGGTCCCCTGGAGCCTGGGAAGAAAGGCTCCATCTCTGCTGAACCAGCCCTTCGAAACTGCCCTTGTCTCTGAGAGATTTGAATGTGCTTGAGCAACCAGCGCTCCTGTGAGGGGAGCCTCCCATCAGGAAGAACGCCGAACAGGTTCACCAGGCGCGAGCAGCGCCCTCAGTGTGTAACCCTGAAGGGAGTGCCCCGTACTCCTAGCGATGTTCACACCCAAGCACGGTTAGAGGCGTCCCAGCCCTGGAATGTGTTTCTCATGGTTCTGAAAGCCAGCGCATCCAAGGGCAAGGGACTGGCAGCACGGTGTCTGGCGGAGGCCTATCTCCAGCTCGTAGATGGCTCTCACTGCGTTCTCACACGGGAGAAGGAGAAAGGACCTCTCTCGAGCCTCTCTTGTAAGGGGCTCTGCCCAAAAAACCCCACCACCTCCCAGAAGCCTTACCCTGTGACACCATCGCACTGGGGCTAGGAGTTGGACACAGATATTCAGACCACTGTAGGGACTCAGAACAAGGGGATTTAGCTCAGTGGTGGAGCACTTGTCTAGCGAGGTAAAGCCCTGGCTTTGGTCTTCAGTACCATAAAATTTTTCCTTTAATCTCAGCCTTGTAATTTATTTGCTGTGTAATATTAGGGAGCTGTTTAATTTCTCTGAGCTTTGGTTTCCTCACTGAAAATACATCTAAATAAAGTGCTGCCCCTGAAAGCATCTATGCCTCATCCCCAGGCACTAAGGAATATTCGCAGACTCTGCATCCCTCTGCAGGGTGCACAAACATTGTGGTAAGCCAGGACAGTGCAAATTAGCACAACCTGGGCGAGAGCGGTCTCTCATTAGGAGCTGCTCAAAGCCCCTGCCGCCAAAAGCCACTTTTCCCCTGTTTGACCCCCACCACATTTCCCCTGTATCTCCTCCACAAACCCCACCAAGCGCTGCAGCCTTTCTCATGGCCCTTCCCGAGGCCTTGGGTCCGGTGCATGTGAGTGATAAGCACGGGAAGCCAGAGTAGAGTGGAGTCAGACAGGCATGTGTGTAGCCTGGCTTGGGGCAGCTGTGAGGCCTTGGGCAACTCCATCCACCCAAACTGCATTTATATCTATTAACAAGGAGGAATTACGTTTCTTTCTCCTAGGATGGTGTTTTGAAGGGTTAAACTGACCCGGCTAAGTGCTCAATGAGCCGCACTTAGGTGTCTCTTTCTCTGGCATGTGCAGCTCTCAACACTGAGCAGTATTGGGTCCCAACATTCAGCCAGCTCTGGGTGCTGCCTTTCTGGAAGGTGCTCCAACTACTGGCTTGTTTCAGACACTGATACACTTCAAAATGCCCTTTCAGATTACTGAGTCTCAAATCTGGCTGCCTGTCAGAGCCACCTGGAGAGAATCTTTTCAAAAATGGCACATGCCGATAATCCCAGCACTATGGGAGGCTAAACCAGAAGGACTGCAAGTTCGAGCCCAGCCTGGGCAATTTAGAAACTTAGCTCAGTGTGAGGGCCCTGTGTTCAATCTCCAGTACCCATTACCAGCTCTAAAAATTCCTAGACACCATTTTACCCACCAAGTCACCCTCTAGGAATTAAGCCCAGGAATCTGCACTCTACAAACACTTCTCAGGGTCTTAGGAGGTCCCTGCTGTGGAAGAAAACACCCTTTCCTTCTAGCAAAGCTGCCAAGTCAGTGAGCTTTGAGTCATTTTGCTCCATTATTCAGAATACGCAACAGACAATGATGGCATGTGTTTATTGTTTCACTCATCCCAAAAACAGTCATTAAGTGCCTCCTGTGTAGAACAATAGTTAAATGTTTAGGCTGTGGGCAGGTTCACACTCACACGGATGGCCATAAACAAAGAGACAAATCATAAATATCAAGTGCTGACAATGTTGTGGAGAAACTGGAACCCTCCCATGCTACTGGTGAGAAGGTCACATGGTACAACCACTTGGGAAAAGAGTCTGTCAGTTCCTCAAGTTAGTAAAGAGAGCATATCCCACAGTCCAGCAGTTCTACTCCTGGGTATGTATGCAAGAAAAACGAAAGGATCCATCCACACAAAAACTTTCCCTCAAGTGGTCATAGCAGCAGCATTCATAATACGAAGAAATGAAAACAACCGAAATGCCCACCAGCTAGTGAATGGATAAAAAAATGCAGTCTCCACACAGTGGGATGTTCTGAGGCAATGGAAGGAAAAGTAGAATGTCCCCACCCATTACGTGGATGGGCCTTGAAAATATTGTGCTACATGAAAGAACCCATGTAAAATGGATCACATATTTCATGATTCCATTTACATGAAGTGTCCAGAAAACACAAACCTGCAGACAAAGGTTGGTAGATTGGTAGTTGCCAAGGGCTGAGAGATTAAGGCAAAATGGGGAATGACGAATGGGTATGAACTTTCTTTCTGAGGTGAGGAAATGTTCAAAAATTGACTGACTTGGTGGTTGCAGAATTCTGTGAATACATTGAAAACTCCCTTATTGTGTGCTTTAGGTGAATTGTACGGTATGTGAGATAGATCTCAATAAATCTGCTATTAAAAATAGAGAGCCTGGGCCGGGGATTTACCTCAGTGGTTCCATCACCTGCCTTGCAAGGGCAAGGTCCTGAGTTCAATTCCCAGTACCAAAAAAAAAAAAAATAGAGAGCCAGGGCAGAACAGGCCTGTAATCCCAGCACTCCGGGAGGGCCGAGGCAGGAAGGACCGTGAGTTTAGGCCAGCCTGGGCAACTGAGCAACTTAGAAAGACCCTGTCACCAAATAAAAATTTTGTAAAAGGGGTGGGGATGTAGCTCAGTGGGAAGGTCCTGGGATCAATCCCTAGTACCACACACAAAAAAAATAGAGCTCAGTCTAAAGCCTGACTCCCGGCTGGAATCCCAGTTACACTGTTCACTAGCTGAGTAAGTCTTCATGCCTTAATTCCCTCCTATGGCTGTTGTTAAGATTAATGGAGTAAATAGATGAAAAGTCTTATAGGACTACCTGATCCATGGAAAGTGCTCAGTAAATATTAGCTTTTATTGCTTTCAGCCAAGTGTTTCTAGATCTGAGCAGTCCAATGTGATAGCAACTAGAGTTTAAACATTAGCTACTCTGAATTGAGTATAAAATACACACCAAAAACTGGTTATCTGTTTGCAGAAGATTGAAACTGTGTAGTAAATTAAAATAAAAATGGATCAAAAATCTAAACATTAAAACAGAAACATTAAACTTACTAGAAAATAGGGCCAGGGATTTAGCTCAGTGGTGCCGTGCCTGCCTGGCAAGCACAAGGCCTGAGTTCATCCCTGGTACATGAAAAAAAATAAAGAAAAGAAAAGAACAAAAGAAACAAGCTGTGTTATGTACACATACCAGCTCCCCAGGATAGTTGTAAACTGCACATACTACAGACCTGTACAAATAAAATAAAATCTAAAAATAATGAAATACATACCAGACTTTAAGGGTTTAGTATCCAAAGTAAAATACCTCATTAGTAATATTTATAATAATTACATGTCAAAATGATAATATTTGTATATATTGGGTTAAGAGAAACATATTAGTAAAATTAATTTTACCTTTTCCAGTTTTAATGAGGCTCCTAGAAAATTCTTACAATTACATAGTATACAGATAACATCATAAGTAATGGTGAAAGCTTTCCTCATGAACTAGGCAAGAGTACCTTCTTTGCCACTTCTATTCAACATTGTGCTGGAGTTCTAGGCAAGAAAATTAAGCAAGAAAATTAAATAAAAGGCACTCAGACTGCAAAGGAAGCAGTAAAACTATTTCTATTGACAGATAATCTTTTACATAGGAAATTCTAAGACAACTTCCCCCCAGAAAAGCATTAGAGCCAGTAAATGAGTTCAGCAAGGTTTCAGAAGCCAAGATCTATATACAAAAATAATTGTATTTCCATACACTAGCAATAAAAAATCCAAAAAATAGAATTTATAAAAGAATTTCACTTAAAAGTATCAAAAAGAATAAAATAGGAATAAATTTAATAGAAGTACAAGATTTATACATTGAAAACTGCAAAATGTTATTGAAAGAAATTAAACAAGACCTAAATAAATAGAAGGCTATCCCATAGTTATGAACTTGAAGACTCAATATTGTTAAGATGGCAATATTCCCAATGAGTTACAGATTCAATGCAATCTCAACTAAAACTCCGCTGGCTTCTTTGCAAGAGTTGATAAGCTAATCCTAAAATTAATGTAGAAATGCAAAGAACCCAGAATAGCCAAAACAATTTTGAAAAGAAAAACAGGACTCATATTTCCCAATTTTAAAACTTACTGAAAGCTAAGGTAATTAAGACAGTGCTGTATGGGCCTAAGGATAGACACATAGATCGATGGAATAGAATTGAGAGGCCAGAAATAGTCCAACAGTTATGTTAATTATTTTCAGCAAGGGCTCCAAGACCATCCAGTGGGGAAAAAGGAGTCTTCTCCACATGGTGTGGGGCAAACTGAGATCCACACCTGAAAAATGGAACTGACATTTTAATCTTTCATCAGATACAAAAAGTAACTCCAGATGGATCAAAGAGCTAATTGTAAGAGCAAACACCATACAACTCTAGATGAAAACATAGGGACACATTTCTGTGACCTTGGATTTGGCTGTGGTTTTCTACAAATGACACCAAATTCACAGCAACAAGGGAAAAAATAGATCAACTGGACACATCAAAATTAAAAACTCTGCATTTCAAGAGACATCAATAAAAAAGTGAAAAAACAATCCATAAATGAGAGAAAAATTTTGCATCAGGGACTTGTATCTATTATAAAATCTATTAATTATATGTAAATAATTATCCTAACTCAATAATAAAAATGTGGATAAACCAATTTTAAAGGAGGGAAAGTATCTGAATAGAAAGCTATCCAAAGAAGATATACAAGTGAGCAATAAGCACATAAAAGGATGAGTAACATAATCAGCATCAGAAAAACACAAGTCATGACCACAATGAGATACTAGTTGGGCCGGGGATTTAGCTCAGTGGTTCTACCGCCTGCCTTGCAAGTTCAAGGTCCCGAGTTCGATCCCCAGTACCAAAAAACAAACAAACAAAAAACAATGAGATACTAGTTCACACTGACTAGGGTGCTATACTAAAATTTTTTAAAACAGAGGGTAGCTGAGGGTAGACTTGTGGAGACCACTTGCTTAGCTTACTTGAGTTCCTAGGTTTGATACCCAGTACCAGACACACAAAACACACACACACACACACACACACACACACAGAGCGAGATAATTGTTGGAAGGGATGTGGAAGAATCTGAACCTTCATACCTTGCTTGTGGGAAGGTAGCATGATTCAGCCACTTTGGAAAATAGTGTGGCAGTTGCTCAAAAAGTTAAACATAGTTTCACCCTGCTGTCTAGCAATTCCACTCCTAGGTATGTATATACCCAAGAGAATTGAAAGCATATGTCCACTGACAAAGTAGATACCACCCAAATGTCCATCAAGTGATGAATGGGTAAGCCAAGTATGGTCTTCTCTATAAATGGAACATTATTTGGCACTGAAAGGAAATTAAGTACATGTTACAACTAGAAGAACCTTGAAAGCACTGTGCGAAGTAAAAGAAGCCAGTTACAACCAACTGTGTATTACGTGACTCTGTATCTGCTAGTTATACATCAGTGGATTCAAGCAGCGGTAGACTGAAAATATTCAGAAAAAAATCGCATCTGTATTGAACATCCACAGACTTTTTCAGTCATTATTCTTTAAATAACACAGTATGAAAATCTGCGTATCACTCATAATGTGTTAGGTATTACAGGCAACCTCGATATTATTTAACATCTACAAGCAGATATGTATAGGTTAGATGCAAGCATTACCTTTTTTTCTACAAAGAAACTTCACTGAGAACCTGAGGATTTTGGTATCTGCAGGGCTCCTGGAAGTAATCCTGTCTCCCCACACCCACACCTACCGAGACTGAAACGTTAGAATAGGCAAATCTATAGTGACAGGAAGTAGATCAGTGGTTGCCAAAGCAGTAGGGGGAAGGAGGAATGGAAACTGATTGCTAATGGATATGAGGTTTCGTTTTGGGGTGATGAAAATGTTCCAGAATTAGATAATGGCGATGGCTGCTCAAGCTTCTGAATACACTGTAATATGCACTTTAAAAGATAAATTGATATTATATGAGTTCCACCACAGTTTTAAATGGGAGAAATTATATATGTGACTCACAATTTTTAAAGTCCATTTTTAAAAAAGACTATTTTTAGAGCAGTTTCAGACTCACAGCAAAATTGAGCAGAAGGTCCAGAGTTCCCATTTCCCTCCCCACACAGCACCTCTCTGCGGCCACCCCCCGCCCTAGTCCAGAGTTTTCACTGGGGCTCACAGCTGGCCATTTCCAGTCTGTGCGGTTTGACAAATGACATGCCTCCACCACTACAGTATCCTCCACCACTACAGCATCATCCACAGTGGTTTCACTGCCCTAAAAACCCTCTGGTCTAGGCAACCCATTTGGGACCCCTCCTGTCTCCCAGGAGCTATTCTTATTCCTAATTCTTATTCTGCATTCTTATTCCCCAATAAATGTTCCTACTCTTAACCTCCGCTGTTCCTTAGACAAACACAGCATATCTGACATCTAGCAAGATGGGAGTAACATCTATTCCCCCTGTATTACCCCTTCTGTCTCTTAGACAGAAGCTATCTTTCTCTCAATAAACCCTTCCTATATATGGTTTATACACAATGAAGTACTACTCTGCTCCAAAGGATAAATTTGAGTCATTTGTAGAAAAAGGGAGGCACCTTGAAACCATACTATTAAGTGAAATACTATAAATCAGACACAAGCTTAAATATCACATGGTTTCTCTTATATGAGAAACCCGAAGTATAAAAAATGTAAAGAGCAAGTTACAAGATAGATAATAGGAAACAGAGAGCTAGATTTTTTGCAAATGGAAAAGGTAGCATGAGATAGATGGAAATAGGAAGAAGAGAAGAGGAAGTAAAAGAATGAAGATGTGTTTGTTATGTACAGGCACCAATTCCCCACGATGAATGTAATCATTATGTACTGCGAACATGTACTAATAAAAATTTTTTTTAAATAAACGTAAAAAATTCTTCCTACCCTTAACCTCTGTCATTCCTAGAATTCATTCTTCGAGTTTAGAGAACACGAACTTGGCATTTCGGATGTCTAGCAGGCATTGAAGCCAGCATGTTACGGGGACACCCGCACACCCATGTTTACTACAGCACAAGGCATAGTAGCCAAGACACGGAGCCAGCTGTGGCGCCCACGGCCAGTTTTAGCAGTTGCAAAAAAACCACAGCCCTCAGCAAAGACACGCCACTCCTCAGGTGGCTGAAGACCAGGAATATGTCCTGCTCTCCACCTAGATACAGGTGTGCCGTGTCCTCGAACACAGAATGCAGAACGGATGTTACAGAAAGGAGAAAAGACCACAGAGCACAGCACAACATCTTCCCGGTGCCAAGTGACCCAACAACACCCACACATCTGCCCTGACTGTGCATGGACCCCGACCACAAATATTTGCTCCGACCACTGTACGTGCCAGACCCTTCCCCATCCCTTATAAAAATCTCTGCCTGTCCTTTGTTCCCCACTGACAGGCTGCTCACCCTCAGTGCACCTGCACCCAGGTGAATAAAGTCAATGTCTCGTTACCCTCCAAAAAACAAAAAAATACCCTCTGGTCTGCCTGTCCTCCCTCTCAGTTTACTTTTCAACTCATCCACTGATGGACACTTAGGTTGTTTCCAAGTTTTGGTGATCAGAAATACAGCTGGCACAAACACCCGCATGAGGCTTGTGTGGACATAAGTTTTCAGTTCATTTTACTAAATACCAAAGAATGTGACTGCTGGCTCGTATGGAAAGAGAATGTTTGGTTTCATAAGAAACTGCAAACTGTCTTCCAAATCCAGCATACATGTTGCGCTCACGGCAATGACTGAGTTTCTACTGCTCTGTGCTTTCCTGACACACAAGGTCTGGAGTTTTGCCATTCTGAGAGTGGCCCGTGGTATCTCCTTGTGCCTTGAGGACACTATATTTTTATTAGACAGTGGAGCCCTGGACACTGGGATAAGGCAGGGAGAGAGACCCACAAACTCCCGGCCCACGTGGAGATCCTATTTTGGTAGGAGGCCATAATAGGGCCAAGACACGTAGCTCAGTTGGCTCCCACCAGAAGACAAGACCAAAGGCCTCATCCTAACAAGTCATTTCCTAAGGGAAAAGTATCTTCAGAGTGGGGACAAAATAAGACAAGGGAAGGGGCCGGGGATTTAGCTTAGTGGTTCTGGCGCCTGCCTCAAAAGCTTAAGGTCTTGAGTTCGATACCCCGTACCAAAAAAAAAAAACAAGACAAGGGAATAAGAACAATCCAGAACAACCCTTTCCCAGCACTAGGAAATTCACCAAAACATATATCAGAGGAATGAGGAGCTAGTCCCCGGCTGCATGTTCCAATACTCTGATTTTACAGAGGAAGGGAAAGCCTTGCCTCTGGCATGTTCATTGTTGTTGGGGTTTTTTTTTTTGTACCAGGGATTGAACTTGGGACCATGCGCTTGCACAGCAGGCGCCGGAACCACTGAGCTAAATCCCCAGCCATCTTTTTTTTTTTTTGGTACCAGGGATTGAACTTGGGTCCTTGCACTTGCGCAGCAGGCAGCAAAACCACTGAGATAAATCTCCGGCCCTGTTCATTGTTTTAAGACAAAGCACGTACTCTTTTTTTTCACTTTTCTTTTTTGGTTCCGTGAATTGAACCCAGGGCTTTGCGCTTGCCGGCCAGGCACTGTGCTGCTGAGCTACATCCCCGGCCCACAAGGCACATACTCTTGAGAGGCAGAAGCAGGAGGATCAAAATTTTGAACCCAGGCCGGGCAATTTAGCCACTTATTGAGACCCTATGTCTAAATACAAAGGGCTGGGGATGTACTCAGTGCAAAGGCTTTGAGTTCAATTCCCAGTATGGAAAAAAAAAAAAAAAAACAGGGCAGAAGTCTACCCCATGTTCCCTAAGTACAGTGGCAGCTTATGAGTTTAGTTGGGATTGAATTTTCAATATCTTTTTTTTTTTTGGTACTGGGGCTCGAACTCAGGACCTTGCATTTGTGAGGCAGGCTGCAGAATGAATTTTCAACAAGAAAGGAAACCCTCATGTCTTCCTGAGAGCCCACCTGCCCTAGCAGAGTCACCTGGAGGGGCCTTCACCAGCTGAAAGGGTCCTCGGATTCAGCAGTTTGGCTTCTGGGCTCTCTCCTACACACTGTCTCTGCATGCACAGCAAGACCTGGGGACAAGGCAGCCCCGTCACTACCTATGTGCGTGTCAGTGTCAGGGGCCATAATGACCTCACAGTACCAAAAAAACACTGAGTTCCTGGGTACTAGGAGCAACTCCCAAGATCCATTACTCAGGTAGAAAGTACGGTGCCCAGAGTGTGCAGAGCGTGTCCATCTGTACTTGCTGTGGTGGGGAGGAGAAGCACATGGTAGACACTGGAGGGCTCCAGGGAGGGACCAGGCGGCCTGACGGCTGGGCTAGGAGAGAAGTGCTTGATTGCATATCCTTCTTTCTCTTTGGATCCAGAGAAATAAAATTGCATATGCAAAAAAAAAAAATGAACAAAAGAAAGCAGCAGAGCTGTTTCACAAGGCTAAATGTGGATTCCTTGGCCAAGGCTGACCCCAAGTCAGGAGAGCAGATGGATGGCTGTTTTGCCTCCAGAATTGGTGCGAGTTATTTCTGCTCGGGAGTGGAGGAACCACCAGGCCTCCAGGGAGGTTGAAGCATTAAAGACCTTACCCGCTGAGATTTGAGCTCTGGCACATGTAGAACACTGGCAGGGACAGGCAGGACAGCCTCCCACCATGATGAATGCAGCTCCCTGGGCTGGCATTTCCTTAGCACTTTAGAAAAGTAAGTGGTCCTTCTGGGACCACGGCACTGCCCAGGGCCGCCTGGCTGATCGGGAGGCCGAGGCCTGGTGGAGCCCAGCCTGGATCTGGCTCCACTTGATGTGGGAGCCCAGCGGAGCAGGTGAGCTGTCTGCTCCTGAAGTGCCCATATCACACCTGTCTTCCTGGCCCTAGGGCCGGGGTAAGGATCACAAAGGGGGATGCAAGGCAAAGGATGGACCAGTTTCTGAGGAACACCAGTGTCCCCACGAGGGAGTCAGTAAGCGGCTCACTCCTCAAGATGGCTCTGTGGTCAACAGTGAAACACAGTCTAGGAAAGGCGGGGGAAACGGTTCATGAAGTCCCCACGCAGAGCTTCTCAGAACCATGAAGATGTGGTCAGCCGTGGCCACAGCAAGGATCATTTCTCAAGCCTACTTGACCACAGACTCACTTTGGAGGAAAACATCTATTAAAATCCTTCAGAAGAAAGGTCATCCATGGTCTCAAGGTGCAGCTATTTATCTACAAATGACTCAGGTTTATCTTTCTTTATGGCAGAGTAGTACTCCATTGTGTGTAAATACCACATTTTCTTTATCCATTCATCTTGATAGGCATAGGCCGCTTCTAAGATTTGGCTATTGTGAATTGTGCTGCTATAAACATGGGTATGCATGTGTCACTATAACATGAAGTCTTTAACTCTTTTGGGAAGACACCCAGAAGGGGAATAGTTGGGCCAAATGCGATTTCTAGTTTTAGTTTTTTGAGGATCACAAGCTTAAATATCACATGGTTTCTCTTGCATGAGAAAGCAAAATTATAATAGAGAGCAAAATAAAAGACAGTGGGAAGTTGGGAGGTAGATCAAAAGCTGGAAGGAGGGGAGAGGAAGGGAAGGGAGGGAAGGGATGAAAAATGAATGGAGACGTGTTATGTACGTGCACCAGCTCCACAGGAGGAACTAAGCGTTATGTACTGCACATGTGCATGGATAGAACGTTCAAAGGTAAGCCACGGAACACTGAGAAGCCCGTTTCAGATCAAAGTAATCATGCAACAGTATTCAAAGACGCAGTGATAGCGAGGATGACCTCAACATGAGCCCCAATGTTCTCTCCTAGCCCAGTTCCCTGGGGTTTCCGGGCTCAGCGCTGGGTGTTTCTTATGCTGTGGGTCCTAAGCTGTTTGTGGGTAGTGAGATCCATTTGGTGGGTTTCAACCAGCTTTAAAACAAATGAAATTTGGAAAGAACGGAAACAACAGAGTGCATGGCATTGAAGCTGGGTAAGCCCTGTCTTGTGAGGCCCACGGACACACAGTCTGGGCTGGCTGCGGTGGAAAGTGGGTTCACGCAGTGGTTTGTTTTTGTTTTGTTTTTTTGGTACCAGGGATCGAACTCAGGACTTTGTGCTTGCGAGGCAGGCGCCAGAACCACTGAGCTAAATCCCCGGCCCCTCATGCAGTGGTTTGCAAAGCGAGCCCTTTGGCCAGCTCTGGGGAGCAGTGCAGCAGGCTTCCCTTTCCTTTGCACTGAGCGTGCTTGGCTGGCAGCAAGGCCAGGGGACAGGGCCTCTCCTGGGCCGGCGATTGCTGGGTAGATTTTAGGATTAGCAGGGCCACCTCACTGGACCCAGAGAACGACAGAGGCTCCCTTTGTTATCCAACATGCTCTAGAAATCCAACTGATTTTCCCTTCTTTTTCAAATGCTGCTCAGCCTCACTGGCGAGAAGCACCTTTCCACCTGGGACAGGCAGGGTTGAGACTCAGGCTTCCCGGTTCCTCGGTTCCTTGTAGACCTGGGCTTGCAACTCCACTGCCGTCAGCTCTGAAGACCCATTCTGACTGTCTCGTGGTGATTTTTCAATGGATGCTGGATTTTTCTTTATTTTTTAAATGTTGTGCTGGGGCCTAGGTCACTTCCTTGTTCTTCTTTTTCTCGCTGGTGGGCATTATTTAAAACTGAGGGAAGTTTCACCCTGACCAGCTGGAGTCCATAACCTGTGGAGCTTTGTTATTCCTTGGCCAAGGTGCTGTCAGTCCCAGCACAGCCAGCTGCCAGGTGTGTGGCTTCGGGCCTGTTTCCTCACCTGTCCGCTGGGGTAATAAAATCTGCCTCACAGGGAAGTGACTGGGGGTTAACTGAGAGTCTCAGTCATAGCCCGGGCACATAAGAGCTCAGTTAGGAGCCAATTGAGTCACTGCTCCTCCCAGGACTTCTTAGTGTAATTCGCTTGTTTACTTGGAATGGGTGGTGAACTGGCTGAGCCTGAACTACTCAGAAGTGGTCGCTGCCCAGGCTCCCCTTCGTTCTGTCCCCCTCTCCCGGAGAGTCTGGGGTCATGAGGTGTGGGGTCTCTTCTGTTCCTCAGAGGGTGCAGCAGGCCTGCGGAAGGAGACCTGCACCTGCCTGCTTGTGTCAGCTTAGCCCAAGCCTCCTGGCTTGTGAGGCAGCTCCTGGAAACCCGGCTTGCTACTCTTCTCCTCCTCAGGTTCTCTCCAGTGGCCTTCACATCAGCAGCATCCCAGTTGGAGTCGCTCCTCCTGGCCCTGGCTGTGCTGCCCCTTCGGTACAGAGCAGGGAAAGGGGATGTTACCCCTGCAGTGAATCCTGGTCTCCTGTGAGCCACGACAGCACAAAGCAAATTAATGAGTAAAGACAGGAATCGAGACTTTAGAGAAGAAGCTGAGCTTTCGGGGAGATCAGTGCTGCTCTGGGCAGCAAAGACAAAGACGCCCGAGTTTGCCACACCTTTATTCGGTACATTGGGAGTAACAGGTGGCGATAATCCTAGGACAATGAGGAATTTATGGTGCTGAAGATCCTAGGTCAATGAGGAACTTATGTTGATTAGGAATTTGCTCCTCGCCAGGTGAAACCTTTCTCCTACTTCTTGGTTCTCAAGAAACCAGAATGTCTTCAGCTGATGCAATCCTGCCCTGCAGTGTTACAGCATCGCAGGACCATTGAGGTCTTAGCTGTGACTGGAGGCACAAATGGAGTTATGTCTCAACATGCCATAGCTGCCCTGCAGGCAGGAAAACTAGGCCTAATCATAATATAATTGTGGAATGATTTTTCCCCAAAATTATGTAGAATTGCTCTGACACCCTTCCTCATTCCCCAGTCTCAGAGGCCTCATATCACTGGCATTTCTCACTTGTCACTACCTGCGCACTAGGTCCTGTCATGTCCAGCTTAGTCTTGCGTCCCTCTGCAGCTCTCAGGGATCAGGGCAGAGGCTCAGAAGGAGGCTGTGTGAAGTCTGTGGGCAGAGTGGGGAGGGATGAAGGACCAGCTCCAGGGGCTGGGACCTGCCCAGAATGAGAGAGGCACAGTCAGGAGGACATCAAGGACGGCCCTCCTTTCTACCCTGCCCAGTGCCCAAGTCCAGCCCAGCTGTGCTCACCCCTCTGGGATTCCACACCCATGCCATTGTCCTGCACCCTAAACAGGAGGAGTATTAACTCTGAGATAGAGTCAGGTAGCACAGAATGATGGTCAATAGGGTGGATGGTGGAGCGGGGCTTACCAGGCGTGAGGCCTGGCGAGGTACCTCCCCAGCTCTTTCTCTTTTTTTTTTTTTTTTTGGAGACAGGGTCTCGCTAGGTAGTCTGGGGATGGAGAAGGAAGATGTGGTCAGACCTGAGCATCTCCCAGCCTGGACAGACCCCGGAACTGGAATTGGTGAGGTGAGGCACCTCTCAGCCTGGGCCTTTCTGGAGGTGTCAAGCCATATCTTGTTTGAGTTTTGACATTTAAAAAACTAAACCCTGAGTATTTCTCACCCAGAAGTGGATCTCAAGAGGACTTCAGGGGTTGAGTTCCTGGTTGCCTGTGTACACGTGTGTGCGCCCCGTGAGAGTACAGGAGCACAGAATGATGGGTAATGACGTGGAGCTCCCCAGCTGTGCAGCCTGGCTGCTTAAAACCATTTTACTCAACCTCTTCAAGACTCTGTTTTCCCATCTGTAAACCAGGATAAGGGAAATATCTACCATACAGGACTGTTGCTGGGATTAAACAAATCAGTAGAAGTATAGCATCTAGAATTTTATGTGTATTTGGCCTCGATAAATGTTACTGGTCACAAGCCAGTTGTTGCTTTTGACACTTCTTCAAAAGCCAGTCATCGGAGGGAGTTTAGGGAGCAATGTCCCAGGGTGGCCAAGAAGCAGGCTGGGGCTGGCAAACCTGGCATCACCACCAGTGAGATCTGCGGCCTGCACCCCTTCATGTGGAACTGGGCACAATAACGTTGCCTCCTACGCCTATGAACTCACCTGCAGAGTGAGAGCAAGCATCGTGCCCATTTCCGAAACTTCACAAGGATTAGTGTGGGGCTGCATGCGGGTGGGCACCAAAAGCAAGCTCGGTGAAGGGCCCAGCGGGATCACTGTCACTTGGGCGTCGCAGAGGTTTTAGGAGACAGGACAGCAATGTCCCCACCACCTGCTTCCCAAAACACTGTCTTCCATGGACCAGAACAGTCGGGGAGATGGTCCACAGAAACCTGCATCCCCCATCCACGCTCTCCCCGCAGAGGAGAAGCTTGCAGCAGGGACAGCCCGGCCGCTGGCTTCGGGTGGAGGAGCCCTGGGGCCCTTCAGATCCCTTAGCCTGAACTGGAAGACACAGCCTCCCTGAGCTTCCTCCCGACTCCTGGGCTCCTCCCAGGCCTGCTCCAGGTATCTCTGGGGCATCGAGGCGGCTGCAAAGGCAGCCCAGGTGCCCTGAAGCAGCCAGGTGCCAGAGAGTCTGATGGAGCGGCTCGGGGAGGCCCTGCCTAAAAATAGCATCTCCGAATCTCAGGCCACAGAGGAGCTGGAGGCGAGAAAGGGCATCGGCACTGTATCCTTCCTGCACAGGGCTCCCTAAAGCCAGGCTTCCCTGGACTGCTTAGTGCAAGATAAAAACAGACGCTGGGGCCCTCCTGGTAGCTCAGTTGCGGCTCTGAGGAGAGGAGCATCTCAGGTGATTCCCATGGTCAGATGGGTTACAGCAAGTCTTGGATACCGCTGCAAATGGGGACCTCAGCATGGGCTCTGGGGTTGCAGGAAAGATGAGTTAGTGGCCTAGTGTGCAGAGTTGGAGGCCAGATGTGGGCAGGACCCCAGCTCTCCCAGCTGCTGGCTGAGCCACATTCAGCAAGTTAAATTCTCTGAGCTTGATTTCTCCTCTGTGACGTGGGGACAGCAATTAATTGCAGGCATGTACTTCCGGGGTGGGGCAGGGATTACTTACACCAGCATAGATAAAAGTGCCTAGCACAGTGCTCGAGGTGTTCTCAACAAGGGTCCGCTGTTAGAGTCACAAGAAAGTGCAAGTGGCTTTCGTTCTCTCTCCTGTCTGCCAGGCCGGGTCTACACCCACGGGCACTCTAGCTGCTTCTGAAGCCCTAATCTATTGTGATGGCCCTGCAGGCCCCTGAAGGTAGATAGGCCACTCACTTCTCCACCCTTCACCCGGAGGCAGGTGATCCACGGGGTACAGTGTGAGGAAGAGGCAGGGAGCAGCACCTCAGACCTCTTACGGTGCCACCAACTCCCAGCACTTCCAGCTGTCTTCCTAGAGGGTCCCAGTCAGTGTTGGAACCAGAGACTTAGTGCTGGCCAATGGCTACTGGCACAAAGCAGCAGTGGGATGTGTTATAGGAGAAGCACAAGGCGCTGGAGGAAAAGGCCCTGGCCCTCCTAACATGAACCTGTTGAAAAGTACCCCACGACCACTGGAGCAACTGTGCCCTCTGTTTCCCAGGAGGAAAAGGGGCCCCTGAAAACCCCTCCCTGCCTGGCCAAGGGAGAATGAGAGATGGTGGGATTTTCGACCCTTGGTGCTGATGTTGAGAGCTCAGGCTGTGGGGCTTGATGGATTTGGTGCTAATCTTGGCTCTCCCACGTGACCTCTCCAAGGCTTTCTTTGTTAATCCGTGGAAAAGGAAGCTGCCAGAGACTGAGGCAGAAGGATCTCAGTTCCAGCCATCCCGGGCAATTAAGTCACTTTTTTGAGACAAGGTCTTGCTACATAGTTCAGGCTGTCCTTGAACTCATTATGTAGCCCATGCTCTCCTTGAACTCACTATATATCCCATGCTGGCCTCGAATTCGTGCTGATCTTCCTGCTTCAGCCTCCCAAGTGCTGGGATCACAGGCGTGTGCCACCACACCTGGCACAGTGACTTATTGAGACCCTGTCTCAAAACTAAGGAGGGTAGTGTAGCTCAGTGCAAAGGTTCTTGGTTCAAGCTCCAGTATGTGCCTCCCAAAAGGAAAATAACTCACTCCCTTTCACGATCACTTCAGGAAATAAAATAATCCTCCCAGAGTAGCAAGCCATTGCGAGTTTAATACAAAGCCTTTGCTAAGGTTACCTGTGAGCCGTGCCGGGAACAGTAGAATGGGAAGTGACTTTGGCCTTTTGCTTTGCTCCTCCATCTCACTAGCCACAGGGTGAGCCTCTTTCCCCAGCTATGAAATGTCTGCTTTAATATTCTGGGCCCTAGAGCGCCCCAGAAGGCCCCCAGAGCCCTCAGGCTGGCCAAGGAGACCACAGCGGCCACAGAGGAAGGGGCTTTGCCACAAATGCCCCCAGCTCTGACCAGCTGCTGGTGTGGTGCAGGGGAAGTGGTGGCCCTTGACCCAGGAAGGAGTCTGGGTCCCCAGTCCTGTCTCTCAACTTCCTTTAGGAGGCTTAGGCAGGCCCCAGGATTGTCCAGGGGGCAGGAGTGGGTGGGGATTTGCAGTCAAAGAGGTTTTTCTGGTGACCTGGGCGTTGAGAGAGGGGAGCCTTTGTTTTCCTGAAGGCCTTGAGCCAGGGATTGGAAATGGCACAGAGCTGATTTTCCTTCTGTTCGCTTGGACTTCCGGAAATCGGCCTGATGTGTGGTCCTAGCAGGCCTTCCTGGGGATGATCCATGTCCTACTTTCCTCTCAGCCCGGTTATTAGTTTGCCCACTGCTGGGGCTGTCATGCTGAAAACTTTTTTTTTTTTTTTTAAATCTCACAAAGAATACTTCCTCTGTCCCTCCAGCGCACTGAGGAACTTACAATTTCTAACAGAGATGGTAGGGCAGAAGTCAAAATAGAAAAGCGGGAGGAACATGTCAGTGTGTTTCTCCACTGAGCTTGCTGCAGCTTGCATAGAAGGGTGAGTCTCGTGTGCAGACAGCCCGTCTGGGAAGCTTCTGTCCCTCTTGGAGAACAGGATGGACCTTCAGACCCAGCAATTCTCCCCGGTGGGTCCTCAAGCCCTGAGCTGGTAAGGGCCTGGACAGCCTGCAGGGGGCCCGGCCCAGCTTCCATAGGAAGAGGGAACCTGGAGGGAAAGGACTCCGGCCAGATCGAGGCTGAGGGGATCCTACCTTTCCTCACCAGAGGGGAAATCACACCACAGGTTAGAATGGCCCATGCCAACCAGCCCTCTGAGAGACACATTCATCCTCTAAAACAACACTTCCTCCTGCAGGGCCATCTCCAGGATGGAATTACTGCTGGTATCATGCCTGGTCCGTCATCAGCAAGCCACCCTGAGCCACACAGGTAGGAGTCAGGGCCCAGAGGATTTGTGTCAGTCTCTCAGGCGTGGTCACTGATGTGTTACAGATTTAGCTCTGTCTCTCTTTTTCCACTCCAGAGACCCTTGAGAGGGCTGGAGGATCGGAGATCAGGGCCCTGGCCTGCCCTGTCCAGTCCTTGGCAGGTCTGTCTGAGTCAGTCCCTTTCAAACAGGGTCTCATAGCCACCGGGCTAGCCTTGCCCGGTGGAGATGGCATCATAAAGTCGGTGCAAAGTCCCTGGCCTCTCCCTGAGAGACAGGATCTTTCCACTCTCCCTTAGCGTCCTGTTCTCTTCCTCTTCCCATCTGCTTTTCTTTCTTTTTTTTTGGTACCAGAGATTGAACTCCGGTCCTTGTGCTTGCACAGCAGGCGGCGAAACCACTGAGCTAAATCCCCGGCCCCCCATCTGCTTTTCTAATAAAACGTGAAAATGACCCACACAGCTTCAAGGTGCAAGGAGACTGATAGAGGCTGAGTTAGAATTTGCACTTAATCAAATAAATTGAAGCAAGCAGGCAGGGTTGCATATACCTGTCATCCTAGCACTCTGGGAGGCTGAAGCAGGGAAAACACAAGTTCAAGCCCAGCCTGGGCAATTTAGCTGCTTAGACTGTCTCAAAAAAACCAAAAAAGCCTGGGGATGTAGCTTAGCGTGAACACCCAGGTTCAATCCCCAGTACTACCCCCAAAAAAGAAGCCTTTTCACTTAGGACTTCTCGAAGTCCATCCCTAGGACTACAGGCATCTGCATTACCTGATGCTCACTGACAAACAGGGAATCATCTGAATTAGGCGGTGATCCTGGACTGCAGATTCATCAAGTATCCAAAGTAAGCTTCTGACTAAATAGAAGTTTGAGAGCAGATGGGTTGAATCCCAGGCTGTGCAATTGAGGTGCTAGTAGAGAAGGTATTTAGCCCCAGAACCTTCCTGTACCAAGCTTCCTCATGATTAAACTTGTTTGCAAAGCAAATTGGGTGTACAGCTCATTTTTGTTCTTTCTCGTCATTGTGGAGTGTTTGGGATGATGGATGATGGATGGATGCCTGGTTGGCTGGATGGATGGATAGCTAAGTCCCAGGGTTGAACCCAGGGCCTTCAGTGCTGTTTATATTTTAAAACAGAAAACAGGAATATTTGAATGCCATTTGAGGACCTGTCATCCAAGCTACTGATGGGATTTCAAGGGCACCAAAAAGGCCCCTAAACCCCCCTGGAGTGCTGGCTCTGTGCCTGACATTCAGCAGGCTGCTGTGCATTCCTCGGCCAGGCTTGGTGCTTCCGGGGTCCTTAGGGTGCCAACAGCCTCGATGCATCCATCAGCTACTCAAAGTCCAGCCCTGGAGTGACCACAAGTTTTCCTAAGTCCCTCACTGCTGCGCACTTATTTTCTTCACATTGTGCTATTGGCATTTTTCACAGTGTTCTGAAAGTCAGATAGCTTGTGTCTTTCTCATGACCTTTTGGGTTTTTCCCTATTGAGAAAATGAGACTAAAACATTGCAATAACTCCCATTACTTCAAAACAACTGCTCTTTTTATTTTTGTGGTGCCTTTCTACAGTTGTTACCCCCGTACATACAAGATTCTACACAGGTGTAATCAAGGCTTAGAAACTGTTTTGCATTCTTTATTGACCTGAAATTTTTTGGGTTTTTTTGGTACCGGGGATCGAACTTGGGTCCTTGCGCTTGCACAGTAGGCAGCAAAACAACTGAGCTAAATCCCCAGCCCGACCTGAAACTTTTTCATATACACTTTTCCATGGATCTGCTTAAACTTTGTTGTTATCCTTAATGGCAAAACAATATTTCATCAATTTCATTGTCCTTAATGGAAAAACAATATTCCGCCCATTTAATAAAAATCTTAACCAACCAGATGTTGGGCATCTGAGCAATTTGCAGATTTTTATCACTATGCATTATGCTGCTGCATTTTTATACAAATGGCTTTTCATCATTTGACCAATTTCCTGACAATGGCGTCCCTGGAAGAAAATTTCCCAGGATGCATTTGGACTTTTAATCCTAGGAGGGCAAGGATTGCACTTGCTGTTTCCTGGGCATTTCCTAGCTCTCCTACCTCCTCTCCTGCCCTGGTCTCCCCCAGCCCACCTCAAGGGTGCTGGGCTGAGCTGACTCACACTGTGGGTGAGGGAGCAACCCAGGCTTGCTTATTTTCTTCCTGGAAAGGAGTTGATGCTTCCACTCAGGAAATAGTCTAATTCTCAAAGGATCTAGCTGCTGGAACCCACCTTCCAATCCATGGTGGCTGGGGAAGGACCCTCTAGCAAGGGCTGGCTGATCTCCTGGTGGGTGTGGACAGTGTTCCTTGAGCTCTCCTTGCATCCTTCACTTCCTAGCAGTGAGTGACGAAGACAAGAAGAGCTTCTTCATTTCAGCCAAAAGCCTTCTGGACCAAAAAAGCCCTGGACCTTAGTGCCGAGCCAGTATCCTCTCTAATTTGTGTTTCCAGGAGATCAGGAGCAGCTCATTTTGAGCTACATGTATTCAATAAACAAACAGGAGAGGTTAATGTCTCATTAATTGGACTCCTCGTGCGCCTCAGCAATTACACCTGGTGTATGGAGGCAGCATTGGCTCTTGGAGTCCGGGACCTGCCACTTACGAGCTGGGTAGCAAAGAGCAAACCACTTGACCCCAGTGATTTTCTTGGAGGCTGTGCCATGGGGACGATGCTGATACTTAGGGACTCCATGGAGTTATTGTGGAATTAACCAAGGTAACGTGAGTGAATGTGCTTCGCGAATACTACGCAGTGCTTTGGGTTTTGGGTATCAGTGCTTCAGTGACTATCAGTGGCCAGTTAGAGAGCACACCCTTTGTGCTTTG
This sequence comes from Heterocephalus glaber, assembly GCF_053883595.1. NCBI lineage: Eukaryota > Metazoa > Chordata > Mammalia > Rodentia > Bathyergidae > Heterocephalus > Heterocephalus glaber. The sequence goes on along the minus strand of NW_028258320.1, from coordinate 73,655,976 downwards.
CATGGGGCTGTGACCTGCGTCTTCTCTTTAGCGCATCATGTGATGGAGTTTGACAGCTCAACCTAGTCACAACAGTGCAATTTCAGCAATCATGTGTTAAGTGTTATTTTACTGAACTTTTGTGGAAAGTGGAGAGAAACTCTCTGTCACTGGGTCCCAGACTCTTACCCATATCTTACTTTTTAAAAGAATGTTTATTTATTTAGGTACCGGGGATCAAACTCGAGGACGTGTGCTTGTGAAGCAGGTGGCGAAACCACTGAGCTAAATCCCCAGCCCAAGAATGTTTATTTTTATAGGTCCACGTTTGCAGTACATAATGATTATGTTCATTGTGGGTTTTTTATTTGTTTTGGGCTGTATTAGAATTGAAACTTAGGCCTTCAAACTGAGATATATCCCCAGCCTTTTCTTACTTTTTTTTTTTGGTAGCGGGGATTGAACTCTGGTCCTTGGGCTTGCAAGGCAGGTGGCAGAACCACTGAGCTAAATCCCTGGCCCAGTTTTTTTTTAACACAGGGTCTCATAAGTTGCTAAGTTACCCAAGCTGGGCTTGAATTTGTAATCCTCCTGCCTCAGCCTTCTTCGGCTGGGACCACTGGTACGTACTGCCACACGAGGTTGTCTATCCCTTACGTTATTTAATCCTTATTACCTCTATGATAGAGATTATTATCCCCATGCAGAATAATTGCTAAAGGGCACATACATACATATTATTCCCATACAGAAAGTGTTTGCTAAAAGTCACATTTTTGTTCGTGCCAGAGCTGGGATTTGAGCACTCTCTCTGATGCCAGGGCGTGTGCTCTTGCCCTGATGACCTTGTTATCTCTCTGACCCTGGAACTTTAGATAAGCAACAGGTCATGAGAATAGGCAAAATGTTCTAAATGGAAGAAAGTACCACACTAGCTTACCACGTGGATCAGTTAGCTATGGCTGCATAACATATTACCCCCCAAAACAGTGGCTCAAAATACCACACATGTATTTAGCTCTCAGGCCGGTGGTATGATGGGGTGGTTCTTATCTTTCGGTCAGCTGTGGGTTGAGTTGTTGGTCTTGGCTGGACCCGGGGTCAGTAAGGCTGACTCAGCTGTGCCTCGCCCAGTCTCTTGGTGTGGAGCGAGCTAGCCTGGACTTGTTCTCACAGCAGAGGTGGAGCTCCAGAAGAAAACAGAAGTGAGTGAGATGGTTGAGGCCTAAGCTCAGGACTGGCCCACTGTCACTCCTGATAGCTGAAGAAAGATACGATATTTCTGCCCCACATGCTGAACCTGCATTGAGGCTGTTCATCCCCAATTAGCCTCCACTAGCAGCTCCACTTTACACCAGCGATATTGAGTTAGAGGGATGAAGCAAAGGTTCCCAAGAGGCCAAGCTACTGCACGGCAGAGGCTAGATTAGAATCCAGGGGCCACTCTCAGTCACTTGTGCCTTGGGGTGAGGTGGATTTGCAGCACGGTGCTCCCCAGGGAGGGAGAGGAACCGAAACGGGTGGGTTACACCGCCCCAAATGCCAGCCTGTGGCCTGTATGCTCTGGCAGGTGACCAGGGAACCAGCTGCTGTGACCTTCTCCCAGTAAGGTGCTGAGGAAAAAGAAGGGAAGCAGGGAGGACAGTGTGGTCCCTCCCAGAGCACTGAGCCCCTGAATCACCAAAAATGCTTGTTTTGTTGCATGTAATTCTTCAAAGAGATCCTCTGGCTGGGACTTCCTCTGTCTGGCTCAGCTGGAGAGCTGTGTGTCTGGGAAGAGCTGTGTAGCCTCGGAGCTCAGAGGCTCAGCATTGTCACAGAAACAACCTTCTGGGGAGGCAGGTACTTCCTCCGCTGTGCTGCCCCCCTCCCAACTGCCCAGCCGGCTGGCCCCGGAGACACAACCAATTGCATGCGCGCACGACCAGGACGAGGATGGTGGGAGGGCTTTGTGGGGACTCAACAGTAACAAAGGGAGGAAATGAATATGCAGTTTTAGTAATTGTATGGTACGCGTCCCAATTTGTATTTCAATATGTCATTTCCATAATAAAACTGCCAAAGTGAGTAACTGAAGACCTGGACTCAGGTCAGGGAGCTGCAGAGCAAGGGAGGGGGCAGCCCCGTAGCCATGCCATAGCAGACTCACCTTCAGTGAGAAACTCTCTCACATAGACTAGCTGTTCATGGAGCAGATGTAGTCCAGGAAGAAGCTGCCGCCCCAGCCTTTCGAGGGAAAGGAGTCCAGGATGACCACCCAACTGCAGGAGCTCGCTGGGCCCATAACTGTGTGGAGCGATGCTCCTGGGTGCAGCCTGCAGGACCCCCAAACTAGATGAGGAGATGGGCCTGGGGCTCTGGAGAGCCCCTGAAATGAAAGTATGCGATAGCAGCTGTCTTGCCAAAGGTGGCTGTCACATCCACACGGAGGCCCCTGAACCGATTTTCTCCTTCCCTGGGCTCACCATTTCCCTTCGCTTTGTTTGAACTCAGCCTTCTGGTCTCCTGAGAGAAGCCAGCCCTGACCCCAGCCCCCAGCATCAGATTCTCTGTTTTCAGAGGATCTGTTCTCTTCAGGCCCTAGAGAGTCAGCTGTGACACTAGCCACACCATGTGGTAATCGTCACTTTATTTCTCCCCCTCCCTAGCAGCCTGTGAGCCCCCTGAGGGCAGAGAAAGGTAGGTGGGGCCTCCTTTCTTCTGGGGGCGTGATGGTGTAACAATTTTCTCCCTTCTCCTTTCCCTGCAAGACCAGGTGAGACTTGGCTGGCTCCGCCCAAAGCATACTGCCCCACATCTAGATGGAAGTGAATGCAGTTTCTGAACAATAGCAGAACCAGGGTCTAAGGGTGAACAAATAATGACTCCCCTAATTGTATGCCATCTTGCTGCTTATGCACCGCACCAACTGATTCTCTCACTGTAGCTCTGGGAGGTGGGCAGACAAGTATTAGAATGACTCTCATTTTTAGAAAAGGAAGCCAAGGCTCCAGGACCTAGTAATCCCAGCAGTCCGGGAGGCTGAGGCAGGAGGATCAAAGAAGAGTTCAAGCCCAGCCTAGGGAATTTAGCAATTTGGTGAGACCCAATCTCCAAATTTATTTATTTATTTTTTATTTTTTTGGTACCGGGGATCGAACTTGGACCCTTGCGCTTGCACAGCAGGTGGCGGAACCACAGAGCTACATCCCCAGCCCCAGTCTCCAAATTTAAAAAATTCTTAAAAGGGTCAGGGGATGTAGCTCAGTGTGGCGGCCCTGGGTATCATAAAAAGAAAAGCAAACAAACGAAAAAGGAGTCAGTGATCTGTCCAAGTCACATATGGGGCTCCTCTTGGAGCTCAAACTTGACCCCACCTCTCCAGTTCCCATTCCGGGCTGATAGGGAACAAATTAGAGGTCAATACCTGGGGCAAACTCAGTGGGCTGAGATGTTATCAGAGCCCCAGAGCCCAAGGGCTTGAGTTATCTTTAGTTCAAATTTCTTGAAGAAGTCAATACAACAGTATAGATAAAAAACTTGCCTCTTCTCTGAAAGTGTTGCTAGAAACTGTTCTTTAGAAACACCCTCTAATTTTTGTCTTAGAGCTAGAAGTTTTGGGTGGAGAGAAGGGAAACAAGGGAGGTTCTCCAGCTGAGACTCCTGAAACACCAACTTTACACGTTGCAGAATTACGTACTATAGCTCCTGTCTTTTATTCCATCCATTCCTTTTCACCCGGACGTCTCCCCTCAGATAAAAATGATATTTAAGAATCACCTTCATAAAAAAAATCAAGCAACAAGCAAATAAGAAAACTTTTCCTGCGTTTCCCTTTTCTGTTGGCTGCTAGGCTTGAGAGAGCATTGTCCAGGTCCCACCAGCAATTCCAGACACCTTTTTGCTCCATCTCCAAAGCTGCTGGCTTTCCCCGGGACAGGGCCATGGCTCTTTGTACTTTTTTTTCTTTCTTGGTTCTAGGGCTTGAACCCAGAGCCTTCACACTGAGCTACATCCCAGCCTTTTATTTTTTTTTATTTTGAAACAAGGTCTCACTAAATCAATAAATTGCCCAGTCTGGGCTCAAATTTAGGACCCACCTGCCTCAGCCTCCGAGAGTGCTGTGATTACAGGTGTGCACCACCACACCCAGCTTTTCCACTCTGCTTTACTGCTATAGAATGGCCAGCAGAAGGGTCCTATTGGGGGGGTATCTTTTCCCTGAAATCTCGGACGCTTGCTGACTTCCTTGGGAGAACAGTGAAGAAAAGATGGTGAAAGCCTCCATCTGAATCACAGACTACATTGAAAGATCTAGTTTTGTGTGCATAGAATACGCTGGAGGGACCGGCAGGAGCCCCCATGGCCGAGTGGCCGGGGTCCAGGAGGGAAAGGAGACACAGTTTACTGAGTCACAGGTCAAGGCCCATGGTAAGCACTGGGGTGTACTGGTGGCCCAGTGGGCACAGCAATGCCCAAATGAGCGCAAATATATGAAAAAGAATCTGGAAGGGCTGTCCCATGTCCCATGGGGGTCTTACAGGAGGAACGAGAATTAGACTTTTTACACCATTGTATAGGTTGTATCATTTGGAGGGGTTTTATATGTAAAAATATGTAACTTTTTAGATTAGAAAGGGCTGAGTTCCTGGGCTGAGTTCCTGTCTGGGGGTGTGAGATTCCCGGGGTCCTGGAAGCAGCTTTGGCCCCAGGTGTGGCGATCCCAAATCAGTCAGCCTAAAAGCTTTCTCCTCTGGAAATAAAAAGCCTGCCGGCCCTGACTGCCACTGAGACCGAGCCCTCGGAAGGCTGCAGTGGGCCGGAGGGCTGCTGATGCTGTCACCCAGGCCCAGCTCCAGGAAGCAACAGCGAGAAGATACTGGCAACTTTGACAAGGAGGAAATTGCTCTGCACTGTGGGAAAGAGGAGTTTTGTTTGGAGAACAAAAAGCACTTGCCCTAACAAAATGCTGGTTTAGGAGATAAGGCAAGGAGCCGGGAGAGAGGTGCACCGATGCCGGGCCGTGGTCCCTGTCCCACGGTCCCGTCCGGGTTCTGGCCAGGGCTTGGCGGGCCGCTGGGAAGGCTGCAGTCAGGGCCATCCTGGCCCCACATAAGCAGTGACTCTCAGGACCTCGCTCACTGGTCCATACACAACAGCTGCAATCTCCACCTCTCCAGGGTGGACAGGATCTGGGGAGACAGCCAGTGCCAGGCACCTGGTTGCTGCTTAGTGACTTGTGGCTGATGCCACTGTGACGTTACACAGGCAGTGTGAACCGTGGTCTTCGGGATGGGAACCCCTGGGTAAGATTTCCAGCTCCTGCAGATACCAGCTGGTGGACTCGGGCAATCTCTTAGACTCTATGTACCTTAATTTACCTGTCAGTAAAGCGGGCTGATGCTGGTATTACACTGACCTCCTAGAGCTGTTGCTGAGATTAACTGAACGAATACCCACATTTGCGCCTGGCTCCTGGTGGGCACCACTCGGCACACAGTAGGGGCTGCACCCGACAGCAACGATGATGAGCACAGGGCAAACATGTCCTGAGTTTCAGTCTTCTGTCCCGTCACCCATTCCGCCTGTCCACCTGTCCGCCTGCGGTGTGGACTGATGTCCACTTGCTATGCAGACGTGGGTAGCTCCACTAGATGAGGATTACAGCTGTAGATCTGCCGAGTGGGACCCGAAAACAGACGGTCTGTGGGCCCCGCCAACCCTGACATTGGCACAAACCTGGAAGCCTGAGATCATGTCTGACCCGCTGGGTTTGTGCTGTTTAGACTTGCACCTGCTGTGCAGCAGAACAGCTCCTTCCGCAGAGGGGCAGCGCTCCCTGGATATCCCTCGGCCCTACCGCAGTGGAGGCAGTGGAGGGGCATCCAGCCTCTGAGAACCAACACAGATGTGCAGAAGAGGGGACCATAAAAGGGTGACACCCCCTCCACAGCCAATCGCCGTGGGAAAGGCAGCCAGCCTACACTGCCAACAGCAGTTAAGAGCTAATCAGGAATTGGTCGGGCAGCTCCTTGAAGAGTAGAAGGACACTCAAATGATGGAGACACTGTGCATGTTGGGGGGCAGGGAGGGCAATGAGGTGTTCATACAGGGTGGGTGGGAATGAATACACTGGGGGGAATTTGCCAGAACCTTTCTATTATCTTCAAGATGTGTAAGTGTGTACTCCGTTCTTCCCTTGTAGAAATGTATCCTAAGGAACAAATCAAGGCTTCTAACAAAGAGTGTGCTACAGGACACTTATTGTAACATTGCTTACAGCAGAAAAAAAATATTTGCAAACAACTTAAATATCTACCCCTAGGAGATATTTAATTGATGGGAGATTGGTTAAATAAATGATCATGCAACTATACAATGGAATATTGTGCAGTCATTAAAATACTGACTAGTAAAAGCATTCTCATTGGCCTGGAAAGATGTTCATGACTCATTCCTGAGTGAAAAAATGAGCACGGAAACAGTCTCTACAATATGACCCCACTTTCATTAAAAAATTCATTTTCTACACACACATGCTATGTAGCTAGGGAAAGCATTCTTTTAGGAAGAGCTTGGCTGCAGGAACATGTAATACAGGATGGTATACAGAATGTTTTGGACTACAGCGATGGGTTTTTCACTTCACAGGTAGAAAGTACGGACTGAGGAAGAGCTGCAATCAGACAGGGGTGCTTGTGTGTATACAGCAACCAAAAATGATATCAGTAGCAACTGGGGTTTGGATTCCATTTATTGTCTTATTTTTCTTCTCTATATTTCTGCGATGATTATTTACTTATTTTGAAGTATTAAATTTTTTTGTGGAAGACTAAGGATAATTCAGGTTAGAAGCCTAAGAGCTGGGAGGGAGGAGAGGGGAGTTGAGAGGGTACCAACTTCCTGTTGCTTCAGAATCGCACAGGCAGCCTCTCAGGGACCAGGCCCGTGACGTTTCTGACACTTGCTTGGACACGTCCCCTGTTGCTAGGCCTTTTCTGCGGTCATCTCTCCTTCGGGGGGGTGGTGTGGGATATGCACTGGACTGTTTCTACCCAGACACTGAGCCTCAGCCATGTGCCTACCTCATTTTTAGTAAGGTCATAAAAGCCCCCCAAAATAAAAATTAATAAAAAGTGAAAGAAAGGAAGGAAGAAAGAGCAAAGCAAAGGATAAAAAAACCCAACAAAACCAAGACCAGTGCTGTACACAAGAGCTGTAAATAGGAACCAGACGTGGTGGCCACTGGTCCCAATACACATCATTCCCGTACACAGACAGGCCCTTACAACTACTCAACTTGAGATTTCTAACCTTTATGATAGCGTGAACTTTCAAGTTGCATATTTTTCCTGGGCTGATCACATGCAGCAAGAAACTCTCAACCAGGTGTGATGGTACACACCTAAACTCCCAGCACTGTGGGAGGCTGAGCCAGGAGGGTTGCAAGTTCTAACACTGTCTGGGCAATTTAGCAACTTAGGGAAACCCTGTTTCTGATAAGTATCTAAAAAGGGGCTGGGGATGTAGCTCTGTCCAAAGGCCCTGGCTTTAATCCCCAGTATCATCAAAAAAAGAGAAAAATCATTTTTCATGATGCTGGGCTGTGGGCATGAGCTGTAGCTCCCCAGCCATCCTGTCACACAAGGAAACAAACAGTACTCTGCAATGTACCTTCTTAGGCTATGGTGTTTGATCATGTGTATTAAGTGCACTTTGGCTTAATTATATTTCCAAATTATACTTTGTCAGGACATACCCCATCGTGACAAGTTGAGGAGGAGCTGTATATGCATTCATACACTCATAGAGACAGACAGACAGAGACAGAGAGACAGAAACACAGAGAGACAGCCAGAGAGAGGAAGTCTTAAAATCAGGATGAAATTAAATAGATTAATTCCTATCACTTTAGTTTTTCCATTTTAAAAATTGTTTTAGCTATTCTAATTATTTTGCCTTTCTGTATGAATTTTAGAATAGAAATTTTATTTACATGTATAAAAACTTGCTAGAGTTTTGATAGAAAATGAATTAAACCTGAGTATCAATTTGAGAAGAACTGACTTTTTTTCTGTGTTGAGTCTTCCAATCCATGAACATCTCTCATTTATTTAGATTGTATTTGATTTCTTCTATCAGTGTTGGGTGGTATTCAACATACTAGTTCATACATGTTTGTTGTATTTATACTTAAGTATTTGCTTTCTTTGTTTCTGAATAACTGTAAATGGTATTCTATTTTTTATTTTAGTGTCCAAATAGTCCATGCAAGGATAGAGAAATATAATTGTCTTTTGTACCTTTTTGTTATATCTTGAAATTACTTATTGGTGAAATTACTTATGAGTTCTAGGATTTTTTTCTTCCAGTACCGGGGATCAAACTCAGGACCTTGTGCTTGCCAGGCAGGTGTGGTACCACTGAGCTAAATCCCTGGCAGTTCTAGGATTTTTGCTGGTAGGTTTCTTAGAACTTTCTACATAGACAATCATGTTGTCTGGATATAGGGTCAATTTTATTTTTTTTTTAAATTTTATGCCAATTATTTTCTCTTCTTGCCTTATTGTACTGACTAGAATTTCCAGCACTGTGTTGAATAAAATGGTGAGGCCAGATATCCTTGCCTCATTCCCAAGCTTAGGGGAAAATCATCTAGTCTTTCACTGTTAACCATGATGTTAATATGGCTTTTTGAAGATGATCTTTACCGAGTTGAGGAAATTCCCTTCTATATTTATTTTTCTGAGAGGTTTTGTAAAAAATCATGAATGGATGGGCTGGGGATTTAGTTCAGTGGTTCCGCTGCCTGCCTCGAAGACCCGAGTTCGATCCCCGGTACCAAATAAATAAATAAATAAATAAATAAATAAATAAATAAATAATAAATCATGAATGGGTATTAAATTTGTCAATTGCTTTTCTGTATGAATTGGTAAGATCATGTGATAATTTTCTTTTTCTTAGCTTGTTAATATTGTGGATTACATGGATTGATTTTCAAATACTGAATTAACCTTGCATCTCTGGAGTAAACTTGTCTTGGTTATGTTGTGTAACTCTTTTGATATAATGCTGAATTTTACCTGCTAACATTTTAAGAAGCTTTGCATCTATATTTATGCGGGTTACTGGTTTGTAGATTTACTTTTGTGTATTTTCTTTGGTTCGGTATCAGGTTAGTATCACCTTAAAATGAACTGAGAAGTAGTTCTCTATTTTCAGGAAGAGATAGTTTGGAATTGGTGTTAAATTTGTTTTTTTTTTTTATGTTTGGCAGAATTCTCCAGTGAAACTATCTTTTTGAGGGAGTGTTTTAATTACAGATTCAATGTCCTTAAAAGTTAAAGGAATATTCAAATTATCTATTTCATATTGGGGAGTTTGTGTGCTTCTTAAGGAACTGGCTATTTCACCTAAGGTATAGGATTTCTATGTAGATTTTTTTAGTGTTCCCTGATCATACTGATGACTCCAGAGTCTATAGTAATATTTCTTGTTTTCATTCTTGATATTAGTAATAGGTCTCTCTTTTTTTTTCCTTTGCCTTGCTAGAGATTTGTCAATTTTATTGATCTTTTTAAAAAAGAAACAGCTCTATATTTCATTGATTTTTCTCTATTGAATTTCTGCTTTTGTTTTGTTGATATTTTCCTTTATTATTTCCTTCGTTCTGCTTGCTTTGGGTCTAGTTTGCTCCCTTCCACCTTTAGCCTCTTGAGGTGAAGGCTTAGATTATTGATTTTAGACTATTCTAATGTATTTAGCTAGAACTATAAATTTCCTTTCCCCTCAGTTTTAACGTATTGTGTTGTGTGTGTATCTGTGTGTGGTACTGGGGATTGAATCCAGCACCTTTGTGCCTTCACATTAAGCTACATCCTAGCCCTTTTCTATTTTTCATTTTGAGACAGGATCTTGCTAAGTCACTAAGTTGCCCAGTCTGGGCTCGAACTTGCAGTCCTCCTCCCTCAGCCTGTCCAGGTGCGGGTCACCATGCCCAGCTGATACATTATTATTATTATTATTATTATTATTATTATTATTATTTTGGTACCGGGGATCAAATTTAAGACCGTGAGCTTGTGAGGCAGGCGGCAGAACCACTGAGCTAAATCCCGGCTCTGATATATTATATTTTAATTTTAATTCAGTTCAAAGTATTTATTTCCCTTGTGGCTTCATCGTTGATCTATGGATTATGTAAGTATGTTGTTTAGTTTGTAAATGGTTAAAGATTTTTCCACCTATTATTGATTTCTAATTTGACTATAAAAGTTGAAGAACATACACTAGGATTTCAATTATTTTATATTTGTTGAAGTTTGTTTTCCAGCTCAGGACATGGTCTACCTTGGTATTTTCTGTGGCCACTTGCAAAGAATGGCTATGCAGCTGTAGTTGGGTAGAGTGTTGGATAAATGTTATGTTGGCTTCTGGTGTTGATCAGTTCTGCTATTCACTTGCTGATTTACTGTCTTACTGTTCTATTAGTTATTGAGAGTATTAATACATTTAGGATTGCTACATCCTCTCTATGTATTAACCCTTTTATAATTACATTGTATTCCTCTCTGTCTCTGATGGTTTTTATTTTCCTCTGAAGTCTACTTTATCTGATAATTTATATAGCCATATAAATACCTAGTTTCCTTTGATTAATGTTTGCTAATTATATGTCTTTTTATCTTTTTGCTGTCAAATTGTCTATTTTTTTATAGTCAAAGTGAGTTTCTGTAGCAGCAAATCTAATAGTGTTTTTTAATTCACACAGTCTGTGTTTTACTTGATGAATTGGACTATTTATATTTAACCTAGTTATTGATATATTAAGCTTAAATCTGCCCTTTAATTTTTTTGTTTTCTGTTTGCCTTTTTTCCTGTTGTTACCGTGTGGGTTACTTGTGGGTTACATTTTTTGGAATTCTATTTCAATTTCCTTATAGTATTTTTTTTCCAGATAGTATTTTTGAGACTATCTTCATACAGCTTTCTAAAGAGTTGCACTAGCATTATACTAACATAACTTATTGCAGTCTACTGATATCATCATTTTATTAGTTTATGTGAAGCATAATATCCTTACTTTCCTTTATTTCTCTTTACCCTTCCTTATTTGTAATCATTTTAACTCTTCCTCTCCATATATTTAGAGACATCCCAGACAATCCTATATGTACTTTCAACACCAAACATAATTTTTAGGATTTACCCATATTTTTGCTTACTGTGTTCTTTCTTCCTTCTTGATATTTCAAGTTTCCTTTAAAAACATTCTTTAATCCCAACACTTGGGATGCTGAGACGGGGGAATGCCATGAATTCAAAACCAGCCTGAACTACACTGTGCGACCCTGTCTCAAAAATAAATTAAATTAAATTAAAAATTTAAAAAGTCTTGCATGTTCAGAGAATTTATTTACTTATTTATTGGTTCTAAATTTTAGTGTAAACTTAGCAACATTTTTAAGTGTGTAAGGTCCTTTGCTCAGAGAGCACCTCCATGAGATATTTTGGATCCATCGTTCCATAAAGATAATCATGCTCCCATAATTCAAGGAGCTTTTCTGGGTGAATCTGTTATCCCAGTCAATCAGCCTCTTACGGTAATGCTGTACTGAGAATGCCTGTCCTGGTCAGCTGTTGTATCTTTTTTCACCACAGAAATGCTCCAACTGATATCTGATGATATCTCCCAAATTCAATATCTGAAGTCCCCGTTATCCTGGAGATTCTACTGAAATTCCTATTGTTTTTTCAGCAAGGCAAATGACCAAACAAAATCAGAAATAAATCTCAGGATATTATCAATAAAGGAGCGGTTTCTTTTGAACTGGAGTCTTTTTTTTTTTTTTCCTTTTTTGGTTCCAGGGATCCAACTCGGTACCTTGTGCTTGCGAGGCAGGTGCTGGAACCACTGAGCTAAATCCCCGGCCCTGAACTAGAGTTTTCTAAACTGTGTTTCCCAGACATTTCCTGTGCCGCTTTGAAAGAAGTCTTGACCACTTCGGCTGGAACTTCCAACTGTTCTCTCAGAATACCCATCAGCATGAATGTCACCCTGTTAGAAAAGCAACATACCTCCTCCTTAGGATTCATCCGCATAAAATAATTTTCTCCACCAGAGGGGACAGGCAGCTATTTCTTCAGCTCTGAGCCCTGTGGCAGGAAGACTCCTGGGAACGTAACGAAGACTTTTTTTGTTAGGTCCACCCTGACGTTGAACAAACAAGAACAAAACGCTGTCTGTCGCACTCACACAAAATGTGGTCTTTTATTGCACTATTACTTCAGTTGTTTAGGGATTTGGAGAAAAGGGATGGCGGGGCTAAGGGAGACAGATGGCCAATGCAATTATCACTTGAAAAACAGGTTTGTCCTTCAAAAATGACAACACCAGTGGACTCTCAATGGCAGGTGAAATTTGAAAAAGGATTAGAAAAGGATTATCTAAGAGAAAGGAACAGGTGCATCCAGTGTGCGCCTGTGAGTGGAGGGAGGGGCTTCAGCTTTGAATGACAGCCTCAAAACAGCCCTGGCCTGTTTTGGTGCCATTTGCACCCACGGAGCCTGACAATGGTCAGTGCTGGTAAGTTTGGGGGTCTCAGGACAGAGTCAGAGCAAAAGGCAGAATGAGCAGAAGTTTCCTGCCACACTTTGAAGGGAAAGCGTAACGGAAAGATGACATATTGCACTTTTTAGCAAAAGGGATGCACATCGGTGCCTGAACAGAAGGCAGGAAATCCAATCTCAAAGGGTGTCCACGCCGTGTGACACCTGAGGCTCCACGGCCAAACCCCAGGAGTAGGCAGAGAAGGAATCTTAGCTGTCTGGGGAGAGAATTGTGGAGTCAAGGCCAGAATTTCCACAGGGGAGCTGGTCGCAGAATGAAGGGAAATGATCATCTGGCTTATATACCTGTTTTACTGATGAAGAAACCGAACCTGGAGAGGTACAGAGAACTGCCTCAGGTCATGGCCAGAAACTGACAGACTCACAGCTGGAATTTGAGGAGCTGGGTCCCTTTTAGTCCACCTCAGTCCTTTGCTTTATGCAATGAGCAATTCTATTTTAACAGGCATAGCCGCTGGCTTGCTTTTCCCCTCAGAGCCCCAAAGGGAGGGCTCAAGACCCTGCTGGTTCAGCAGAGGGACTCCTTGGGGGACTCCTCATGGCTACAAGGCTGCAGCCTCACCCCTATGGACCAGCAGCCCCTGCTCTCCTTTTGCTGCCACGCCTTGGAGGAGGAGGGTCTGGGGAGGGCTTCCGGGGAAGGTAGGCAGTGAAACCATGATGACAGGCACTGTGCTAAGCATTTTACAGACATAATCCCATGTGACATATCTGGGTCAAGGTAAATCTTTCCTCGACTTCCACTTTTTCATCTATAAAATGGGATTGAAGATAACAGCTCGTAGAATGATTCTAAGCATGAAATGTATGTATCCATATTGTGTATGAAATATGTTAGGCATTCTATGAATATTAGCTTTTATAACTACAGTATTTCTTTCTCTGCTGGGAATCAAGCCCAGAACCTTGCACACATTAGGCAAGTGCTGCACCATTAAGCTGCATCCCCAGCCCCAATTACAGTATATTGAAAATAATTTGAAACCACATTATATGTACTTCTAATGCACTTGAAAATGTTCACGTACAAAGGACGTAAGGTTAAAACTTACATACGATGACGTTTTTCTTTGTATCAGTTCAATTTAGTGGGGGTTTTTGTTTGTTTGTTTTTTGGTGCCGGGGATTCAACTCGGGTCCTTGTGCTTTCGAGGCAAGCATCAGAACCACTGAGCTAAATCCCCGGCCCTGTATCAGTTCAGTTTAGAATCTGATAGATCTCAGTTCTTCCAAGACTTTGGAAAGTGAACCAGAAAATGGAGAACTTCCCAATCCTAGCCTCTGTGTTTGGGATTTTCTATTCAATTCTACTTTAAAAATGATGGAATTATGTATCAAAAGTCTTGAGAAGACTCTAGCGAATGCATGCCAACATGTTATTCGCATATGCCTGCCTGTCTGTGATCGGTGTTTTTAGGGTGTAGTTATATGGAAATAGCCTCTGATTATGTTTCTGACTTTTCCAGGTAGGTTATAATTTCAGACAGTTGTTTTGATGTGACTCTGGCAAGGAACAGATATTGTGAGATCTTCAGACCTCTATGAATTAGAATGACATATGAAAAAAATGTTAAAATTTAAATACTGTAGGGGCAGAGGGTGTGGCTGAGTAGTAGAACATTTTCATAGCATGTATCAGGCCCTGGGTTCAATCCCCAGCACTTCAGAGAAAGAGAGAGAGAGAGAGAGAGAGAGAGAGAGAGAGAGAGAGGGAGGCAGAGAAACAGAGGTATTTCTATTCTTATAGGTAATGCAGTGTGCCTTCCTACTGCTGAGATATGCAAATCTAATACACAGTGTGGTATGCCTGGCTACTGTTGAAACATGCAAAGGGTCAGTTATGTGCAAATAATTAAATTTCAATATAAGCAAGGATAGAAGGGAAACATGAAGGCAAATCCTTCCTCATTCTCTCACACGGCTATTTGCATGGTGTACAACAGGATGCAGTAGCCCTCTTAGACGAGTCCTTTCTCTCTGGCCCTAACTTGGACTTTACATTCCATTGCCTGATAGACACCAAGTCAAGAGAATGATCTTCGTGTGCGTGTGCGTGTGCGTGTACCTGTAGCCATGTCCGCCCATGTACGCCTGGGTAGGAGATGAGGTCGGTGGCAGGGAGGAGGTTTGGGCTTCTGGCTAATAGGGGACTGACTGTGTCTTCTGGGGGTGCAGATTACTGTGTGCATGAAAGCAAGCTCACGGATCTCTATTCCCAGATAAACATGCTCACTTCAGAGCTCTTCAGCTTTGAGAACTGTGCTTCGGGTTGGGAAAGGAAAAGAGGCAACTTGCAGGCTTCAGGCAGAAGAGAGAAGAGAAAAAAGGCTTCAGAGAGGAGGAGAGGGTGGGTGGGGTGGGTGTCCAGGCAGCTCAGGGCCCAGGAGCATCAGGTTTTGTCACTCGTCCATACGTTGTCACTTCTGTGTTTATTATTCCTGAGGCTCTCCCGGGACTGTCCTAGCCCTATGCCATCCCGACGTGTGCACAGCACTTCGCCATCTCCAAGCTTCCTTCAGAGGTGCCCTCAGCGAGAGGAGAACAGGAGCCCAGAGGAGCCCAGGGACTCCCCCGATGATCAGGAGGAAGCCGCACCACCTGCAAGCTCCCTTCCTTTCCATCCCTGAATGCTGATCTTTACCACTGGAGCTGCACTCCTTTAGCCTCAGACAGGCTTTGGCCATCTTTTAATTTTCAGATACCTCTGGAAAGAATCAAATGCAAGCTTGTGCTAATCAAGGTACAAAAAGAATCTTTCGCTGAATTATTTTTTTTGTATTAAGGATCGAGTGCAAGGCCTTCAGGCTGAACTACACTCACAGCCCTTTTATTTTTCTATTGTACTATCTTTTTTGTTTGGTACGGGGATCGAACTCGGGTCCTTCTGTTTGCCAGGTAGGTGGTGGAACTACTGAGCTAAATCCCTGGCCTTTATTTTTCTATTTTGAGACAAGGTGTTGCTAAATCACTAAATTGCTTAGGCTGACTTGTGATCCTCCTGCCTCAGCCTCCCAGAGTGCTGCAATACAGTGATGCACCATCGAGTCTGGCTGCTGAAATCATTTTTAAAGGATGGGGCTGTTTAAGAAAGTGGGAGCCTAAAAGGCTGAGAAGGAGATGTGAATAAAGCTCCACATGATTCCCAGTATGATCTCAAGCCTCTGCCTTCGTTGCCTGGTGTCTTTCGAAAATTGTCCACCAGAGGCATCTTACTGCAGCAGAATCCCATCTTGTCACCAGCTCTGTTACCAGCAGCGAGGACAGGGAAGGACAGGTGAGCCTCTGTACTTACTTTTCGGTACAGGAACCTCGGCCGTCTGGCTCTGTGGGTTTCTGGCTTCTCCATGGAGAAAGCACTTATGTAGTTAAAGTTTAGCGTGACTGACACAAGAGTGCTTCTGCAGATGACAAAGGCCTCTTCTTGCCACACTGGAGCAAGGAAGCCAGGAAGGGCCAGCAGCAGGAAGGAAATCCATTCCTTCACCCCTCATGACCTGGGTCCCTGTTGGCCCCTGGCAGGTGCTGTGCCCCGGGTCAGGTGCCGCTCCACACTTCCCCCCCTGCCTGAGAAGCACCTGTACGTACTGAGTGTTGGGCAGGTGACTGAGGCAAAAGGGGTCTGCCAGACAGAGGTACAGGAAAAGGGATCACAGAAGCAAGGAGAGCGGAGGCAAAGCTGGGGCAGGGGCTGCCAGTTTATCCTCCGCTAGGTCCCTAGCGGCTGGTAAGTGTGTGGTCGGTAGGGCTTCCAGGTTTGGGGAATGGTTGAAAGAGGCCAGTCAACACCTTCTCTTTTTCTTTTTTTGGTACTGGGGATCAAACTTGGGACCTTGTGAGGCAGGCGGCAGAACCACTGAGCTAAATCCCCCGCCCAGCACTTTTTTTTTTAAATGATGTCTTCCTATGTTTCCCAGGCTGATTGTGAACTTGTGGACTTAAGTGATCCTCCCCCCTTGGCCTTCAGAACAACTTGGACTACAGGCATTTGCCACCATACCTAGCTTTCCACTCAGCACATTAAGCGAATGAGAGAAGCACTGTCTCATGGTTCCCTTTGTTCCTGTCATTCTGTTGTGGCTCACAGTTCCTAACCCTCACAGTTCCTATTCCTAGGCACTGCATGGAGTCTGCCTAATAGGTAAAGGCAGGGTTAAGGCCCAAAGAGAAGCCAGCTCTTCAGCTCATTGTCAGATAATTCCTTTCCAAAGGGAAAGGTGCCCAGGAAAAGCATGGCTAAGGAAATTCTGGGAATTAGGACTCAAGCTACAGCACAGGGGATGGAAGATCTCTGTGGTGTTTATCATGTCTGAGTACAAAGGGCACAGGGCAAAAAACAAGGAAGAACCAGACTGGGACATTCTGGCAAGACCCGAGGGAAAGCTAGAAGTTGCAATGAAGGACTTAAGCCGAAAGGGCCAGGGAAGATGAGGGGGGAAGAACTCAGCCCAGGAACCCAGGGTAGCTGTGGAGTCAAATGGTCCATGAGGGAGGGAGGGAGAGCATCCCATGGCAGTGGAAGATGGGGAGGTCTCCACCTCAACTCTTTTATCGCCTCCTCAGTAATTAACCAGCCTCTGTGTACATAGAGACAATAATTACAGGCAAAACAGCTCCTTTGATGTAAGAGTATAGAATGTCTGGGGGGAAAGAAGGGTAAATAAAAAAAGAGAACAATCTTGCTTTAATATGTAAACAAGGCTGATGGAAAAATATCACCAAACAAGGAACTAAGCCAAACAAACAAAGCTTGGGAAAACAAGGCCCAGGCCTAGCATGCACTTCAGACATCCTGGGCCAGCCAGGAGCACATTTTTGCTTTTCTTTCAAAGAACTCACACACCTTTGTATCAGGGAGCTGCATTCTAGCCCCTACCTGCTCTCTGCAGATATTCTCAGGAAGTTTCCAGAGAGGCCTGTTTACTTCTGGAATCAAAGCCCCAGAGAAAGGGGGGTTACCAAGGGTCTAAATGGCTCCTCCTGGGAAGCAAAGCTAATCGGGAATGGAGCTGAGCTTCTAACCCAGCATCCTGGATGCCTGTCCTGTGATATAACCCTGAACACCATTCTTTCTGTCGGGGCCAAACTTTATTAGAGAAACCTGTTAATTGGGGATGGAAGGAGAGGAGAAAGGGGGGAATGCAGTGCTAATATGATTTAACACTTGATGGGCTCTGAAAATAAGGAAGGGACTTCAGACTTTAGCTTGGCGCATTCATCGTTCCACATATGTGATACCAGAATGAACACACAAAACTAAAGTATATGCAAGGCTCTGGGGAATACAAGAGCAAAGACTTTGTGAAACAAAAAAGCATTTCGCTTGCCTCCACTGTCTCTTGTGGTGCCATTGTCTGATGCTAAGAACTCACATAATAACAAAAAACAATGCCCCTAAGATGGGAGGAAAACCTGATTTGGCATAAGCAGTGGTGTTTTCCATGGGAATAGTGGTGGGGGCTGTGGCTGAGTGTGGGAATAGTGCAAATCAGCACTTTTTTGTAGATTTTCCTCAAGCCATTGTTTATTTTGGCTATAGTCAGATCTGTGGCCCAGCTTGAAGATTCTCACTGGGTTTTCTAAAGCTCATAGACCTATGGGAGATGGAACAGGGATAAATAAATAATTACAAAACTCCCTTCCCCTGCCCTAGCACTTATGGGGGCATGCCTGTCTCAGTAGATTGCACATACACACATGTGTGGCAGTAGTGCATGTCTGACCCATCCCACCACTGAGGAATTAAAGTGAAGCCAAGCTTTCCCTTGGTCTAGGTGGTTTGTTGCCTCATGATTGCCTTTCATCTGAGGCAAGGGATATTACAACTGTTTCATCCAAGCACCAGTTTTTGCAAAATGGCATTTGATAAAGTATGCCTGAAATTGTGCATATGTGACGATGTCCTCAAATCCTTAGATGTTTGTGGGCCTTCAAATGTGAGTAGCTCAGGTTGTGTTTCTGACACAAACAAAAAAGTCAGTAATGGTGCTGACAATGCAACATGAACTTTTTCTCACTATTCCGGGAAGCTTCCACTTTTCCTCAGCCAGAGGCTGAAGAGACCAACCATGCCAAATGTATCACAGAATGAAAAGTGAGCAAAGAGTATATGTGGAATGAACTATATTACACTCCAAAATGTGAGCACATTTGCTTTTAGATGCAGTTACTGATTGCTCCTGCCATAGCAGCAGGTTATTATGTTTTTTAAAAAGTGGCTACATGTGTACACTATTCTCCAAGTCTTCTGGAGTATTTTACAAAGAAATGTACTTTCCTTTTTTCCAAAAGTTCCCGTTTCCAGGAGGATTCTTTGTGACAAATGTGTAAGAAACTGCCTTTGAG
The DNA here is from genome assembly GCF_053883595.1 of Heterocephalus glaber. Classification (NCBI taxonomy): domain Eukaryota; kingdom Metazoa; phylum Chordata; class Mammalia; order Rodentia; family Bathyergidae; genus Heterocephalus; species Heterocephalus glaber. The sequence continues at coordinate 73,637,043 of NW_028258320.1, read as the reverse complement.
CAGGGGGCAGCAAGGCACAACTCCAGGGGGCAGCATTTCCTCCGTGTAAGGAAACACCAGACGGCCTTGCGGGATGACAGTAGCATGATGTGCTTGCTGCAAAGATGTTTTTCTGATGAAATGTGGAAAACCCTGTCCTTGAATCCCCCTCTTAAGAGTCAAGTTACATCAGAGTCAGGGACCCCGGTCCTGGCAAAAAAGATCTTGCTGTGGATCAGGATGGGCTGAGTGCAGATATAATTTAATCCACACAAGCATCTTAGAAGCTTCAAGGACACGGAAACTGAGGCCAACGGAGTTAGGGCTCTGTCCAAGCTCCCCCAGGCCCCATGCAGCAGGCCTAGGATTCGAACCTTTCTCCCTGGGACACGGAACAGCCTCCCACTATCCATCCCCAGCACCCCTCCATCCAGGAAAGGATCCGGACAGCAGCAGCAGTGAAACCACAACGATGTCAACTAGAGCAGAATCCAAAAGGTGGCGTTCACAGGGCCGGGGAGGAGGTGGGTCCCGCCTGTGTACCCTCTGTCAAAGAAGAGGGAGCAGGTGGGGCCCACGGAGCTGTGAGCTTTACACAGCTGGACGGGCCAGGAGGAGTGTGGACATCTCCTCCCGCTTCCTGGGAAGTAACTTTGCATTTGAAGGGTTGCAAAGAGGGAGCGAGTAAATCTGTAACCCGGACTTGGGCAGCAAGATTTTATTTGGCTATGTGAAGGTATACACAGGGGCCTGTCGTTTGTGTGTGTGTGTGTGTGTGTGTGTGTAGAGATTGATTTGAACTGGAGGAAGGTTCTAGTTACATGTGATTGTTCAATTCTCCCCGTTTGAACTGGCTTTTTATTAAAAAGAAACAACAACAGGTTCTGCCGCCTGCCTCGCAAGCGGAAGGACCCGAGATCGATCCCCGGTACCGCCCCCAAAGAAACAACAACAACATAACAAAGTCGTACCAGCCACCTTTTTTGGGGGACCCATTATGTGCCAGGCACGGTGTTGGTCGCTTTTCTAAGTATTATTTTTCTGTGAAGAAAAAAAATTGTTTTTACGCAGGTGCAACCAGACAACGGGTGTTTTTTCCCCTTTCCGGTTAAGAGCGCTGTACACCGTGTTCAGATTTGGGAGGGTCGGCTAGGGTGTGGGGACGCGGCCGGGGGCGGTCCCTCCGTGCAAGTCTCCACCTTTTATTTTGACCGGTCGGATGGCGACAGGCTCGCACTAGGACCCAGGCGCCAGAGCGTCTCCGTCTGTCCTGTAGGTTCATTCAATCTCCCGTACACACAAACCCACAGCGGGCGAGACCGACACACGCGCGCACACGCGCACACGCACACAACTGCACGCAGCGAGGCTCGAGAAGTCAGCCCGACTGATCGCCCGGCCTCCTCCGCTCCAGCAGGCCGGTTCTCCGCGGGGCCCGGAGCTCGGCGATCCCCGCTCCTCCATGGGCAAACGCGGGCGGCCGCGCAAGGAGGCGCGCGGCGAGGGCGCGGGGCTGCTCCCCTCCGCGCCCCCGGCCGCGCCCCAGCCCCCGGCCCAGCCCGAGGAGCCCGCGGGGGCCAAGCCCAGGTGCCCCTTCTCGGACATTTTCAACATCAGCGAGAACTCGATGGAGAAGCACATTAACACTTTTCTGCAGAACGTGCAGATTCTGCTCGAGGCCGCCAGCTACCTGGAGCAGCTCGAGAAAGAAAACAAAAGTAAGTTTGGGGGCCCAGTTCCTCTCCAGCGCCCCGCTGTTTTTCTCGCCCACTTGGGCGACCCCTGTCGCCCCCCCTGCACCCTCGGCAGTGAAGCCGATGACACCCAGGAGAGGACACGCACGCACGCACAAAGCTGCTAAAGACGTAACAAAGACGGGCGCGGGGAGAGGGGCTGTCGCGTGTCCGTCTGTCTGCCTGGGCCAGCGGGAGCGCCCGGCCAGGCAGCTGGGAGTGGTGGTGTTTGCTGACAACTGAGCCGAGCGAGAGCTCCTCGCTGCGAGCTCGCCTTTCTTCCTTAAAAAAAAAATATTAAAAAAAATTATAATTTTTTAAATTCCTGGAGCCTTCTCCGACAGACAAGTGTTTTTCTGTCGCTCGTTCCAGGGTGGGATGGAAATTAGAAGCCGAAAGTTGGGACCGTGGGCAGACCTGGGCTCCAGAAAGAAAACACGCAGGCACGCACTACAACAACAACCACCGCGCCAAACAGCTCTGCGCGGCGTGGGCTCAGGCTCGCCCTCGCCCTCCTTTCTACCTCGCTTTCTTCCTCTGGAAGCAGCAGGACTGGGCTCCGACCCTCGCCTGCGCCGACACGGTCCCCTGCGCCCCCGTTTCCCTGGGGTGCCACCGCCCCCTGCCCCAAACCAAAGGCCGGCGGGTCAGGCAGCGGCTGCAGCTCGCCCCGGACCCGCAGCCCCGCCGGGAAACTTGGCGAGGGGTCGCGGCTGCGAGGAAACTTTGGGCTCTCGCAGAAACAATAGTTGGAGAAGGAGGTGTGGGCTGTTGTGTGCGGCTTCTTTATTTCTTTATTTTTCCGGTAGCCGGGTCCCGAGTGAGCGCGCTGGGCAGCGCAGCAAAAGCTTCCTGGGTCGATTTTTACCGCCCCCCCCGCCCCCCAATCAGGTGGAGAGCGATGCCCGGAGCTCGGGGCTGCTGGTGGCGGGGCAGCTGGGAACCCCACCCCGGCCTGGCTTGCTTTTTGTATTTGTTTGTTTCATTTCTGTCCCTGCCAGCCGGGTCCCCCAGCCCTCTCCGGGAGTCGGCTCGGCGCCCGCGGGGGGGGGGGGGGCTCGCGCGTGCGGCATCTGCACACAGTGCTCTGAATAATAGCTGAGAGAAGGAAGCAGGGCCGAGGCAGACAGACCGACAGACAGGGACAAACTGGATGTTTAATCGGTCCGAGCCAGTAAAAGATCGAGGAGAGGAAGGGAGGAGGGAGGAGAGGAGAGACAGAGAGGTCTGACTGCAACGTGTCAGATCTCGCAGCCCCCCCCCCCCCCGACACCTCTGGCCTGCAGGGTTCAAATAACCGTATGTTGGCAGCGCGGTGGTGGGGACGAAGTAAGACCAGACCAGGATTTGCGCCGCGGGTCGGCGGTGCGTTCTTTTCTTCCCGAGACTACCCTGTTTTTTTCGGAGTGTCTTGTGTTGTGAGAGGCGCATCGTAGTCGGTGTGGCCGAGTAGCTAAGCGATTATTCACGGGGGCGGGGGGCAGTGGTGGTGTGTGCATTCGTCTGGAGGATAGTTTCTGAAAAGCCAGGGTCGGGGGAGAGCTGGGTGAAGACGTGGTTTTGTTTGGTGTTTGCTTTTGTTGCGGGGGGAGGGGCGCGATTTCCTCACCTGCCCCCTCCCGGATCCCAGTCCTCTGGAGTCAGTCCCGTGGCGCCGGCTCTGCCTGGGGGTGCTCCCAAAGAGGGCACCTTGGGAGTGTGTGGCGAGCGTGGTTTGCCCCCTCGAACCCCCCCTTTGCACCCGCAGACAATCGGCGACCTCACCCCCCCCCCCACACACCTCCTTGTTTACCCGGTGCCGGGGCTCCGGCGTGGCCATCAGTCACGTAAGCAGAGAGCCGGACGCGCCGGCCGGGTGCCCCGTTCCAGGCGGGCCGTGGCGGCCGAGCGGGGCGCCCGCGGCTGGGGGAGTCGGGGGTCTTCCTCCTGGCCCCGCTCCAGAGCCATCTGCGCTGCAAATCCGCCAGACCCCGAGAGGGGCTCGGCAGCCTTAGCGCCCCAAAGTCAACTTCATGCGCGTAATCGGCCATCCCCTCGGCCTCGCAGCCCCCCTCCTCCGGCTGGTTCCCCGCAGGAGTATTTTTAGCTCTCTCGCCTCTCCGTCGCCGCTGTATGGCTCTAAATGACGTGATGCCAGAGGCCCCCAGATTTCCCCGAGAGCGTGGGGCACTGAGCCCGGCCTGGCTTGGCAGCAGGTACCCAGCTCTAGGCCGTCGCCCCCTCCCCAGCAGCTCTCGCAGGAGCGAGTGATCCCCTGCAAACTATGCGACCACCCGCCGGACCCTCTTATCCGCCCTGCAAGCCGGAGCGGCCCAAAGGGGACACTGTATCCTCCTCACTCCCTCCTCCCCCGCCCGGCCTGGGTCTCCCCAAATGGAAAACGGCGGGTCCCACATCAGGCTCGTTTTCCTGGGGCGCTTCGCGCTGGCTGCGCTCGCCGTTGTTTTCTGCTGGCTGCACACAATGCCCGCGCGTCACGGCGGTCCGCGTGTGCACAGCAATAACGCGATCGGGGGGCGGGTCGTGCGTGCGCCGGGCTCGGGCACTGCGGGTCGCTCCGCGTGCGCGGGGCTTGTTTTGCTTCAGAGCTCGGCTTTCCGAAACGCTTACATCATTCAGTTGTTGGGGGGGGGGGAAGAGGGATCCGGGCGTTCGATAGGATTCCAGCGTTTCCCAAGCCCCTGGTTTTTGGAAGGAAACAAGGACCGTAGCTTTTAAATTATTATGTCGGGGTGGGGGGCGCTTAGGTTTTGTTTGTTGTGCAAGGCTTTTTTTTTTTTTTTTAGGTCACTGCTGCAAAGGGCATTGCTAGCCGGCTCAGGTGCACAACCTCCCCGCCTTCATTTCAGCTAGTTCCCCTGTAATCACTTGATCTCAGTTTCTCCGCCTCCTCCTCCTCCCCCTCCCAGCTCGAGACACATGGTTTCCACATGGAGACAAACTTCTTTCCTCCGACTGGACTTGACCTAGCTGTGTCATTCAGCCAATCGGTAGCTTCAGTCTCGTGTGACGTCACACGTTGCTGAGGCCGGAGGCTGGGGGGCGGAGCCAGGATGCAAGCCAGGAAACCTCTGGGAGCTGTAGTGCAGCCAGCTGGTCCAGTCTCTTCTTAAAGGGACGCTCTTATCTGGAGGCGAGGGTCGGTCCTCGAGCCTCCATTTCGGGTTCTCAGGGGCCTTCTCGAGATGCACCGACAGCCACTGATAACGAGTTCCACGTTCCATTTTTACTGCTTGCATAGTGCTTACGTGGCAGGAGCTTGCTTTATTTTCCATTGTAGCCAGAACTGCTTTTCTTCGCCTGGTTGAAGTGTTTGTACTAGGAGTGCTCACCAAGTTGTGGCCTCAATGCTGAATTATCTCCAATAGATAGGGTGAGTTTTCTTGAGGGAAAGATTCAAATGAAATCACCCAGTGCTGACCTAGTGTACAAGTCAAGGGATTCCCTAAGAAATGCAGGTACATTCTCCTGAAAGGGCCATCGATTTGAATCCTACAAATCTCAAATTGAAGGCCGCCTGAAACCTTAATCATGAAGGCTCTGACTCTGTTATCACAAATTGGGAAATTATGTGTAAACAATCTGTGGCAGTGTTACCTCTATCATGTGGAATCCAGTGGCAATTAACAGCTAATAATTAGGAAAAAACCTAGGCCCCCCCCCCCGACTTTTGAAAAAGTTCAAACTAAAAGGGGAGAAGAGACTCACAAAGGGGTGCCATATGCGTCAAAGCTGGAGAGAAGCTGCCTTCCCCCTGTCAGGAAATTAGGAATTTGCAGGCAGTGTTTCCGAGAGGGACGAGTGATGGGAGTATAAAGCCATGGGTTGCCCTCTGTAGTGATAAACCTGGGTTTGAGGGTGCAGTGTTTTCCTAGAAACACTGATAGGTCAAGGAGCAGCAGTCCCTTTCTGCTGGTGGAGGAAGCTGCTGTGTGTTGTCATTTGGCCCCACCCCTTCTGCCTGACTTAATCTCCGGCCCCTGAAACCTCTGCTCCCATCCAGCAGGTCCACAGCAAGCAGAGCTTCACAGTCATGCCTCTGTGTTTGGCTCAGACTTGTCTACAATGCCCTCATTCTCTTACTCTTGAGGTTTCGGTATCCTGTACTCCCTTGAAGACCTAGGTCAGTTCCTACCTCCGCCACAAAGCCTTCCCAGCTGTTTCATCCCACTTGGCTCTATTTCTCGATTCAGAGTAGTTGAAAAAGTGTTGCAACCACACAGAGCAGGGCTCCAAATTCCTGCTGTACTGCTTACTGGCTAATGTGAGCTCTTACACAAGTTACTCAGCCTCTCTGAGGCTCCATTTTGTAAAATGGGCATAATGATAGCACCACCCTGACACAGTTTCTGAACAACCAAATTAAGCACTGCTCTTAAACATTTAAAGAACCTGAAGTCAAACAGGTCCTCAATAAACAGTAACTTTTCTGAGCTCTTTATTATTTTAGTTTTTTGAGACAGGGTCTCACTATGTAGCCCAGGCTGGCCTCAAACTCAATGCAGTCCTCTTGCCTCAGCCTCCTGCATGCTGGAATTAAAAATGTGCACCACCACGCCTGGCCTTTTCTGAGCTTTTGACGATCAGTACCATGAGATTCTCTACTTGCTTCCAGTGCATTAGCTTTATCCTGGCAGGGAGATTATTAGCATCTTAGAGGAAAAGATGACATTATTTCACTACATGTTACCTGTTATATATTGTATATCACTGAGCATACAGTAGACACTTGATATAAATTTCTTGGTTAGATTTATCATTTCCTGGTGATCAGATTTGGAGGCCAGGACACATGAATCTTTCTGAAGACTTGGAGAAAGGTTGGAAATACTGAGGGCTCTTGGATAGTTAAGGTCAGCTCTGCAAGGAAATGATGGGTCAGTTTGGAGAGCCCAGACTGCATTCTGTCAGCAGCTGTGATCCTGAAAATGAACAAGTTTCTGCTTTGACAGGAGGGGACTTGGGTGACTTAGGCTAAAATGGAAGGCTTTGATGGCAACTAGTGTTTGTGTGGTTCACATTTCTGCAGGGGAGTCATCTGACAATGAGTTTATTCATTCCACAGATATGTATTATGAAGCTAGTAGGTGCAGTTGCTTTTTTTTCTGCAAAGTATGGGCTGATTTATGGTAGTGATAAGGAGAGTGGTATGAAGAGCACTGTTAAATCAGGTCTTTCTTCTGCATTTTAAATTATGTTCCTCAGATTCAGCGTTTCGCCCTAGGTTTAAATATGACCTCTGCCCACTGGTAACTGCTAGTGGTAGACTTTTGAGAATAGCATATGGCTTTTGGCATCCCAGAGCCCCTGGGGATTGGGTGCTTTGTCGAGGGGCTCCAGGGAACAGGCCCTTAGGAAGATAGAGAAGCTGTATTGAGTTGTTCCTACTTTGGGAGGAAAAGGAGGCTCCTAGCTATCAAGGCAAAATAGCACCTTCTCTTCTGTCGTCCGCTTCTAATCCGGACACTCTCCCATAAGCACTCCCAGAAACAGGGTCTTTATTTGGTGAAATTGAGGGAAATGAAGAAGGTTCCAGAATGCAACAGCAGCAATTAATGGCATTCATAATATTAGTACAGGCTACCATTTACTGAGTGCTGACTGTATACTAAGTGTGAAGCTAAACACAGCAACTCTATGACACATGCAATTTTATTACCCTCATTTTACAGAGAAGGGAACCAAAGAACAGGGATGCAGGGTAGCTTTCCCGAAGATCACATGCTGAATTAGTGGCAGTGCTGAGTTTGCAACGTACGCCTCTAATTCCAGAGCCTGTGGTCTGAGCCATATACATGTGTACTCATTTTACAGCCAAGGAATGAAGTCCAGACAGGTGAAATGACTTATTCAAGGTCACCCAGCAGCGTGCAGCAGAACTCGGATTTGGAACACCCTGTCGGTTGTCCAAGGCCTTACGTGCACACACCTTGCTTAGAAGAGGTTCAGAAGTGAGGCTGGAGACAGAATAGCCAGCCCTCCTGGCCCTAAGTCAAGTTTGGGGCTCCTAGGAAACACCACCCCCCTCTTCCTGCCTTTCCCAAGTCTGTCCTCTGGGCATATTAGAGGACTTGGGGCTGTTGCTATGGCACTGAGGCCAACAGCAGGTTCATCAAAAGCTGGGGCTTTTGCTTTTTTTTTTTTAAAGCCAGCCCTGCAGAAGTGAATTGGCCACAAAGATTTGCATCAGTCATTGTGGATTGTTGTTTTAGAACCCCCAACCCTACCCCACCCCCTCTTCCCTACCACCATCACTTTCTATAAATACAGTTGGATAAATATTGATTTAAACTGGGTTTCTGGAGGAGAAGCACATGCTTGCCCCAGCCTGGTGTTCACTTAGATACCACTAGAATGTCACTTGACACACCTAAGCCCCCCCAATAGGTCTGGCTTCCCAGTAACCCAGTTTGGGGAGATGAGTTGGGGTTTTGTGGCTTTTGAGTTTCACAAAAAAGGGAGAGAAAAAGAAAAAAGGAACAACCCAGCAAGAAATGGGAATCTTGCAGCGTGAAGTAAACAGTTTTCAGCAGGCCAGAATGGAGGGAGTTTTCTGGCAGTCTGGCTTTCCCATTGCTCTTCTCCCATTCTTCCCTCTTCCGCAGTTTGGGTGTTGTGCCCAAATGACACGGGTGGCAAAGCAGTGTCAGGACCAGAAGGAGCAGAGGGGCCAGAGGGACCATCGGGACCATCGGAACCATCTTCACTCTGCAGAGGCAGAGGTCCAGAGAGGGACAGGGACTGCCCAGGGTGACCTCAGGGGCAGGGCCAGGACTGGACCTTGCTTCTCAGTGTTCCCTCTGCCTGGTAGAATGTGTTCCAGACAGAGCCCCAAATGGCTTTTGTTTCACGGGTCAAGTGCTCATAAAGTCAGCAGTTCTCAAGCCCGGTGTGCTGATCGCAGGGTGTGTCCAGTTATTGCAAAGGCCATTGCAACATTCTCACTCGCCTTTCAAAATGAGGCTAATTTGAATTTGCCATCCTTAAAAAATATGTTTTCTTTTACCTATGGGTGATGGGCATAAGAGCCAGAAGGTGGTGACAGTAGTGAGACGGCGTCCTCGAGCCTTAGCCGAGGAGGAGAGCATGTCTTCCTGGGGTGGGGGGTGCCCAGCCTCACCCAAGCAGCAGTGGGGTGGGGGTAACTTCAGTTCCCCCTGGTCAGACACCTGCTCTCTGCCTCACAGCTGAGCTTAAGGGAAGCATTTGTCTCTGATAGCACTGTCCCTGGGTGGCCTGGCCAGAGGTGTGAAATCTGTCAACAGCCGACTGATCTCTCTGGTCAAAAGTACAGTAATGGGCATTTGCTGCCATGACCCAGAGTTAGAGATGCCTTTGTGTCCACATCCTCTCATCATTTTGAAAGTTCAGGTGACTCTTTCTTTGAGCAGTAAATCTCTGGAAAATACATGTGAACAGAATCCCTTTTGTAAAACTGTTGTGGGCCAGTAATTCTTCCAAAGCAAGATCCCGGCAGGACAGTCCCTGCCATCATGATGTATGTATGTACTCTTTTCCAGTGCCAGGTTTTGGGAATTCAGCTGTCTTAAAGTGAACCCCAAGAGTGTGGGATGGCATTTGACTTGGGTGTGTATCTTTGGTTCTAGCCATCATTGCAGACAGAATAAAATCTTATCCTGGGCTTCCCAAAGGACTGGTTCCTTCCCTTGCTGTTCACTATTGCCAAGCCCATTTCTTAAAACACTTTGTGTTTTTGTGTGTGTCCTTATAATTTCTACAGATCTGATTTCTAAAAAACTGTGGAAGCTTAGGAAACCAAGAACCATGTAAACAGTCTTGTAAGTAAACATGTCTGCTCTCAGTTCTTTACAGACTGGGGCCTTCTGCACCAGTGTCCTGTCAAGCCCACCCTCCCATACAATGTGCCCTTGGCCACATACCTCTAACATCCAGCTCTGTGTCTGCAAGGAAATTTAAACACAGCAAAACAGAAAGATAAACACACTGTCCCGAGGGAGAGGGAGATTGGGAAATCCAAACTTAGGCCAAAAAGGGGGGGATTGGATTACTTACTCTTGAAATATGTTGCTCTATCTTTATTGCCATTGGTGAGGACACACACATGCAGCTGACTGGGGACCAGGTAGAATATTGTATTAAAATGGGGGCCAGGGCCTGGACTGTTCTGTTTCTGGCTGTGGGGGGCAAGTGTGGTCTGCAGGGACCGGGAGCAACTGTACGGCATGCAGGCCTCTGTTATTTCCCTTTTGCCTCTACTCCAGCCTGACCACCCCTACCCTGTTTATTGGCCACCAAGACTCCGAATGCCTTGCATGTAACTTTCATTCCTTCCACCAGCTGTAAAATTTAGTTCAATGCCACAAATAATTTCTAGAACTTGCCAGGACGCAAGAGCTGTGGTTTTCAATTCCAGAGCGAAGGATGTAAGATCTCTAGTTCTAGTAAAAACATTAGCCAAATAGAAACCAATAAACAATTCTAGTCTTGTCTCCTGGGAGTCTGATAACCTGTTCCCAAGAGGGCTGCTGACAAGTACAATCTCTCTTCTGTTTTCCAAAGGAATAGTGATAATAGTCTCCTTTTACTGGGCATTTACTGTGTGCCATAACAATGCTAAGTGCTTTGTATAAAATCCTCACAAATATCCAATAGGTGGGTGCTGTAATTATCCTCATTTTATAGGTGAGGAAAGCTTTAGCCGTAGCAAGGCTGGTTAACCTTCCAAGGCCGCATGCTAACAACAGTGGAGCTGAGTCAAGCCCAAGTTTCTCTTTCTTCTGCAGGGCTTTTGGAGAAGCCCCAGGGAGTATGAAGGTAGCAAGAGGTGAGAAATGAAATCTGGGATGTTTGAAGGCAAGGCTGAGGGTTCCACTGGGGATGCCACCCTACAGTGAATCCTAATCTCCCTACTCGTCCTAGAGCAGAGAGAAGGCAGCCAAAACCTTCTAGGGCTCTTTGAGCATTGACACTAAAGCTGGACAGACCCTTTCTCTGGAGGGGGATGGCCTAGGGTGTTACAGCTTGCATGTGTGGAGCCATCTTGCCGAGCACCCCCTAGGGAACTCACCCAACCAGTAGGGCTCCTGGGCTATGAATCCACGCCCTGTCAGTCTGCATAGGGCTTCCTGAAGGTGCCCCAGCTTGTAGGGCAACTGGGCTGTCCTGTGCTCTGGGCCAAGGGCTCCTGCTGAGAAGCTTGAGCAGGGAGGCAAGAGTGAGCAGTGAAGATGAGCTTGGGGCCTTGGCTGCCACTTTGACAGCGTGGGTAGCTGGTTCCTTTCAAACACAGGCCACCCTCTTCTTCAGGGTGCTGATCTAGGAAACCAGTGATCTTAAGTATAATTGGGTTCCTGTCTTTCACTTGTTCCAAGCCTTTCAGCAGTTCCTTTACTGTCTCACTTAGAATAAAAGCCGAACTTCTCATCATAGACTCCAGCCTTACTGTTTGGATTGCGTGTGGCTCAAGGATGGGCATCTTGGCATCTCCCAGGAGCCTGTCCGAAATGGGACTCCCTGGCCCTGCCGAATCAGAATCTGCAGTTCCCGTGACTCTCAGGCGATTTGTGTGCTTCAAGTTTCAGAAGATGTCTTAAACGGCCTTTGGGGTCTTCCCTGATCCCTTCTCCCCCAGTAAAGCCACCACTCCCTTTGTCACTTAACCTGCTCAGCAGACTTATCGCAATTTACAGTTGCTTATCCTCAGTGGGTTGGCTAGAATATAAGCACCTTGAGGACAGCAACAGAAGTAGTTTTGTACATTATTCCATGTTCAGCATTTCACTTGGCGCCCAGTCTGTAACAGATATTTAAGGAACCTCTGTTGAGTGAATGGTGGGGTGTTTGCCTTTAAAATTCTGACCTAGTGTTTTTCAGTAAGAGAGCTATTGGTAGAACGGCTCTTATGCAGATTAGTGTAGAATATTGCAGGGTTTAATATCCTCAGCATCGCTAAAGGCCACTGGAACCCCCTGGTCATTGTGACACACATTTCCAAGCCTCCTAAAAGAATAGTATGACTCTTGGCTGAGAACATTGGCCTAGCCAATTTTTTCTGACCCTATCTGATCAACATAACATGATGCATGCGGGGGGTCTGAGAGTCAAAAGATCCAGGTTTGAATGTGCGCAATGCCTGTGTGACCTTGGGCAAATCACGGACACTTTCTGGACCTCATCTACAAAGTAGGACTCTCTGCCTTAATGCTGAGGATTAATGGCACCGACTACAGGAGCAGCACCGTGTGCACAGTGGAGCCATTCCCTGGCAACTAGTAGGCAAGTGGACGCATTTTGTCTTAGGTGCTCTGGAGAATCCCAGCATCCAAGAACCAGACTGTGAGACTGGGAGAGAGAGTGAGATCACCCATGTCACTGGACAGGGAAGAGCCTGTTCATAAATACTACACTGAGGCTGAGCTCTCACACAGGAGCAGGGGCTGGATGTGTGATTTAGCGCACAGGGCTTGCCTGGGCCTAGGAGTGACCCCCACGGTCTGAGCTGTTGGAAGGGAGCGGTGATGCCAAGGGGTGGGGGAGGGCCACTCCAAGTCTGCTCCTGGCAGGGGTGGAAGGGTTACCCAGAGCTGTGGCAAGAATGTGGGGCATCCTCTCAGTGGCAGGGGAAGGCCTCTGGCAGTCTTTTTATTTTTCGTTTTTTAAGGCTTTAGAATCAAGTTACATTTAACTTTGAAAGACTAGATCATTATGTTACCAAAACCTGATATACACAACAAAAAAGGAAATTATAGTTTATTCTTGCTTTTGAATGTAGATGCAGAAATTCAAAACAAAATATTAGCTTGTGCGATTAAGCAGTACTTTGAAAGAATAACACACCATGGCTGACCAGGTTACTCGCCAGATACGGCTGCAAATCTTCTAGTATGAGTGATTACAATTACAAGTCACAGGAGAACAATGTTATTCCAGAAACAAAGGATGAAAAGTCTTTTGAGTAAGTTATTCGGGAGGCATTCCTAAGGAAGGCAACTATTTCACAAAGCAAAGATTGTTTACCTGTGGTGGTCTTTTAATTAAAGTGGCATCGTGAAGCTGACCGAGCCCAGGGCTTGTGGTCATCACCAGCAGAGAAGGAGGTGGCTCTGAGTGCACCCTTTCCATAGGGAAGAACATGCCTTGAAGTGAAACCCAAAGCAGTTTTCTATTCTTTGGGAATGTATTTTTTTTTTTTTTTGGTACCAGGGATCTAACTCGGGTCCTTGCACTTGCGCAGCAGATGGTGAAACCACTGAGCTAAATCCCCAGCCCTTTGGGAATGTATTTTTAAAGAACTGGGGCCCCAGTTGGGTTGAAAAGATCAGGAAAGATCAGAAAAGCTTTTCTACTTTAGGTTTTTAAATTTTTTCTTTAAACATGAATCAACCAGAAAAAGAATTATAGAGATCAGAAGAGAGCACAGGGCTTAAGGCCTGGCTTTTAACCCTTGCTCCATCAGTTTGTGGACCCAGGCAAGTTACTCTACCTGGCTGAGACTCAGTGTTCCCAGCTGAAAAATGGAGACTAGATTGAGAAATATGCTTAATATAAACTTCTATGACATAAACCATTGAAGGTCATTTGGGGGAACATTCACATGGCATGGCCCAAGCAAAACCCTTCCTAATGCCATAGCAGCGCTCCAGAGTAAGAAACCGCTTAGACATGCATTGACTGAGTCCTGCAATGCAGATTTCTTTTTGGATCCAAGTTCGTGCAAAAAAGGAAAAGGACATTTGAGAGATTAATACATCCATTATAATCACTGAAATAGGCTGCTGTAATAAGGGCCATTTAATAAATGTAAGGAGCCCTTTTCTAAGGGAAGAAATGGATCAGGAGGGAAGTTAAGTGCAGCTGTTTGAGCCTTTGCCAGTGGTCTGATCTCACCAGAAAAACTGTGGAGTTAGAAAACAACAAACTTCCAGATTCCCCGATGTCGGATTAACACCGCCTTCCCTGCTGCTGCCCACTCTACAGGTCCTTGCTTTCCCTTTCTCCCCAGCTCGGGCACCTGGGTCGCTCGTGCGTTTCCCCGTGGCTGGGATGTCAGCGGCAGCCGTGGCAACTGGAGCCCTGGGAGGCAGCAGCTACCTATCGGGTTTAGCATTACGTCATCCCTTCTAGACCCAAATTTATCTCGGCTGCACACAGACCCGCAGCTCTGAGCTGCCGCTGACTTGAGGAAAGCTTGCGCATGAAGTTAGGCAAGGCTGACTCACTGGGCAGAGCCCAGGTTTTCTGCTGCTCTGGGGAAAGGGGAGGGGAGGAAGTGCGCTCGGTGTTTTGGGGCGGGAGGTGTAGGTGACTGTTAGGGTTCTCATTTAGGACCTCAGAACTCAAATCTCCCCCAGGCTCAACCTTGAATATTTGAAAACCCCCACCCCTACAGAGAATTGCAGAAAACACTGCCAACATGGTGAGCACTTTTCAGATTCAGGGATGATGTCGGAAGCACCCAGGCTCACCAATACAGTGGCTTTGGACTTTGAACTTAACCTCATGGCCCCTTCTCTCTCTCTCATCTGCAGAAAAGATAAAATGCATCAGCCTCATTGTTATGAATGTTTGAAATGAATTACTTGGAAATTAGCATGTAGTAAATAGTGCAGAAAGGCCGAGGCTGCAGCTCAGTGGTAGAACACTTGCCTATCACGTGAGAGGCCTTGGGTTCAATCCCCAGCACCACACAAAAGGACACTGTATGTGGAAAAGAATCCTGAACATTGAGAGCTTTGCCTGCTCCCTAAAGAAGGCAGACTGTCCCCAACAGGATGTGACTGTGACAATGCTGGGGACTTTTTCCTTTTTTTTTTGAACGTGACTTTTTTTTATTGGTACATTTTAGGTACACAATACATTTCCATTTATCACTGGATGCTTGTACCTGAACATGATGTATCTTGGTTCTTATTTTTTCCCCATTACCTGTGCACCCTCACCCCCTCCACCCTTCCCTATTTACATAGATTTCATTTCCATTTTTTTTCTTTTCTCATAATTTTTCCTTTCCTTTCTTTCCTTTCCCCTTTCCCTCCCTCCACCTCTACACCTTTGGACCTTTTCCTATTTCAAATTATCAATTATTCATTTTAATCATTTTAATCCTTATTTACACTTTCAGTTTCTCACACTAGAGAAACTATTTGATATTTCCACGTGTCCTATTTATTTCACTTAAGAGTATGGCCTCGATATGCATCCATTAAGCTATAAGACTTTTTCCATTTTCAATGGAAGGGGTGGTGAAGAGACACTGACTGACTTAAGGGAGAGGACAGACAGTTCCAGGAGAGTACAGGTTCCAGGTTCCAGGAAAAAGCCTGGCTTTTTTCCACCTGCCATCTACATTTGCAGTGGAAATTGAGCAAAGGAAAAGCTATGGTTGCTTCTGGGTTCCCTCAGGCTGAGGCTTGTGCTAAGGGATGATTTGTGGGTAACGTCACTCTCCTGAGGATATAGCCCTATGCTTTGTGCTGTGGGAGGCCCTGGTGCCTTGTGACCAAGCAAGGCCTTCAGGAGGGAGCCAGAGCAGGGAGGAGGAATGGCTTCTCAGCTGCTTCTAGAAAAGATGGAGCTTTTTGTGCGTAAAGTGGCCCTTAACACTGCCCACTACACACCATCACCTCTACTTCAGTTCTTCACATGTGCAGATGACCTTTGGGTGATTCTTGTGTTACTGTCTCCCCATGTGCCTCTCAGCCATGGCTCTAAAAGGGCTTGCTAAGTCACCTAGAAGCCAACAGTGACAGGTCAGATACAGGCCCCACGTACCTATTTGACCGCTTACTAACCTGCTTCAGTTCTGTATCTATGGAATTAAATCCATCTTGAATTCGTGTGTATTTTCAGTTGTACTACTTTTCTTGATTGCATGTCACTTAGGCTTACTTACTGTTAGATAAAGTAGACTTTTATTTTCATAAAGACTGTCTCTTAAATTCCTGGGGTCGTCCTTGGCAATTTGCAATCTAAAGTTTAAAGGGATTCTGCAAGAGGTGGAAACTAACTTTCAACCCTCAACTAACAGATGTTCTGAGTGAGTGGTATTGTCTTTTAAATAATTTCTTCCCACCCCTACCCAACATGTTCCTTACTGAGGATGGAGGAGGGTGGCTGTTACCAACACCCAATGGGAGAGCCCAGAACTGAAATGACATAGCCAACAGCTGAAAAAGCAGTTCCTTTTCCAAAGCTTAAAAAAAAAAAAATCTCCTGTGGCTTGTGAATACCTTTCATTCTGGGTCTCCCTGAATTTGATGGAACATCTGTTTCTTAAATGTTGTGCCAAGTGTAATATTTGCAAGGGCTGGCAGAATTTTCCAGCTTGTGACCTTATTGGAGATCTTGTTCACTTTGAAAAAAAAAAAAGTACAAGGGAGGGGGTGTTAAAAGGCCACGTGAAACCCATAAGCTTTTTGAGAGGGTAAGATATCCATGCCAAGATGGTATTTCATGCAGCAGTTGATAGCATGAGTACAGAGAAGGAGAAATTCTCCCCTCACCAAGAGCTTCCTGTTACTTTGAATGTCCACCAGCAGGTTAGAGTATTGGGAGAGGGAAGAAGTTATGGATCTGTTTATAGTTTCTAGCTTGTTCCTAGACCATTCAGCAATTCCAACTCCTAGTCCTAGTCCTTCCTCTCCCTAGATCTCAACTGGGGGTGATTTTGTGCCTCAGGAGACACATGGCAATGTCTGGAGGCATTTTTGTTTGTCATGCCTGAGGGGTAGCAGTGTGCTACTGGCATCTAATGGGCAGAGGCCAGGGATGCTGGTAAATATCCTATAATGTACAGAACAGAACCCAATTCCAAAGATTTATCTGGCTCCCAATGACAAAGCCAGGGTTGAGAAACCTGCCCTGGTTGGGACTTTGAGGACTTGCTACATGGAGGACTTAGGGAGTAGTGGTGAGAGCAACCAGTGGCTGCTTTTTAACGTGGTCCCTGCTTGCTTAAGCTACTGCCTTCAGTTACCTCTCAGAGTATGGGAGGAAACAAGTGTCATCATTATGTGCTACTTGTTGGAATTATTTAATCTTTACAGTAAGCCCTACTGAATATATGCTTCTTGAGAGCAGGGTTCATGTCTGTTTCTCTCACTACAGTGCATGGTAAGTCTGATTCAGTGCCAGAGACATGGCAGGCTGTCAACACTATGGATAAATGGAGGAATTATATCCATTTTATTTTTATTTTTTGGTGCTGGGGGTCAAACTCAGGGCCTTGTGCATGCTAAGCAAGAACTCTACCGCCGAGCCATGTCCCCAGCCCACTATCCATTTCATGTATGAGGAAAATGAAACTTGAAGAAGCCTACACGACTAGCTTAAGAACCAGAATCCGGATTTGAACTGAACTTGCTGTAACTCCAGTATCAAAATCACTTCCCACTGAGTTACGTCCTCTTTTAGCACCAGAGTGCGTTTTCTGGTGTCTCAAAACACTACTGCTTTCTAAGTCCTCTGCAGGCACCTCCTCAAAGCCTTAATCATGGCACTAGAGAAGGAACGAGGGAGAATAGAATTTTAAAAAGAGTAAGATTTAAGAACTTGTCTGTGTGGAAGCTGAGGTGGAAGAAGAGCCACATGTTTCTGATGATATGATGATATGATCCCTTGTTCTTTAAATAGCGATTTTGGTTGCTCAGATGTTTCTGTGTGCGCTGTCCTGGCAGATGGGTTACAAGGCACAAAAGTCACATGAGAAAGTATAGTAGTACTAGATAGAGGACTGAACATGGCACTTCGGATAAGAAATGCTCTAGTCCCTGGACACCCTCGGGGAGTTGCTGAGAATAGAGTTCCCCTCAGGAATAGACCCACAGGTTTCTCAAATCCTTCCCTATCCGAGGGAAAACCCTGGTAACTTCCTAGTCGTTCCTTCGCGAGGAAGAAAAGAAACCCCGAAGGGACCACACCTCCCGGCGGCCACTGCGGAATCCCGCCTGGCGCAGGCCCACTGAGGCGGCGTCCGTACTACGACTCCCGGCGTGCACTGGGTGAGGGCGGGACTTCATGTCCCAGGGGGCAGAGGAAGGGGCGGGCCGCGGCGCTGCTCCCGCCCCCCCCCCCCCCCCCCCGTGCTCGCGCCGAGAGGTAAACAAACCGCGCGCGGGCTGCGGGCTGCGGGCGGCGCGGCTGGCGCGGCTGGCGCGGCGAGGGAGGTGAGGGAGGTGAGGGAGGTGAGGGCGGCGGAGAGCGTGCCAAGCCGCGGCCGGGCTGGCCCGCCAGCCGGCCGCACCTGTCTGGGAACGGCGCGGGGCTGTCGTCGCCTGTGGCGCCTCCTGTCGGCCGGGGACGGGAGTGGGACAGGCCCGGTCGCCACTCGCGGTACCCATGGAGCGGTTGCGGATGATCAATGTGCAGCGCCTGCTGGAAGCTGCCGAGCTTTTGGAGCGCCGGGAGCGAGGTAACGGCTGGGCGCCGCCGCCTCGGCCGCTGCTGGAGCCCGCGCGGAGCGGAGCGGCTGTGGGGAGGCGCGCGCCTGCGAGGGGTGCGCGCGCGCCTGAGGAGAGGTTTGCCTGCCGAGGTGCAGGTGAGGTCGAGTGGAGGTGTGCGAGAGGACGCACACGTGTGAGGCAGACACCTGTGTCCGTGCGCGCGCGCTTGAGTGGCCCTGCCGTAAGGGGACGTGTGTGGGGCGCGTGTTTGTGCACGGAGGTTGGGGGGGAGTGCGGGGAGGAGCCTGGGCTCCGGAGAGTTGGGGTCGAGGGGTCGGGGTCGGGGACTGGGAGTGCGACTGGGGAGGGAGCGCCACGGAGGGCGCGCTGGGAGGCGGGAAAACGCCACGCCAGAGCCGCAGGCTGGAATTCCGACCACTGGGAGGGATCTGAGGTCGGTGAGGTGGGATCCCTAGAGTGGAAGACGAGAAGCGCGGAGCCTGTGGTAGGATGGGCAGGAGTTCTGCGAACCAAGGTGCCTGGAGAGAAAATGTTCCACCAAGACTTGGTGATTGAAATCTTCGGAATTCACAAAAATGAGGGTCTCAGACACTAGAGAGTGAAATGAAATCATTGAGATAGATAACTGGTCTCAGAAACTAGGGTAAGTCAAAAAGAATTAGTGGAGAAAAGGGTTTTGGAGAAGAGGGAGAAATTACTTGGTTTAGAGGATGTCTCAGTACACCTTCCAGGCATTGGCTTGGGTCTGTGGATGTCGCAGGAGTGATGGCCAGGGAAGCACTGGGATTTTTATCTTTTAAGCAAAAAGAGGGTAAAGGTTTTACCTGGTTTCCTGCTTTGAAAATCTTGTTACTGCAAGGACCTTGGATTTGTGGATCTGTGAATTTAGGACTTACCTATACTCTTACGTCATTTTTCTTTGCTCTCTTTAGAGTGTGAACATGGCTATGCCTCATCGTTCCCTTCCACGCCTAGCCCCCGGCTACAGCATTCGAAGCCCCCACGGAGGTTGAGCCGGGCCCAAAAACACAGCAGTGGGAGCAGCAATACCAGCACTGCCAACAGGTACCAAGCGGGGGAGGTCAGAGGGGGACTGGAGGGAGGGCGTGCAGACTCAGGTGCTGGTCTTACTGACCTGCTTTTCCTCTGATGCCAGCTCTGGAGTAACACAGAATGAGTTTCCTTACACCACTCTGGGGTTTTGGACCTTTGAAAATAATAAAGACTTGGAATCATAACCTGGCCTTGTGTGGAAGGGAAGGAATAGAATGTGGGACGATAATTTAAGAGTTCTTTGTGGGATTAAGGTAGGGAGGTCTAGGGCCAGGGGTTTAGCTCAGTGGTTCTGCCGCCTACCTTGCAAGTGCAAGGACCCAAGTTCGATCCCCGGTACCAAAAAAAAAAAAAGATAGGTCTATGACTGAGCGGACAGTGAGTAAAGATTTGGAAGGATATGTTCGTTCATGTAGCTGAAAGTAATCTTGGGCCAGTTTTTGTTTCATTTTTCAAGTTTAGAGTGGTCCAAGAATTATATTTTTCAAAATCAGAAGTAGTTCCAGCAGGATATAAAGTATGGAATCAAAGGCTTTGTTAAAGGATTAAAAATATTTAGGTAGAGGGCTGGAGATTTAGCCCAGTGGTTCTGGTGCCTGCCTCACTAGTGCAAGGTCCCGAGTTTGATCCCTGGTACCAAAACAAAAAATATTTAGGGAGAAGAGGAAGTTGGTGGGCCTATCTTTGTTGTTTAAAGAAGAGGGAGAAGACCTTACTGTGGAAGTTTTCCATTGTATTTAATGATGAGATTGGACTGGTAAGGGGATTCTAAAGCACAAATAAAGATGCTTACCATTCAGACAAATCTTTTAAAATAGGTTGTCTAGATGTATGCGGACTGTTGACTTATACTAAAACTTTTGGTAGTGTCTGGCTGTGTGATAAAATATACCTTTATTTACTTTTTTGAGTCAGGGTAGTAAAAAAATTATTGCTAAAGTAGATATCAGGCAAACAGAAAGGTCCTTTAGAAATCCAGTTACCTTTGAGTTTATTTAAACTAAGAGGGAAAGGTCATAATGTTTTCATGCAATACATACTTGGTTTTTTAAATAACAATTGTAACAAACAGCAGAAAGAATTAAGGGCTGCTACACTTGTGATCCATACAAAACACCAACATTTTGGGTTGTACATAATTAAAGAAATACCTCACTTTCAAAATACCGTAATAGCCAATACATAGAGGCCTGCCTTAGGTGAATATAGGATTGCAGTTTAGAAAAGAAAAAAAAAAAATCACACTGGAACTGTACAATTTCTTTAAAATCACTGAGCAAGAAAAGCAACACTGAGCTTTCATACTGATTTTATACAACTTCTATACAGTACCTTGACTTAAATCCAAGAGCAAAAGTTAAGACTCTCCTCTATTTTTGGTAAACAACTGTATGGTAAACTTAGATGACTTCCCCCTGGATTTCACCTGGGCGTGGCCTGTTTTGCATTTTACTTAAAAGAGGGCAGATGGGCCCAGGATTTAGCTCAGTGGTTTCGCCGCCTACTGCGCAAGCGTAAGGACCGAAGTTCAGTCCCCGGTACCAAAAAAAGAAAAAATAAAAGAGGGCAGGTTTGGCACTTTTATACTGATGTCGCCAATGTTAATATTTCTTGGGATCTCAGGAAGATTCATATTTTTTATAGCTGATACAGCACGGGCTGGAGCTCCTGCTAAGCCAACATCAGATTTCTCCAGTTTATTTTGTGGGTCAATTTGTGTAACAGTTTCATTCATGTTGGTCTCTAATATCACCCCCCCATCACCATTTCCGCAAGAATATTGTGAACCTTGTCTATATGAAAAATTAAATCCAGCTCACAGACATTTTCAAAACATTTGTCTAATGTTTCCACCAACACTTGAATTAAATCTAAAATGCCAAGTTCACTCTCTGAAGAATCAACACAGAAGACAAAATATAGTGTTGCATAATGTCTATAAGTCAGTTTGTTGTCAGATCCTCCAATTAATAACCCTCCTTCTAGGAAATGACAGACATTTTCATCTCTCTTAGATACCAAGTGGAAAGTCTCCCTGATGATTTGTTGTTGTGTATCTTCACTGTAGGGTTGGTAGAACTTGGAGAGCCATGGTTTGCCGTGGTTGAAGATGAGGATATGTTTTTGTTATAGGGAGCCAGTGAAATCCCAAGGATTCATCTTATACAGAGTTTTCGAGAGAGCTTTCTGTTTTTTGTTTGTTTTTTTTTTTTGGTACTGGGGATCGAACTTGGGTCCTTGAGCTTGCAAGGCAGGTGGCGGAACCACTGAGCTAAATCCCCAGCCCCTCGAGAGAGCTTTCTTAAAAGAAGAGCAACAAATGCTGCCTCTTTCATTAATAAGAGGACATTAAATGAGATCTTTATTCCTGGTTCCCTAAATCTTGTCTATAGAGGGCCGGGGATTTAGCTCAGTGGTTCCACCGCCTCCCTTGCGAGCGCAAAGTCCCAAGTTCGATCCCCGGTACGAAAAAAACAATTTAAAAAAAAATCTTGTCTATAGAGAATATAGAGAATGACTCCTTGAGAGGTGGATGGGAGGGACAGAGCAGTCTGGGTAACTAAATGTTGCCCTGAAGGCTCTGTGGAGCTTCAAGTAGGTGGTTGAGGAGGGAGCCGCAGTACGAACTCTTGATGCAGAAAATCTGAGGCTCCTGTACATACCAGAGCTTATGAGGTTGGATATTCCTCCTTTGCATTTCAGACACAACTAAGGCAAAACTAGGATTCACTCTTCTCCTTTTGACTTGCCTTTAGAGCTGCATATTTCCTTTTTGCCGCCTTAAGACTATTCTGTGCAATTTATTTATTTATTTATTTTTGATTCCAGAAATTGAACTCAGGGCTTTGTGCTTGCCATGCAGGGACTGTGCCGCTGAGCTACATCCTTGGCCCTATTCTGTGCTTTTTATTTTTAATTTTTTTATTATTACTATTTTTGGTACTGGGGATCGAACTCGGGTCCTTGTGCTTGCACAGCAGGCGGCGAAACCACTGAGCTAAATCCCCGGCCCTATTCTGTGCTTTTTAAAAATAATTTTTTAAATTATAAAAGTTTAATATGTTTAATAAGTTTAATATGCTGTATTAATGTGTCTGTGAGTCTAGAGAGTTTATTGTGGTATGGTATGTTTGAGATGAAAATATGCAGTATGATAGACAACATTAAAAAATACGTATATTTGCTTACTCTTACAGTTTCTCTGGTTAACCTCTCAGGATTAAGATCTACTCAGGAATTTTTCAATCTATATGTAGATTAAAACAAGAAAGAAGTTTTTTAAACTTGGAGACTGGTAAGACCACCATATAGGAAACCAGAGCTGAGTTTTTCATGCTACATGTATTTCTTTCCTATTTTGTGGAAATCAGGTACAGGATTTCATTACATTTCTTCTTTGCCCCTTACTGTTTTCATGTGTAAAGTAAGAGGATATATTAGATACTCATGAAGGTTCCTTCTTCCCCTGAAGCTCTGTGACTGATTCATTGACAGTTTTAGAGTTTAGTTACTCTATTAGTTATTTAGTGTGTCTCATCATTGCAGATGTGATATTTTTACTCAAAACTCAAGGATTACAGAAGCCTAAATAAGACATCTATTTCATCTATCTCTAGATTTGACTAATTATGTTATAGGTCATAAATAGGAAAATCTAGTCATGTTTTCTTACACTTTCTAAGCTTGGGGTTTTGACTGATGTTTTTCTTTCATGCTAGTGTTCTTTTTTTTTTGCTACCCAGAATTGAACTCAGGACCTTGCACTTGTGAGGCAGGCACGGTGCCACTGAGCTAAATCCCCAGCTCATGCTAGTGTTCTTGTTAGGATTTTACTATATTTTGTGGGACCACAGTTTTTAATTACTGTGTTCTAACGGAGTATGTCAGAGAATTTGTAAAGCTGTAAGCATGCTAGTTCTGTTAGTACCGAAGGGAGAATACATATACATTGTACCACCTAAGACTAAGGAAGGTAATTTTTCATGAGAATTTTAATAGCAAGCAAGAAAGAAAAAGAAACATTTTTGGGGGGGCCGGGGATTTAAATGCTCAGTGGTTATGCCACCTGCCTTGCAGCACAAGGACCCGAGTTTGATCGCCAGTACCAAAAAAAAAAAGAAACATTTTAGAATATATTATCTTAAGGTAGGTGCATCCATGTATGAGTTTTAGGCTGAGGCCTATGAGAGAGAACTAGTATGTTAAATTGAAGCACCAGAAATTATTACTCCTTAGCCATTTATTTAAAATTTTTGATGCGTGGAAGTAGGGGAGCTGAATATAAAAGTTCTAATACTGAGGTGTATGGGAAACAATCCATTTGTAAGAGGACACTGTGGGCTTCCTTTTACGTTTAGCTTACTGTTGGATTTAATAGAAGTTATACTAGTTTACGTAAAGTAGAAAAATGACTTGCAGAAATTTCCATTTGTTAATTATCTGAATCAAGGAGAGAATAGCAATTATGAACATATGTGTGATGTGTTTTTCAGATCAAAAAGCCACTGCTGTGGAAGTTGCTGTTCTCTCTGTTGTAAACATTGACACTTTACAAGTCATAAGAGGACATGTGTTTCTGTGATTGTAGCATTTTAAAGATATAATGGTGACTGACTTTTTTTCCTCATATTCTCAGGTATAGTTTGATATTTGGGATTCAAAATGTTATTTTATGAAGCTATGCTGAGAATTGATTGACTTATAAATTCCTATTTCTCCTTTTTCCTAAATTGTGAAATCTTATTTTCACAGAAGTAGAAAGGAGAGAAAAAAAATAATGTAATGTGATATTACCAGGATATACCTTGCAAATCCTAGTAATTTTATCTGACAATTGGAAGATGGAGACCTATAATATGTAATTATTTTTTAAACATATATTTGATTTTACTATAATCTTGGTCACAGCTTTTCTCGCGCACTTCCTAACATCAGCCTCTTAGAGAACCTTGCTGCAGTAGTTATCTGGCTGATTGGGCAGCATCAAAGCTCGGGTTCTCTGTTTTGTTTTTCTCACAACTGAAAAATTCAAGACCTGTCATTTAAAAAATTCTACTTAATGATCCACAGCTTTAGTGTAACACTGATTTCTTCCTAAATTTCTCTTGAATCTGTCGTCTTTTATTACGTCCCTCCTAATCTCAGCCATCATCTCTCACCTGGACAATTGTTGTAACCTGTTCCCTGGTATTCTTGCAACCACAATTCTCATTAATTATATCGGCTGACTTTTTTTCAGTTCCTTTAAAATACCATGTTTTCTTCCACTCCAAGGTCTCTCCATATACTTTTCCTACCAGCAATCACTTTCCTGTTTGCCAAATTAGCTCTATTTATTAATACTTTTTCTTTACCACAATTATAACTTCCTTAAGGAAGCCGTTGCTCACCTGCCATAGTAGATCAGGTCTTTACATACTTTGTAGCTTTACGTACTTTGCATACTTTTACATACTTTTTAAAGCACATTTATAGAAAAAGTTATCTGCTAATCACTTCTTGCGCTTTTGGTTAAGATCAAGTGAAAAAGTTACCTGCTTGTTTAAGTCTGTCACCCATTCATTAGACTAAAACTCCGCGAGGCAGGGGTTGCCTCTTCTCTTCATTATCTGTCACATGCTCTGTACATTCTAGGTATTTCTCAAAGAAGGGAAGGTTTTTAAACTCCAGATAGACTATTGTTAAGTGGAAACTTGAGTTTTCTGTGCTGAGTACAGTGTAAGCCTGGGAGGAGCAATGATGGAGGAATATGCAGCTGCTGCTCTGGCAGACTCTTTAGTTACTGTATGTTCTAAGGGATGTTAATGATAACACATTTGAAAGGGAAAATAATACGTAGTATTTGGAGAGAAGATCTCCAAATTGTCAGTTTCTTTAAACAAATGTTAGTAGACTGCAGAATGCCTGCCCCCCTCCTCCCTCCCTCCCTCTTCCTTTCTTTCTCCCCCTCCTTTTCTTTCTGTACTGGAGATTAAACCCAGGGGCACTCTACCACTGAGCTATGTCCCCTACCGTCTTCACTGTTTAATTTTGAGACAGAGTCTCTCTTAAGTTGCACAGGCTAGGCTCCAATTTGTGACCTTTCTGCTTCTGCCCCCGAAATGGCTGGGATTACAGGTGTGTGCCATTGTACCTGGCTGCTGCCCTTAAAGAACATCACCATTATCCTGTCTTGAAAATTAAATGATAGCAGAAGAACCAAAAGTCTGTTAATAGTGACAATACGAGGTATGATTGAAATACATGGTGAATGTTTAAATTTAAGAAAGTTTTATTTCAGTAAAAGACACATTGCCATTTATCTCCCTCAACCCCCTAACGTTGAACACACTTGTTCCATCATTTCTACCACTTTCTGAAGCAGTTCTAGAAGTCTCTTTCCTGAGTGTCCTTATGAGATACGAGGTATGAGATATGAGCAGAAATACATTGAATGCTGCTGCAGAAAGGCAGAGTCATAAAAATGTTACGGAGTGGCCATATCCACCTTATTCACCAGACCTGGTGCCACATGACTTTTGGCTCTTCCACAAAGTCAAAATGACCATGACAGGTAAACATTTTGCATTGATTCAGAACATCAAGGCAGCCACCACAGCACAGCTAAAGACACGGAAGAACACTTCTAGAACTGATTCAGAAAGTGGCAAGAATGATGGGATGTGTTCAGAAGGAGAGGAATTCATGGCGATGTGTATTTTATTGAAATAGATTTAAAAAATTTTTCATCAGACTTTGTACAAACCATATAGTAACTGCATTGTTTCAGTGTGTGTGCTGCCGAAGCAAGCTCAGGAACTGCATTGTTTTTAGGCGATCTGGAAAGGGGTGTGAGGGCAATCTGGCTGCAACATTTGTTAACCATTGGTCGCCAGGCTTGATTGACCGACCTGGCTTCTAGGTGGTGTCCCCTTCCTCCCTCACCACTCCATGTGCGTCCTCACGAAGCCAAAGCTGCAGCTTCGTGCTCAGTTGAAGAGGACGACCGCCCCCATAGAGGAGAACCGTTTCCTGGGTCTAGGGTAGGGAGTGGCTGTGCTCCCCTGCTAGACCATCCACGTGAGCTCTCAAGGTGACCTGGAAAGTGGTAACCAATTTATGTTTGAATTTCAAGTTGATGTATAATGTCTTCTTTTTAGTATTCTGTGTATACTAAAGAATATGTATTTCAGTTTCACCTTACTAAGGAGGAAGGCATTAAAACAAAATAACTTTATTATTGCTTATGGGACTTTGGCTTAACTTTTCTTTTCTTTTTTTTTGGTACCGAGGATCAAACTCAGGACCTTGTTGTGCTTGTGAGGCAGGCGGCAGAACCACTGAGCTAAATCCCCGGCCCTGGCTTAACTTTTCTTAAAAGTACAAAATAAATATTTTTGTCTTATTTTAGAAGGAATAATTGTGTGGTTATTTTTTCTTCATGGATTTTAGGTTTTTGGGAGGAGGAGGTAGGTAATGAATTCTTTTTCTAGGATAGTTACAGGGGACTTTTTTTCAATAGAAGTAATGTGAGATGGTTTATTCTGTTTTTATTCTTAAACATGTACCTACTCAGAAAACAACTGAACAAAGAATTATTTTTGTGATATTTCTTCTGTTTTTTGTTTTTCAAATTTCCTATATTAAAAAAGTTTCTCGGCCTTTGTCTACTACAAAAATTTACAAAGTTTCAGTATAAAAATGGAGGTTAGTAAGACCTTTAATGATGTTAGTATTGTTCTTCAGTATTTTCTGTATATTGACTGATCCTTTGAGATGTGTTGTGTGGTATTTTGTCTTCTAGCAAAGCTAAGTTAAATGAAAAATTCTCAAGAATATGTCTCAGTAAACTAATGCAGTTTTTCCACTAAATTCTACATGAAGCATAAGTTTGCTAGGTTTCTTATGGATGTATTTCTCTATAGAAGTACTGTTTGAAGGTGATTTGCATGATCATACCTTGTGAGTCAGTAGGACAATTGCCTCTCTTCCTATTTTTTTATTTTTTTAATTAAAAAAAAAACTTTTTGGTACCAGGGTTTGAACTCGGGTCCTTGCGCTTGCCAGGCAGGCAGTGGCACCACTGAGCTAAATCCCCAGCCTCACCTCTCTTCCTATTTGACAAGAGGCCTTTTTATGACAGTATTGAATATATGATGTGGAAGATCACAAATCATAGAAAGGTAATTGAAGATTTCATTTGGTATAGTTCACCATGTGATGAAGGCAAGATCATCACTCATATTATGACTGAAGAGTGGCCAGAAGATGGTTGAAGTGATTTGCTTAGGTCTTACAGCATAGGTGGTGGATGACTAATAGCAGTCTAGATCTTAAGCAGTATATGCATAATTCTAACCAGGCGGAAAAAAGCTTTCTCTTCTAGATTTCTCTTCAGAAATAAAACAACATTGCCTCCTTTTGGATATAGCATGAGTCTTTGTCATTTTTTTCAGGATGTTTTCTGGATGTTAATCTAATCAAAGAGGTTTGATGTTATAATTTTACAAAATACATTTCCAGATCCTATTTTTAGTCTGATACTATAGTGTTGATGTAATTTAAGCATGCATTTTAAAAATTTTTCTCTTTTTAGTTTTTTAAAATATTAAGATTGTTTTTATATTTTTATTTTTATTTCCTACATTTAAAAATAATGACAAGCTGGGCATGCTGGTGCAATTCCAGCTATTTGGGAGGCTGAGGCCAGGAGGATTGCAAATTTGAGCCCAACCTGGGTACTTTTGTCTCAGAGTAAAATAAAAAAGGCTAGGGGTATAGCTCAGTGTTTGAGCACTTATGTGACGTGCGTGAGGTCCTGGATACCATCCCCAGCTCTGCCAGAACAAACAAAACAGCTGGCAGACCTTTTTGTTTTCTCCCGCATGTTTGTATACATTCATGTGTTTACATAGATGTGCTGTATTTCTCCACCTGCATGAAACTTACCATCTAATGAAGGGAACATTATGAAGTAAATACAAATGTATTATTTCAAAATGTGATGAGCTTCATATAGGAAAAATAGAGGATGCATGCAGCAGAGACTCTGATGAAGTTTGGTGGACGAGAGAAGGCTACTTGGGGTTGAGGCTTTTGGAGTCTTGCTTTCACTTACCCTGGGCATTTTTTTATGTTTGTGTGTACATATCTGTGACATTTTAAATAGCTGTATGAGCATTCTACTTCATGTGTGTACCAGAATTTATTAAGCTAGGCATGCATTGATGGGACTGAAGTTATTTTCAAATTTTTTACCATTCCAAACAGCACTGCTTTTTTTTTTTTTTTAAGTTTGATCTTTTTATTTTTATCCTGTAAAAGAAATCTGGAGGTCTGCCAATCAAGCTGGAACTGTGTCTTCAGGATTCTATAAGCCTTAAGTCCTTAATAGGGCTGCTTTTAACTGGATCCTTGATGAATGTTACCATTATGTGTATCTAAAATGTACCAATAAATGTTTTGCTTAAAAAAATCATTTAAAAGAATCAAAACCAAAAAAAAAATGCCACTATATCTTTAGGGTAAACATAAAGAATTAGTTTTTGAGCCAAAGAGTAGACTTCATTTTCAATAAAAAATAATAGTAACATTTTAATATGCTAGTGTATAAAATCCTTTAATGTACTTTGTCACTTCATTTAGGTTTCAGAACAATTCTGTAAGAATTCACCCCCCCCCATCCTTCTGCTCCCACACCCACTCCCACTCTCATACTTG
The DNA here is from genome assembly GCF_053883595.1 of Heterocephalus glaber. Lineage (NCBI taxonomy): Eukaryota > Metazoa > Chordata > Mammalia > Rodentia > Bathyergidae > Heterocephalus > Heterocephalus glaber. The sequence goes on along the minus strand of NW_028258320.1, from coordinate 73,608,197 downwards.
GAACTGAAATCCAGGCCCTCTTCACTAAGCTACATCCCAATCCCAGCCTTTTTTATTATTTTTAAAAATTTTGTGACAGGGTCTTGCTGAGTTGCCCAAACTGAGCTCAAACTTGGGATCCTCCTGCCTCAGCCTCCTAGGATTCTGGGAGTACAAGTGTGCCCCACCATGCCTGGTTTATTTTCCCCAATTTTTTTTTTTTTTTGATGAGGAAACTGAACTTGTACCAGGTAACTTCTACAGGTAGAACTAGAAGATGAGGTAAAGCCATAGGATTTATTTTTCTGTGATCAGCAACAGTTTTTAGTAATAATTTACTTAAAAATTAAGACTTAAGTTGCTGTAACATAAAATTTTGTTAGTGCCCTGTTTTTCTGTTCTGCCAAATGCCTGAAATGTGTGGTCTGTGCTTTCTGCTTTTAATGCCTTCCTACCTGTGCTCTTTTTAGCCCTTGGCAATTTTTTAAAGTAGCTTTCTTGAAACTGTTGTCTTCAAGGTAATTAGCATCCAAATTTATTGAACTTACGTAAAACTGTTGCTATGTATGCTTCCCTCCTATAGAAGAGCTTATTGTGTATTTATTTTTAAAATTTTTTTTATTGTGTATTTAGAAAGGTATCATAGGTACATAAATAAAATGACATAGACATTACAGCCATTTTCATTTTTGTCAGATGCAAAGTTGTTCAAATTTGTAAAGATTACTATAGATTATTATGGGGATGCTAGATTGATGATATATACTTCTCTATTCAGTTCATTTAGGGAAATCTAGGGATTGCATGACTTGATACTACAGCAAAATTCCTAATATTGTATCTAAGAAATTTTTCATAAGAAAATATTTGGATCAGTACATAATTTAGTTATTCTGCTACTGTAAATATATTTGGAGAATGTGTAAAGTTTTTCTTTCTATTTAGGTTTATGACATTGGATAACAGTTTATTTCCTTACCTTTGATTATTATTGGAAATATTGGAAATAATTTTTTTTTTGGTATCGGGGATCGAACTTGGGTCCTTGTGCTTGCGAAGCAGGTGGCATAACCACTGAGCTAAATCCCAGCCCCTGGAAATAATTTTTGATAGTCTTTTTGTTGTTGTTTTTTGAGACAAGCTTTTGCTTTGTAGTTTATGCTGGCCTTGAACTCGAGGTGATCTTCCTGCCTCAGCTTCCTGAGTGCTGGGATAACAGGCATGTGCCACCACTTCTGGCTATTTTTGATAGTCTTTTGAAAACATTTTTTTTCTTTGCCATGCTGAGGACTGAACCTGGGGCCTTAAGCATGTTAGGCAAGCCTTCTACCAGTGAGCTAACCACCACACCCAGAGAACACTATTTTTGAAGTCTTAAATGACCACAGCTTTTAGAAGTGATCATTTCTAAATATAGAACATAATTTCAGTTTTCAATGAGTCATATATTTTGAGAAAACAACTTTTTTCCTTTATTCTGATTTTGATTAGGAGATGGACAATTTAGGATATTTTGAGAAACTAAATAATTTTAACTTTCTTTTATAATAAAAGAGACTAGAGAATCAAGTGTAGTAAGTTTGCCTTAGTACTAAGAAGAAATGTGAATTTTCAGGTGTTTGATTTTTTTTTTTTTTTAGTGGTACTGGGATCGAACCCGGTCCTTGCGCTTGTGAGGCAGGCAGTGGAACCACTGAGCTAAATCCCCTACTCCAGGTGTTTGATTTTGATCCCACCCTAATCCTGTATGATAAGGATATATGTTTTGTGTGAATAATAGAAATAAAAGATCTTCAGTCTCATCAAAAACTACAGTATTGTCATTAGTGCTGAGTGTATTAAGATTGGTTTCCATAATCTTTGTCAGTAACAGTTAATCCACTGAAGTTGCTAATTTAATATTTAGAATTCTAGGCTTAGTTCAACTAAAACCATATGGTATACTTAGTATTACCTCTTTCACATCTGTATATTATGTAATCAGTTTTCCTTTTTAAAGTTTAAAAAATATTCTGTAATAGAATGTGTTGAAAACAGATGAAGTCTAGGTAATTAGTGATTTTGTTGTTTTTGTTTTTGGTACCGGGGATCAAACTCGGGACCTTGCACTTGCAGGTCAGGCAGGCACCAGAACCACTGAGCTAAATCCCCAGCCCTAGTGATTTATTTTAACTTTTTTTTTTTTTTTTGAGGCAGGGTCTCTCTCTGTAGTTCAGAATGGCCCTGAAGTCACTGTATACCCCAGGCTGACCTTGAACTTACGGTTATCCTCCTGCCTCAGCCTCCTGAGTGCTGGGACCACGGATGCACCACCACACCCAGCCCTATTTTAACTTTCGAAAATATTTTTCAGGGCAATCATTTTACTCTTAAAAATTCTTTGTAGTTTGCAGTATTTTCTCTCACCTAAGAAATGTGTAACTTTAATATATATAAGATGCTTCTTTATTTCTGATAGTATGAAGAATAGAAAGTGAACTAGTGGGACTGGGGATTTAGCTCAGTGGTGCTGCCACCTGTCTCACAAGTGTAGGGTTCTGAGTTTGATCCCTGGTACCAAAAAAAAAAAGTGAACTAGTTATTTTAAATTCATTCTTAGTATTTTAAAAAATAATTTGTGCACACACACACATACACACACATATATATATGTATCGCTTTAAAAGTCAGTTAAAACTAGTCTATAAAATATAACTGCTCATCTCTCCCTGTCCGTTTTTTGCTTACCAGAGGTTACTACTTGAAGTCATTTAGCAGTTTTTTCTCATTTCTTTTTTCTTTTTTTTTTAAATTAATTTTATTGGTACATTTTAGGTATACAGTATAAGGACATTCATCATTGGAAATTTGTACCTTTACATAATCTCTCTTGGTTCTTATTTTTTCCCCTTATTTCTGAATAAGAAGCTTACCTTGCTTGTTACTATTGAGTTCCTGCAGTGGGTGATTTGACTCCCTTATATTCTTTTTTTTTGGCTCTGGGGATCGAACTCAGGTCCTTGTGCTTGCGAGGCAGACAGTGGAACCACTGAGCTAATTCCCTGGCCCTCCCTTATATTCTTAAGTAGCAGCAGATTAATCATATGCCAGAAATGAAAGAACAAAAGATTCTCCAATTGAAATGTGTGTCTTTCAAGAAATTTGTCCAAGCTGGCCATGGTGGTGTCTGTGATCCCAGCTACTTGGCTGATAACAGGAAGGTCTCAAGTTTGAGGCCAGCCTGAGCAGCTTGGCAAAACCCTGTTTCAAGAAGTAAAAAGGATTAGAGATATAGCTCAGTGACAGAGTGCTTGCCTGGCTTTGGGTTCATTCCCTAATGGTACCACCAAAAAAAGAAAAGAAAGAAAGAAATTAGCGCATAATGTGCATAATTAAGCAGAATGTGGTGGCACATGCCTGTAGGCCCAGCACTTGGGAGGCTGAGGCAAGAGGATCGCAGCGAGTTCAGTGCCAGCCTGGATTACATATCAAGATCCTGTCTCAGAAAAACAAAACAAATTTTTTTTCTTTTTTTCCTTTTTGTAGTACCGGGGATTGAACTGAGAACCTTGCACGTGTGAGGTAGGGGTGGCGCCACTGAGCTAAGTCCCTGGCCCACCAAATTTGTCCATAATTAAGTTGATTAATAGATATGGGCAGAAGCATGCTTGGCATAAAATCATTCATAATATTCTCTTATCCTTTGTTTTGTTTTGTTTTGGTTTTGAGAATGTCCTCCAACTCAAAATTCTCTTGCCTCAGCTTGCTGCGTTGCTGGGACTACATGCATGTACCATTATGTGGCCACCATAATATTCTCTTAACTTGTTTTCTGCTGTATGGGTGCTAAGGATCAGCCTTCGCATGCTGAGCACGTACTCTTCCAGCTCCCAGATCTCTGAGATCCCATTAATGTGTGTAGGGTCTGTAGTGATGGACACCCCTTCATTTCTGTTTCTTTTCATTGTCATGTCTGCCTTTTTTCTTAGTCTTAGAAATAGTTTATCAATTTTATTGATTTTTTTTTTTTAAGCCAGCTTTCAGGCTTTAACTTGATATTCACTGTTGATATTCACTATTGTTTCTCATTTTCTACTCACTCCATTCCTGCCTGTGGCTTTACTTCTGTCTCTGTTTCAGAGTTTCTCAGCTTCTCAGCACTGTTGACGATTCGGGGTCGGATCATAGGGCACTTGGTGGCATTCCTGGCTCCCTTGCATGATGGCATCCTTGCATTTGTGAGGACTAAGCCAGGTCTGCAGACTCTGCTGGATGTGTCCTGGGGCACAGCTGGGCATGGCTGAGAACCATTGTTTGACATCTTCATTTCAGTTTGCCCTGACTTGTAGTTTCCTAAGGTAGAATTGATCAGTGATTTTGTTTGTTTTGTTTTTGTTTTTGGTACTGGGGATCAAACTTGGGACCTTGCACTTGCAAGGCAGGCACCAGAACCACTGAGCTAAATCCCCAGCCAGATCAGTGATTTTGAACCATTGACCACACCTGCCCTAGAGATTTAAAGCTATGCGCATTGTGCATTTTTCTTTAAACATTCTTGCTTTAGCTTTATCTAACCAACTTTTGTATTTTGTTTTTATGTCATTCAGTTGGAGGTATCTTCTGATTTCTTTGTCATTTGTTCTTTGACCTGTGACAGTTTTCTTCCTTCCTTTTTTTTTTTTTTGGTACCAGGGATCAAACTTGGGTCCTTGCGTTTGCGAGGCAGGTGAGGGAACCACTGAGCTAAATCCCCGGCCCCCTTCCTTTTTTTTGTTTTGAGACAGGCTGGCCTTGAACTCATGATGTTAGTCCAGGCTGGTCTTGAACTTGTGGAGATCACCCTGCCTCAGCCTCCTGGTGTTGGGATCACAGGTGTGTGCCACCACACCCGGCCCTACCTCTCTCTTTGGGGTTAATTTGCTCTTGCTCTTTTTTCCTAGCCCCTTACGGTGAAAGTGATACTTCAGATTCTGTAACTTCTTTTCTTCTTGCCAGCATCAGACTTCTTTTTTTCTGTACAGTATAAGTATTTAAAACTCAATGTTTTTTTCTAACAACTGCTTTAGCTGCATGCAACAAATTTTGATATATTGTGTTCTCATTATTATTCATTTCAGAATATTTAAAATTTTTCCTGTGATTGTTTATTTGGGGTTTATGTCCCAAGTATTGGATTTTTCTAGTTACCTTATTGTTACTAATTTCCAATTTAATTTTGTTGTCATTAAGAGGACCTACTCTGTATGATTTCAGTACTATTAAATTTGTTGAAATCCTTTACAAAATACGTAAGATGTTTGCTGTCTTTGAAAAAAGAATTGACAGAACTGTTTGTATTTTTCATTTTTTCCTGTTGATTGAAATAAAATGTGCAAACAAAAAAGTGTACAAATATTGTGTACAGCTCACTGAATTTTTACAAAAGTGAGGAGAGAGAAAGTTATAAATAATTTCTCGAAGCCCCTCTCCTGTTCCAGTTACTGATGCCCTCTCCTAAGGTTTCAACAAGTCATCCTCAACTTCTTTTCCCCCTTCTCTTCCTCCCTTCCCCCTCCTCCCCTTCCCCTCCTCCTTCCTCTTCTCTCCCTTCTTCCTTTTCCTTCTCCTTCCCCTTCTCTTCCTTCTCCTCCTTCCTGGGCCTTGAACCCAGGGCCTTCATACTGAGCTGGATCCATAGGACTTTTTAAGTCTTTTTGAAACAGAGTCTCACTAAATTGCAAAATTGCCTGGGTTAGGCTTGAACTTGTGACTGACTTACTGAGACCCTGTCTCAAAAATTCTAAAAATGTCCCAAGGATGTAGCTCGGTGTGAAGGCCCTGGGTTCAAGCTCCAGGAAGAAGGAGAGCTTTAGGGTCCCAGAGAGCTGAGATTACACGTGTGTGCCACTATACCTGACTGCCTCTCACGTTTTCTATCATAATTAACTTTTTCCAGTTTTGAACCTTATAGGAATGGAGATAGGATGTCATATGTGCTTTTTTGGTGCCTTTTCATTCAGCATTGTTTAAAATTATGGAGCTTAATCCACTTTAATGCATGATGTCATTTTATTCTCATTGCTATATAGTATTACATTGTATGAATATTTCACAATTTATCTACACTATTCTATTATTGATGGATATTTGAGTTTCCAGTTTTAGCCTAGTGCTATGTGAGCATTCTTTTTATGCCCTTTGGTGAGCATAAAATGTATGTTAGTTTGCTTGTACTTAGCAGTAGAAATGCTGAGTCATAAGGAATGTATATATTCAGCTTTGATATAAATTTTATGGAAAGTTATTGATTGTAGCTATTGTTCATCCTTTTTAGACACTTGTTTTTGGTGAGCCTAGCTTTATGGTGATAGTTTTATTTTTGTCCTTAAGGAAGAAACAATACATGTGTTGTGAAGCATTTTTTCTAAATGTTTGTAATACTGTGTTCAAGTTTTACTGTCAGTTTTTTATCCCTCCCCCCACTGGGAATCGAACTCAGGACCTTATGCTTGCAAGGCAGGCGCGGTGCCACTGAGCTAAATCCCTGGCCGTGGAGTTTGAATTCTGTGTTTCATTTCATTGACTGCCACCAACCTACCCCTAACAAATTCAAAGTTTATGTATTAAAGCTGTGTTGTAATCAGTGAAAAGTTGAAGATCTGATTGAGATAGGGACTTCCATTCAAATAGGGAATGCACTATGCTGGCTCTCTCTTTTTTTATTTTTTGTTTTTTGGTACTGGTGATCGAACTTGGGAGCTTGCGCTTGCGAGGCAGGTGGTGGAACCACTGAGCTAAATCCCCAGCCCCTATTATGGCTCTCTTAAAGGGATGTTATTTCTAAAACACATTACCTGTGATTCAAATGATGAAATGAAAAAATATGTATTTGAAAATTGTTAACCATTCAGAATAAGAGTATCTAAAAGGAAGATAGTTCATTAGTGTTTGTGTTCAAAGGTGCACTTTATTTGAAGAAAAAAGTAGGCTAACCAAATGGATTATTCAGAACATCTGAATCTTACAGGGAATTTATCACGAGTAAATATATCAGTGATAAGTTACTGGAAGGAGTAGTTGGACAAAAGGCTCAGAGAAGCAGAGGTTGTTTCTGAGTATGCCTAGTGTGTGATATGTTCAGTTTCTAGGCTAATTCCAGGTGTTTATGAAAAAACTTGTCAAATTGTTGTCTCATATTGTATGTGGTGTTTTGAATACTGTAGTTAATGTTTAAACTCAGAATTTTTTGGTCTAACACCATAGGTCTTTATGACCCCTTGAGTTGTTCCCTGCTTTGCTCTGGACTCCACAGCTCTGCTTGTTTGCTTATCTTACCCCATTTACTTGGAGTGGTATCTCCTTAGCAGGTTCTAGACTTTACTCATAGGAGTTGTACCAGTCAGTTAAGCCCCAGACCAAATGCCACCTTCTTCTAAAACTTCCCTCATAGCCCCATTTGAAAGCTGCCCCCTTTGAACTTCCACAACACTTTGTACCTTTCTTCATGTATTTATTTTGCCTTTGTTATAATTATTCTTGTATGTGTTTTAAACTACCAGCTGAAATCTGTCTTTGATCCCCTGCAGCCCAAGATAGCTTTTGAACACTGAAGGTACTCAATATTTGTTGACTTGCTGTTTCAGGCAGTAAAACTCAAAATAAGAGTAAACACTACTGATACATATTTTTAAATTGGAAGAACATGGCAGTAGTGTAATAGTATATTTTTATTCTTTTTCTTGCTTGTTATTGGAAATCTTGTTAAATTTGCTGGTGGAATAACAAGTGTGGCATGTATTTCCTGGTTTGGTGAAAAGGCTTTCATTCTTAGCTATCACAAATAATAAAGAAAAATCTGTTTGAGAGAGGTAGAAAAAACCTGCTGTTTTAATTTTGTTCACAGCAGTGGGTCAGATGACGTTTACTGGTGCTAGTTTTTATAATAGGCTTGATACATAATTGGCATGCAACAATTGCTTATCATTGATTATATTATCTTGCATTTATGGCTACAATAGGATTGCCGTTTAGAATAAGTTTATGGTAAGCTGGAATCTACTCTTCAGTATACTGTTTCCATTTATTAATATTTTAGTGCAGATTGCCTCTTGTTTTTGTTTTACTTGTACTTAGTTTTCTTCTTGGACAAAGGCAGATCAAAACTTGTTTGCCAAGAGGGAGCAGGGAATCTCATTGATTAGCCATTTACATTTTGAAGAGTGTTTTTTCTTTTTTAGCAGTGCTGGAAGTTGAGCATAGGGCCTTCCACTGAAGGAAGTGTTCTACCACTGAACTACCTAGGCCTTGGTGTGTTTTTTTTTTTTGCAAGACAGGGTCTCACTATGTAGTCCAGACTGTCCTTGAACTTACCATGTACCCCAGGCTCATGGCAATCCTCCTGTCTCAGCCTCTAGAGTGCTGGGATTACAGGTGTGCACCACCTCTCCCAGCTCCCAGTCCTTGTTTTAAACGGCTTTAAAATATGCCATTTCCCATTCTATTTTACTGGCATAACATTTCATTCAAACAAATAGCAAAAAACCAAATTAACAACCAAAACTTTTAATAAATATTTATATGGTAATTGAGGTTTCAGCGTAATTTATTGAGTTCTGAGTCTCTGTTAAAGTAGAACTTCTGGTTGAAGGGAAGGGAGGGAAATGGGAAAAAAAGAAGAAAGATATATTATTTACAGGTACAAATTTTCTATGGTGAATGTTATTATGTATGTCTAAAATGTACCAATAAAAAAAACAAAATTGAACTTCTGACTATATTTTTACAGTTACTTCAGCCTATATTATAGGTATATTTGCTATTAATATTGGTGAACTCTTGAAACATCCTTTCTTAATTACTTTTCTTGTTGTTGAGACAAAATACCTGACACTCACACATTAAAGGAGGAAAAGTTTATCTCAGCACACAGTCTGTAGAGGTTTCGGTCCATGTCGGCTGGCTCCAAGGCAGAGGGGCGGGGTTCTCAGAGGAGAAACAGTCCGTGGCAGGGTAGGCAGAAGCAGCAAGGCAAGCAAGCCTCCCTTTCCCTTTTGTCCTGTCAAGGCTGCAAACGTTTAGGGTGGTGCCATCTACGGGCTAATTTAGCACCACACACCCTTAATCTCAGTATCACACCCGAGACCCAGCCAGCCCAGAAAACTCCACCTGTGAGCACATGAGGCTCTGTGGGGGTCAAGCCATAGCACTTCCTAAGATTCTTTTTACATGTTTTTGAGGGAGAACTCCTTTTATTAAGATAGTAGAAAAATGAACATTAGTCTTTTTTCATCCATGTCACTTGGGATTTATGAAACTGCTGAGAAAGCAAAAGACAGACAGTAATACAAAAAAATCTTTTGGCTTTTAATGGGTAAAATTTCCAAAAATTATGAGGCTTGTATAAACACTTATTGTTGAGGTTTGGGAATCTGATTATTAAATATCAGTTGGAATAGTAAGTCAGAATAAAGCAGCCAGTAGTGTAATATTCTGAAGGCATTTGACATTAGCTAGAATATAATGCTAGTAATAGAAAAATTCATTCTAAAATTCTTGTTGCTAATGTTAAATTATAAAAGTAACTGATTTAAGAGAACTAGATAATAGGACATAATTTTATACCATAGAGTTTATTATATTTTGTTCAGTATATACTTGATGGTCTTTATAACAACCATATAAGACAAGTACAGCCATCCCTTGGTATCTGTGGCGTTGGTTCCAGGAACCCCCGCAGATGAAACAGTCTGCTGATACTCACAAGTCCCTTATATAAAATGGTGTGGTGGTTGTGCACATGGAGTGTGTGTGTGTGTGTGTATATATATATATATATATATATATATATGGTATATATGGTGTTTTTCTGAGTATTTTTAATTTGCAGTTGGTTGAGTCCATGTTTGTGGAATTCGTAGACATGGAGGGCTAACTATACTGTTACTGTTTCCTTTTTTTTGTTTTTGTTTTTGGTACCGTGGATTGAACTTGGGACCTTGGGCTTTCGAGGCAGGTGGTGGAACCACTGAGCTAAATCCCTGGCCCATTGTTTTCTATTTTATGGATGAAGGTGCTAAGGATAGAGAAATGGAGGGACTTTACCAAAGCCATGCAGTATTTCAACTCAGGCAATCTGGCCTTCAATTCTGTGCCCTTAACTTTTTCTTTTTTTTGGTACCGGGGCTTGAACTCGGGTCCTTGCGCTTGCGCAGCAGGCGGCGAAACCATTGAGCTAAATCTCTGGCTCTCTGTGCCCTTAACTCTTAATTCAGTATTGTTTCTCACTGGGTGGTTGGGAACTTGGGGTTTGGAGTGAGAGAGACCTGAGTGTAAATCATCACTGCCACTTACACTTTGGAATGTGAATATGTCTCCTGACCTCTCTGACCTCCTATTCTTGTTTATCGAACAAGAGTTGTTTTAGGGATAAAATGAAATATGATAACTACTTAGCACACTGTTGAGGAGACACTATGGTTGTCCAATAGATGATATCGTTATAATAAATACTGAGAAGCAAAACAAAAAACATCATTGAAAGAAAATAACCATTGCTAGCATTTTGAGTTATACCATCCAGTTTTTTAAAATGCTTCTTGATTTATTCATATATATCTTATTTTCTTTATATTAACATATTTTTCTTCCTTGTATAACTCTTTTCCATTTATATTTTACACAAAAGGCTTGAGTCTGCCTGTTTAGCAGGAAGGCAAGGCTGTTTCGGTTTGTATGCTAGCTAAACATTTTTTATTTCATATGGAAATAGAGGAGGACTTAGTACATTTTTTTCTTTTTAAATAAAAGTGGAATTGTGTTTCAATTAAAATTTCTGATATGAGGGCTGGGGATTTAGCTCAGTGGCATCACACCCACCTTGCAAGCATGAGATCCTGAATTCAATTCCTGGTACCAGGGGGGGAAAAAAATGGAAAAACAAAAATATCTGATATGAATATTTACAAAACAAAATACAGATACTGTAAGTGTGGGCAGGAGACTATGTAGTAGTAGTAATTTCATTAGAATAGTAATGAAATTCCAGTTTCAGAATATTTAGAGTTAACTGAAAAACACTAGAGCTGGATGAAATCTTAACGTAGACTGTTTTCTTTGATAAGTAAGATTGTAGAAGTTCCAGTGTATGATGCTTTGTTAAATTTACTGGTTGTGTTATATCAGTAATTAAAGTAAATCCACCTCCCTTTAGCCTTATTAACAGGTTGGCTAACGCTCTTTTTTTTTTGTTTTGTTTTTTTTAGATCTACACACAATGAGCTGGAAAAGAATCGGTGAGTCAGCGATGAGGTGCAGCTTTTTTTTTTTTTTTACATGTTTACAAGGCAAACTCACCATTTGACCTGTTACATTGTAATGCATAGGTAGTTGTAATTTTATTTTTAAAATATGTAGCCTATCGTGATTCTGCTATTTATGTATTTTCTGCTATAAAAAAGTAAGCTTGTGTGATCCAAAACTAGAAGAAGTAAACATTTTTAAGCTCATTTGAGTTTTGATTTTCATGGAGTAGCTACCCTTTTTGTGTTTCAGAGCAGGTTAATCATGATAGACTCATGGCTTAAATATGGTCTTGCTAAAAGATTAGGTTTCTGGAGAAGGTCATAAACATGACAAATTGGAGCACAGTGAATCTTTCTTTGCAGTTTGTTCCTTCATTCATTTATTCATGCATTCAACAGATATTTATCATTTGTGAACTAGTATCTGGCAATAGCCAGACAGGCAGAATGCTTTACCTGAAAAATTCTAGAATGTTTAAGATAGTTTCTGTCCTTAAGGAATTCAAAGCTTTGCAGGGAAGAGACAGGTAATTAGAGTACTGTTTAATATGATAAGCTTGGTAATGGAGAAGTCAAGGGTGATGCAGGGTGCTGAAGGATCATTTTGGAAGGTCGTTTGATTCGTTTTTTGCAGAGTCTTGGAAGGCTCTGAGAGAATGTTGAGTGAGCACTGCGTAGTGAGTGAACTGCAAGAGGTTCCATATGGGGATAAAAGATTATAGCAGAAGCCAGGTCAGAGGTTGAAGAGTCTCGTTAGCTATGCTGAAGAGTAGATTTTCCTGAGAGTGGTAGAGAGCACTTACTCATTTTAAGATGGGTTGTTACATGATTAGCTTTATGTTTCGGAAAGACCACTCTGGCTGTAAGACAAAGAATTGGTTGATTGGGAGGGAGGATATCAGAGGCATGAAGCCCTTTTGAAAGCTATTGCAGTAGGACACGTAAGGGATGATGGTGGCCAGAGAGAAGCAGATAAAATGATGAGGAATACAGGAGGAGAACAAAACACCGAACTGTAGGAGTAAAATATTAACTTTTTGGTATAAGGATTAATAATGAACTGATTGGGCCGGGGATTTAGGTCAGTGGTTTCGCCGCCTGCTGCGCAAGCACAAGGACCCAAGTTCAATCTCCAGTACCAAAAAAACCCCCAAAAAAACCCCTGATCTGCGCTAGTCGTTTTTTTTTGATACTGGGGATCCAACTCAGGACCTTGTGCTTGGCGAGGGAGGTGGCAGAACCACTAAGCTAAATCCCCGGCCCTGCACTAACCATTTTCGACAAGCACAATATCATGACTGTATGTCAATCCTCTACTTTTTTTTATGTAGTACTGGGATTGAATCTGGGGCCTTGTGCCTGTTATGTCCCTACCCGCCTTTAAATAGAAGAGACCTTATAGGTTGGCCAACATGGCCACCTCATTACTGATTAATTTAAATTTCAAATCCTCTTGAAAAAGCACAGCATAGTCCTTCAGGCATATTTCATGGGTATTTAGCACTTTGTACAATGTTTTGTTCATATCTCCTGTAGTAAGACTGATTAGGTAGCATTGAAATTATTTGTTCACGTTTGTCTCTTCTGCCAAATGACTATGACTTCCTGAAAGGCAAGGATTCTATTTTATTCAATTTTGTAACTTCAGTGCCTAGATTTGATGCATATACAGAAAATGATGGCTTTAATAGTAAATGCAAGGTAAAACTGGAACTCAGAAGTTCAGGAGTCTAGTTAAAAACATTTTGTTAGTGACAAAGCAGTTTGATAGGAGATCCTCCATTTTAAAGAAGCTCTTTTTTGCCTTATATTTCTAGTGTACTAAGGATATGAATGGTTTAAAGGAAGTACCTAGCTAGTAGAATATGGCAAAAAAGACCAAGAAACGAAGGCTCTGAGTCTTCTAAAGATAAAACCTAACATTGAACTTTACTCTAAGTTAAGAGTATGGAATATATATCAGGCCACATGAGTTAATAATAAGCATGTGCCTTTTGTAATTACTTCACGCATCTGGATATGGCTCTTGATAAACCCCAGTTGAACCTGGTAAAATCTTTTGTTTAGCATCTGAATAAAGACTTTTTAGTAATTATCTGAGTAAATTTGAAGAAATTCCAGATATCATTTCTGACTTATTGCTAACTTTATTTTAAAAACTTCAAAGATCATGTATCAGTTACAACATTATTACTATTTTTTTTTTGGTACCGGGGATCAAACTTGGGACCTTGCACTTGTGAGGCAGGCAGCGGAACCACTGAGCTAAATCCCTGGCCCCACAACATTATTTTGATATGCCCTGTAAGTTGTTTGATCTCATGCCTAACTCTGACCCAGGTATAACTTGCATGGCTTTTGTTGTTTGCTTTTTGGTACTGGAGATTAAACACTGGTGCTTGTGCATGCCAGGTAAGTGCTCTACCAATTAGCTACTCCCCTGGGTCATTTTATTTATTTTTTTTTTTGAGATGGAATATTGCTAAATTACTGAGGCTGGCCTTGAACTTGCAGTCCTCCTGCCTCAGCCTCCTGAGTACCTGGGATTATAGATGTCTACCCCATGCCTGGCTTAACATGCATAGTTTTTATTAGCTAGGCTGCATGTCATTCCAGCGAAGATTTTTTGTTCCTGTTTTATTTATTTAGGTCTGAGACTTTGTTTTCCTGTGCTACTTCACTAGATGCATTGTTCTTTTATCCCCTTCTGATAGCCCTAAAAAGGTTAATAGATTTTTTTTTTTAATTTAGAAGGCCTAGTAGTAGACGTTCATTTCTTTATTTCTCAAGTTATTTCTTCCCTCTCCTTTTTAAAATTCTTTCTCCCTCTCTTCCCTGAGGCTTGTTTTTAGGGGTTTTTATCACTATAAATAAAACTATAATTTAGTACCATGTGTTAAAGTCAGTGTCAAAAGGAAAATCAAATTTAATAATCCATACCCTACCTCTGAAAAGTTACCAGCTATGAACTAGCAAGACACAGGAAGATTTAAAGTGGAGGGAGGTATTTAGCAGGACGGCAGTGCAGGAATATTTAAAGAATTTAATCCTACATTGTTACATTTTTTGGCCCCCACCCAGTTCTGTTGAATAGTCTTTTTTACCAAGGCACCATTTTTATATGATAAAGAAAATAGTTGACTGAGCTTTGACATCCTTTAAACCAAATAGAAATTTGGTTTTACCTGTTATCTGCCTTTGAGCATGATCTCATATGAAGAAAGTAACTTGTTATTTCAAAGTGGTATTCCTGAAGTAATTCATATTCTTGAAATTTTGCTACTTTATGTATATTCATGTCAGAAATTTTTGTTTTTCTCTTTAGCTTGGTTCTATATCTTGCATATACAGCATTCTGAGCCAGAGTTTGTGTTTGTTTTTACTGGGGCAAATGCAGTAATATTTGGAGTAGGTGATTTTAAATTATTAGTGAATGGGCAGAGTAATTTCAGATGGTTCACTTATGTAAAGTCCCAAGATTGTTGAAGGCCTGGGGTTCATCCTAGAGGAGATGGTAGCTAACAGTGTTGAGGAACATACTCCCAGATCTCAGAAGAAAATCTGATGGTGGGTATTTGAGGTCTGAGATGCCCAGAGTAATGTATTCTTTTTTTTTTTTTTTGGTACCGGGGATCAAACTTGGGTCCTTGGACTTGCGAGGCAGGCGGCTGAACCACTGAGCTAAATCCCCGGCCCAATGTATTCTGACCCAGTTACCCCAGATGCCTGTAGCTCTTTAAGGAGCTTTAGGCAGTTTCACAATTAATATGGAAATTCACATTCTTTCTTGGATTGGTCCTGGGGGCTGCTTTCTGCCTAAAACCACGTTGATTATCTGGAACCTCGTCTGGATGGTGCAGAGCATTTGTAACCTGTGTACTAAGTGTGTTTCCCTAGACCTATAGCAGGTCATCACATGGCCAAGACATGGAAGTGGAGAGGAAGCGGAATACTTTCCAATGTTCTGTATTCTTCAGGAACCTATGTGAAAATTCTCATGGTAAACTTAATGAGTCTTTGGGATTGAAGAATTAAGAATACTCTACCCATTGGCTTATCTTATGTGTTATGTCCTTTGCCAGAGAAGAAACTATTCAGAACAGATTTTTAGACTGCTTCACTGCTTTTCCATTATCTTAATTCAAATTACTGATGATAATTTGGACAGAGTCAACAACTTTAACAGGACTTTAATGGTGAAGAACCTTAGTGCTGACTGCAGGAGAGGCTGTTAAACCTTAATAGCTGTCATTCCATTGAAATAAAAGGCTTACCCTTATTAGAACTTTGGCATAGCTAGAAGGGCCAAATGAGGACACTGGACAAATAATACCATCCTAGGCAGAGCAGAACTGACTGTGATAGAAGAGAAATTATGTTTAATGAATGTCCAGCAAATGGTAATAGGTGTCTTCCATATATAGGGACGTTCACATACCTCTGAAGGAATGATGAAAATTAGCATTATGGAATTCTTTCATGTTTCATCATTACACAGTGCTGTTATGTAATTCCGTAAGGAAAAGGCTCAGTGTGAATAGTTATGGAGGCAGGAAGATTGGCATAAGTTGGGCTCAGGAAAGAGTGAGTAGACTAAGTAGAATAGCAGAGCCTATCAGTTAGTAGTGGGAGATGAGGATGGAAGGTAGTTTGGGATTAGATTGTAGAACGTTACAGCATGTCAAGGAATTTGGATTTTATTTTGTGGGCAGTATTTGAAGTTTTTATATCAAAGCATTTAAAAAAATACCGTCAGGCTGGGGATTTAGCTCAGTGGTTTCGCCGCCTGCTGTGCAAGCGCAGGGACCTGAGTTCAATTCCTGGTACCAAAAAAAAAAAAAAATACTGTCTACCTATAGAAGCAGGGAGACCAGTTTGGATGGTGTTGAAGTAAGTAGTCCATGAAAGATGTAAGAGCCGGCACTCAAGTGATAGAGTTGGGAACAGAGAGAGAGACAGAGACTAAGACACACTGAAAAGGAAGAATATTATTTTCTGTTAATTGCTGTTATTCGTTCCTCCTTATCATCTGATTCTTCACATAGCAGCAAGTGTGATTTTCTCAAAGGATATATCATCAGATCATGTCATTTTCTCTGTTTATAATCCTTTTAATTCCCCTTTGCTGTTAGATAAAATTTGTGGACTGTGTAGTGCACTGCTCTGCCCCTGTACTCTTGTGGTCCAGTTGACACTGTTTGCTTTCTTTTTCCTCAGACACACAATGATTATTTCTATTTTAGGGCTTTTTGAAACT